>NC_043011.1:42839017-42846517 GCF_006345805.1 Octopus sinensis
GCCCAGGATGCCACGCAGTGGAACTGAACCCGGAACCATGTTGTTGGGAAGCAAGCTTCTTATCACACAGTCACGCCTGCGCATATATATATATCTATATATATATATATATATATATATCAATTATTAAGGTGGCTATTTAACATATTTACAGCTGAAAGGCAACAAGTATAGTGACTAAAGTGACGGGGAGCCCAAGTGAGCACAAGCATTGCTAGAAATAAGAAACAAAACAAAACAAGCTCCCTCCCTACGATAAGCTTGATGGAGTCGTAGCAGCGTTGGTTTCAGATTTCATTAATCTTCATTAGTGACCCATTACTCAGTCGCCGAGGGTTAAAGAAGTTAACTCACCCAGTCAGCCTTATAGCGAACATTACAGGAAACATTGAGAGATTCCGAAAATGGTGGAGTGAGAATTATAAATTATTCAGGGAGATATTCACAATTTACAACCGAAAAGTAACAAGTACAGTCCTTACTAAGTAACAAGTATAGTGCTTACTAAGCATTGCTAGAAATAAGAGTCAATAGACACCATAGACACGTGAGATCACTTTTCTAACGCCTGACAACAAAGATAAGCTCTCTCACTACGACAAGCGAGATGGAATCATATCAGCGCTGATTTCAGATTTGATTAATCTTCATCAGTGACTCGGATGAACGCGGAACCATGTGGTTGGGAAGCAAGCTTCTTATCACACAGCCACGCCTGCGCATATATATATATATATATATATATTATATATATATGTGTGTGTGTGTGTGTGTGTGTTGTGTGTGTGTGTGTGTGTGTGTATATATTCATATCAATTATTAAGGTGGCTATTTAACATTTACAGCTGAGAGGCAACAAGTATAGTCACTAAAGTGACAGAGAGCTCAATTTTACAGATAAATTCCTCTAGTTACATAATATTGAAGTCTCCTTCATTCTTTTGTTATCTTACTTACTATTTTTACCAATATATAATATAATATATATAATATAATATAATATAATATAATATATTATATATATATATATATATATATATATTTTATATATATATATATATATATATATATAATATATATTATATATATTTATGTATGTATGTATATGTTTGTGTGTCTCTGTTTGTGGTCCCCCCACCCAAACCGATTGAATATTTACTAAGCTTAGTAAATAAGTCGCGGGCACGATTTGTTCCACTAAAAGCGGTGCTCCAGCATGGCTGCAGTCAAATGACTAAAAACAAGAATAAAAGAATATATGTATATATATATATATATATATATATATATATATACCTACATGCATACATATATATATATACATATATATGTTATATATATATATATATATGTAATATATATATATATATATATGTGTGTGTGTGTGTGTGTGTGTGTGTGTGTGCTCATGCGCGCGTATCTCCTGGCTTGTCTGTATGTCTATGTTATATATGTTCTTTTCATACCAACGGACATATAAACACACTCTCCCACAGAAACAAAAAAAAAACATATGTATAGAGAAGGAGAGGAGGGGAGAAACGGAGACAGAGAGTGAGGGAAAGACGGACAGACAGAGAGAAGGGGAGAGAGAGAAGGAGTGAGAGATGGAGAGCAAAGGCAGCTGCCTGACAAGTTGCAGTTGGTTTCGGTCATTCGTGCTCATCAAACGAATGCAAAATATGATAGCATGTACGGTTACGCAACTATAACTTCCAAGGTAAGGTTTCAGAGTGAACGAAACGGGAGAAAACAATGGAGAATGGGTTAAATGGAATAATAGGAAGAATTGATATTTTTGCATGTGGCTTCTCTCTGTCAATGAAAGAAAGCCAGGGAGTAGAAAGGCATAGTTGAAAGGTTGGAAGAGAGGAAAAGGCTACGGCTTCAGAAAGAAAGAATAAAGAGATCGATGCTGGGTGAGTTGGACATTGTGAACGTTATGTTTAGGAAGAAATTTCCCTAAAATTCATATGTATAGGCACCGGCGTGGCTGTGTGGTTAAAAAGTTCGATCTGCAACTACGTGGTTTCAGGCTCCAATTTCAAGGCACGAAACTTTGGAAATGCATATTTTATCAGAACCTCGAAACGAGCAATGATTCTAAGAGAATTGATTGATGGAGACTGTGTCGAGGCTGCTGTATATATATATATATATATATATATATATATATATATATATTATAATATATATATATATATATATATATATTATTATATTATATATATATATATATATATATATATATATATATTATATTAAATAGAGATAAAACCACTATTAGGCAATCAAACAGTGAAAAACATAAGCCAATACATAAAATTAATTTAAAAATATAAATTTAAAATAAATAAATAAATTAATTAATAAAATAATATATAAATATAAAAATATACATACATACATATATATATATATATTTGTATATATATATTAAATTTATAAGTTTAAATTATTTAAATAAGTTTTTTAACTTTTATATTTTAAAATAATTTTATGTATTGGCTTATGTTTTTCACTGTTTGATTTGCCTAATAGTGGTTTTATCTATAATTTAATATAATATTATATATATTTATACTATAAAGTTGGATTTAATCCTAAATCTAATTTTCCCTGTAAGTTTGGATTTATCCCCCTAATATTATAATATATATATATATATATATATATATATATATTTATACATTTTAAAATGTGACCGCGTGTGTACCGTTGGCGATTTTTTTCCTCCGTCTTCCCTTCTCTGGATCTTTCCTTTTCCTATGTTTCTGACGAAGAGCTCCGCTCGAAACGTTAAACCCTCCTTCTTCCCTTCCTTCCTGAGCGTCCAATAATACTATATTTGTTTCACGTCCTCGCGTTGTTGTGTTTTCTCTTCGTGTTTTCATGTTTGGATTAACTATATATATATAATAATAATGATAATAATAATAATAATAATAATGATAATAATAATAATAATAATAATAATAATAATAATAATAATAATAATAATAATAATAATAATAATAAATGCGCCCTTTTGAAGCCTAGCCAGACTCATGGGCTCGGTTTTCCGGTTTCTATGGCGTATGTGTTCCCCAGCTGGACGGGACGCCAGTCCATCGTAGTGTTACTCATTTTTGCCAGCCGAGTGGACTGGAGCAACGTGAAATGAAGTGTTTTCTTCAAGAACACAACGCGTCGCCCGGTCCAGGAATCGAAACCACAATCTTACGATCATGATGCTGACACTCCAACCATTAAGCCACGCGCCTCCACTATACATATATATATATGCGTTATGTGCATGTGTATGTATGCGTGCAAGTGTGAAACTGTATATGCGTGTCTTTGTGTCTGCGCTTGTCCCTCACTACGCCACTTGATAACCGGTGTTGGTTTGTTTCGTTTCCTATAGTTTAGCGGCTCTGCATATGAAACGAGAGAATAATCACCAAGCATAAAATATAAGTACTAGTATCGATTCTTGGGCAAAATATTCTTTAAGGCAGTGCTGCAGCATGGTCACAGTCTAATGACTAAAACAAATAAAAGATAAAACATAAATATATTAATTGCGGTGATAGAATATGTATATATATATTATATATATATATATATATATATATAGTGAAAATATAGGCAACGAAATTAATAGCTTAAAATTTAAATTTTTTTTATCGAAATATAACCATATAACCTATTCTAAAATGTTGTATTAAATCGTAGGCTCTGTTCAGAAACGAAATGAGACAGTAATAATTTCTTGAAAAATTTGAAAAAGAAGTAGTGACAAATTTGGATGATATTAGATTTTATGAGTAAATCAATAAGTAACAATATCTAAATTATGATACATAATAAAATTGAATGAGATTAAATTAAGTAAGTCGCCGAAAAAGATGATGAGCAAAATATTGAAGGCATGGATTATTTATAAAACGAATGAGAGCAAAAGAGAAGTAAAATATGGAGCTATATGTGTCTTTAGCATGTTCTAATACCGTGTTATATTGATTTCAGATTTTGGCACAAGTCGTTTAGATTGATTCTAGTGTTCGACTGGTACTTATTTTATATCTATCCCGAAAGGGATGAAAGTTAAAGCCGACCTCGGCAGCAATTGACTACTACTACTACTACTACTACTACTGCTGCTGTTATTGCTGCTGCTGCTGCTACTACTACTACTACTACTACTACTACTACTACCACTACTACCACTACTGCTGCTGCTGCTGCTACAACAGCTACTACTACTACTATCACTACTACTACTACTACTACTACTACTACTACTACTACTGCTACTGCTGCTGCTACTACTACTACTACTGCTGCTGCTGCTACAACAGCTACTACTACTACTAGCACTACTACTACTACTAGCACTACTGCTACTACTACTAGCACTACTAGCACTACTACTACTACTACTACTACTACTACTACTACTACTACTACTACTCCCCACCTTGCTGGCGATATTTGAACTCAGAACATAAGATAGATGAAATGCCGCTAAGAATTCCATCCGACGTGGTAAGGATTCTGCCATCTCACTGCCTTAATACGGTGTCATATTAAGTCCGCACGCTGGTAGAATCATTAGCACCCTGGACAAAATTGCTCAGCGGTATTTCTTCCAACCTTACGTCCTCAGTTCAAATTCCGCTGTTGGTTGGCGAACACAGCGCTTCTTAGACGGGACGGACAGCAGAAAGCCGCACAAGCAACACACACGAGGTGGAACGATAACAGATCTGTGATGCTCTTAGATGTCCGGGGATATATTGGAGGTATCAGCGGGCGCGTCTCCTCTGGCTCAAGAAGATTGGGAAACTTCTGAACCACCTCTTGTGACAGAGATCGGGGCCTAGTACCAACCCACGGCGATCAGCCCACGTCGATCACGGCTCTGCTCTTTACACACTTTCCGACGCTACTACTGACAGAAGAGTCTGATGAGCTTTTCGGGTATAGCCGACAAGTCCTCTTACTTACTCTATCGACGCTGGAAAAAGTCACAGAATATCTGACTCAGGATCGATAAAGTAAGAATCAGTTGAGCATTGTGGTCGATGTAATCGATTACTCACCCCTAAGATTCCTGTCCTTTTGCTATTATTTGAAAGTATTACAAGACGGAGAGCTGGCAGAGTCGTTACCACACCAGTCAAAATGCTTAGAGGCATATCGTCCGTCTTTATATTCTGCGTTCAAATTTTACGGAGGTCAACTTTGTCTTTCATCTTTCAGGGTTGTTAAAATAAGAGAACTAGGGTCGATGTAATCGATTAATCCCTTTCCTAAATTTCCTGCCTTTGTGCCAAAATTTGAAATCATTTAAATTTACCAGTTAATTTTTGAATGTTTCAACTCACGTTTAACAACCTTCTTTCTTCCTTTCTTCTGTTTTCTCATATTTTTCTTCTTTCTACAATGGGCACAAATTTTGGCAGAGGGAGAAGTCGATTACATAGACCACACTCCTGTACTGGTTCTATATTTTATCGACCCAGAAGGGATGAAAGGCAAAGTCGATGACGGCGGAACTTCAGCTCAGAAGGTAAGCGCCAAAAGAAATACTACTAAGCATTTTGCTCAACGCATTAACTATTCTACTAGCTCACCATCTTCACGTTTTCCATTATATTTATTAACCTGATGTACATATATATACGCATACACATAGTATTCTTAGTTTTTATTTTTTTCCTTTATTTTATTTCTTGTTCAATTTTCATCCATTTTTCAAATTATAGATACTTTCTGTATTACATCCATCCTCTCCTAAACCGATTTACTTAATATCATTTTATTCAATTTATTATACATTGTAATTTAAATATCATTTTTTTTTAACTATCTGCTCATAAAATCTAACGATATTTCAATATTCTACGATTTCCTCTACCCAACCTCATAGCATCTATTGAGGTTTAATTTTGTTTTTAACTAGAGACCACTATTTTAATAGGAATTTTATATTTACACAAGTTTTATGGGTTTATACTTCTGTGCATACTTGAAAATTTCAAGTTATTATTTTATATTTTACTACCAATATATTTTTGCTTTGCATTAGTGCGTCGGACAAAATGGCGTGTGGGATTCTTTTCTGAATGTTTACAATCTGATTACGTGCGTGTGTATGAGCATGAGGGATTATATGCCCCAATATTAGACATTAAGAAAATTATTTTTTTTAGATCAGACCTGTTTTCAGAGGTGGGATTGCTGCAATGCACAGCGGCACTTGCTCAGTGGTCAAAGTAAATGGCCGCCTATCGGAACCATTTAGTATCACACGTTCAATCCGTCAGGGCTGCCTACTGCCATCTCTTCTGTATGTGCTGGCTCTCGAGCCACTGCTGCAGTTGTAACAATTAAGAGGCCTCCTTTTCGAAACTGGATTAGTGTCTGCATACACGGATGACGTCACCGTCATGGTGTCGGACGTCTCCGAAGTGGCGATGGTCGGCTCCATTGTAAGGGAATATTAGTCGGTTCCAGGGGGATAAAATAAATGCTGACATATTGGTGGGATTGCGACTGGGCACCTGGAGAGGCAGATCGATGCGGTCGGACGCTGGACTGACTGACCAGTGAAACTGCTTGGGATCTGGTTTGGTCTCGACCTCCAGGTAGAATAGAATTGGGAAGAGGTGACGAAAAGGCTAATCTCTTTTACCCAGAAATTGGCAGAGAGGAAGTTGTCCCTGAAACGTCGGGCAGAGGTGGTGAATGTCTATATCGCCTCAATCATTATTTATCGTCAGACCATTGTGCCTTGCCCCAGTTACAGCCTAATCAGATTGGAGTGTATCCTGTTTATTTTCTTGAGGAAAGAACGCGTTCCAATGGTCAGGTGGTTAGTCTGCTGCCAACTTCCTTTGCGTGGTGGCTTAGGCATGCTATGGATTTTAATGTGCAGACACGCACTCAGGTTGCGCCATCTAAGGCGATTTCTAGAAGGTGAACGTGTGTGGGCTCCGTTTGTGAGACACGTCTTTCCGCAGTTCGTCTCCTCGACGGAGCTGTAGTCTTGGGTAAAGGATAGGCTGAGACTGAGTGGCTGGCACTTAGAATGTCATTAGACGCTCACTGACCCCTACAAGTCGGGCAACAGGATCGGTAGATGTTCCACTTTCGATATTTACAGAGGATTAGTCACGGGGAAATGCGACGACGTCCTCAGGGAGACTCTAGGCGTCGACGAAGACGAACTGGCAAGTCTTTTCCGGAGGACTTTCCGGTCGGAGACTGTTATGAATAATTTCCAGATGTCTTTGGCCTGGCAGTGCTACCGGAGGCCGCTACTTGTTCGGGATAAACTCTACAGACATGGATATGCTGTCAGACTGGCTTATCCGGAGTGCTCGCAGAGCGACGAAACCGTTCTGCATGCACTCGTTCTGTGTCCAGGTATTGCTGACTTGTGGAGTTACGTCGAACAGCTGCTGTCACGTGTAGGACACATCCGTCTTCGTCCGAGTCCATAATGATGAT
>NC_043011.1:42849017-42881517 GCF_006345805.1 Octopus sinensis
AAACATCTTGACAACTGGGGTTGCCTTGTTTACGTTCCCTTAACCTTGGGTTTTATCAAGAGAGATATAAGAACTAGACTTAAAACATAAGTCCTGGGATCGATTTGTTTGACAAAAACCCTTCAAGGCATTGCCTTAGCATGGCTGATGAATGACTGAAAAAGAAGTGAATAATAAAATATATACATTTAGCTGTACTAAAGGATCTACTTGTAAAATCTTGAGTGGCTGTGTGGTAAGTAGCTTGTTTACCAACCACATAGTTCCGGGTTCAGTCTCACTGCGTGGCACCTTGGGCAGGTGTCTTCTACTATAGCCTCGGGCCGACCAAAGCCTTGTGAGTGGATTTGGTAGACGGAAACTGAAAGAAGCCTGTCGTATATATGTATATATATATATATATATATGCGTGTGTGTGTTTGTATGAGTGTGTTTGTCCCCCTAGCATTGCTTGACAACCGATGCTGGTGTGTTTATGTCCCCGTTACTTAGCGGTTCGGGAAAAGAGACCGATAGAATAAGTACTGGGCTTACAAAAGAATAAGTCCCGGGGTCGAGTTGCTCGATTAAAGGCGGTGCTCCAGCATGGCCGCAGTCAAACGACTGAAACAAGTAAAAGAGTAAAAGAGTAAAGAGTACCCAAAGTGTCTGATGTGAAGAGACACAGTTTTTCACATCTAATGTTCAAACGCATCTTTGAGTTAAGGCGAAGAGAATTTTACCAGTATCCTAGGTTGTAAATAGTATACTGAAATCTCCTCATTTGAGTATTCGCAGTAAGTCTCTCTTATTTGTCTCAAAACTCCATAAGATTACTAAATCCACATCCATCCAAATATGAAGGTGAAACATGCGATTAGGAACTTATTCAAAATCACCGTTAATGCTATTTCTAACATTTGTAATTCGGTTCTTAAATCCGATCTTCAGTTCTTCGCTGATTTCTAATTCAATTAAATCTAGTAATTGCATTTAAACTTTTTGAATACTTGAAAAATGTGTTTAAGACCTAAAATATCAAGAATACTTTTGAAGACATCGAAGAAGTACTTATGTAATACTTAACAATAAAAGCACAAGACTTGAACATAGCAATATATTTCTGACTTTTTCTTCGAACAAGAAAACCTCGGAAACTAGTAAAATTCTCTTCGTTTTAACTCAAAGATGCGTTTGAACATTAGAGAATAACATTTGAAATATATGCACATGTAACTGCTTTTGTTTGAATTATATGTTATCTCCATGCAACTGCCATTCATCTTGAAATATAAATGTGACATAAGTTATTTTTTGACTATTTATGTCGTTTGGGGGAAGAACTGTGCTTTTGATTTCAAAGAATTCAAAAGCTTTCTCAGAAAGACAATAAAAGCGATTCAGACAGGTGCTCTTCGACAACCAGCTAATGTCAGTGTATAATTATATGATTAAATTCTTCATTGTTTTGCAACTGTCTAAACAGTATAATATTCTGTCATGGATAAAATTATTTTTGATTTTGTTAATTGTGATGTATGCAATCTTTAAGTTTTTATTTTTGTAACATATTACAGCGGTTCTATCAGGCGGCGATCTGGTAGAATCATTAGCGTGCCGGGCAGAATCGTTAGCGACATTTCGTCTGCCGCTACTTTCTGATTTCATATTCCTCTACGGTCGACTTTACCTTTCATTTGCTTCTTGTTTTTTTTTTTTCGGAGTCGATAAAACAAATGACAGTTGAGAACTGGAGTCTATTTAATCGATCTATCCCTTCGCCCGACATTGCTAGCCTTGTGTCAAAATTTGAAACCAGTTCTGTAATCTACAGTACTGGTTTCAAATTCATGCTATATACTGCCCACACAACACTGATGTGTGTGTGTGTACGCACGCAACGATTCTACGGTTGCAGTGCAAAATCGACAGAGTACCAACATTTTCCGCTGTCATTACATTTATTAAAGGAATCTTTTGTTCTCTTTTCCTTAAAAGACTCTCTCACAATGCGAAATAATAACTCTGCTTCCGCATCTATTACCAAAATACCCGGCAGGTACTAACGCTTGTGTTATATGCTCTCCTTATATAAACCAAACGTAAGCTAGCATTAAGGTTTCACATCCTGGTAAATTTAATTCTTCCTATGAAAACGAGTGGACCTCAATAATTTGCAACATTATGTATTCCATTGTCCTCGAACATTTTTTTCAATTCATACAATGTACTGTGCTGTTGTTCAATTATCGATTATGTCACTCACTGGCTTGCGCAATACGATTTGTAAAACCTCATCGACATCTGTTAGGATCAGTTCTTTTCCAATAGTAGGTGGATTTATGGATTTCACAATCACTTCTGATATTTTGTCAGAAATGTGTATCCGATTGTGTTTTTCTTTCTCGCAATGAAACAGATGAAAACATACGCGCTTATAAACGTCGGCTATTTGGAATATTGGCTCCGGTGTGCTTTAAAATACGAGAAATCTTTATGTCTTTATTTGCCAAGTCAACGTCAATTATTTTGAGATATCACCTAATCTCGAAGCTTTCATAGATTCAATGAAATATACCTTTGTGATAAGCCAGGAACATTGGTATTAGTTTATTTGAAGTATCGGCATAAAACCGACATGGAACAAGAAATAACCACAAATTCATATTTATGTTATATCTGTAAAGGAAATACATACAAACATACGGGGATTGACAGTCACACACACACACACACACACATACAGGCATCTTGGGTAAATGCCTTCTATTGTAGCTCCGGGTCTACCAAAGCTTCACGATTGAATTTGGTAGATATGTATATTACTGAAAGATACCATACCTTACATATGTGTGTGTGTGCGTATCTATATATATGGATATAAATATATATATACCACACACACACACACACATATATATATATATATATATATATATATATATATATATATACACACTTATATATAGACATGCACACACATATGTCTATATATATGTATGTATATATTTGTATACATATACATACATAGGTACACACATACACGTATACATATATACATATATACATATATGTATGTGTATACGATAAAATCAAATAGTGAAGATGAGCGCTCATCAACATGGAGACGAGCACCAACTTCTCATGCAATGAGATCAAAAATTGTTTAGAGATATACTTCGTTTAACATGAACCCAATGGTAGTCTGTTTAACCCACAAATAATATACATTCATAACACCTACCGTTATTAGGGAGTTTTCCCTAAACGCTATACCGCAGTAAATACGGTGAATAAATGAAACACGTACGTTGTGTAAGTGTGATCGATAATGTTCACGTTTCTATTACTGCTTTTAATTTGCAATTAAAATTTAGTTTCACGTGTCCTTGGCCGTAGCAGATCACCAAATAGTTCTTACACTATTTCTCTATATTCAAAAGCGAGGCATTCAGTTCGTCTTCGTTTCTATCCAAATGAATGGTGTTGATAAACACCACTCACTTGGATAAGCCTGTTGCTTAACACTAATTATATATATATATATATACATTGGTGGTGTGTGTATGTTTGTCCCCACCCCTCCATCGCTTATCAACCGATACCGGCGTGCTTATGTCCCCGTAAATTAGCGATTCGGTAAAAAAAAAAAACTGATAGGATAACTACTAGGTTTACAAAGAATAAGTCCTGAGGTCGATTTTTCTTTTTTTGACTAAAAACCCTTTAAAGTGGTGCTCCAGTATGGCTGCAGTCAAATGACTGAAAGAAGTAAAAGAAAAAGAGAGAAATTAAAGAATGCACCCAACACACACATATACACACACACACACACGCACACACACTTTGTTTCTTCTTTCTATTCCATTTAATCCATTTAATTATGAACATCTACTGTAGTATTTAATCCCATCAGGTTAAACTTTGCCACTGAAACTTACGAGGATCAATAGAATAGTATACTGTATCAATTTTATCAACAATATCTTCTCAAAAATTCTTGACCTCAATATTAATGTGATCATAATGCCAATATCTACCTTGCGTTCAAATCGAACCGGAGTCAAATTTGTTGCTCATCTTTAATGGCGGTTGATATGCAGTAATACACCAACCGATTCCTGGATAGATTTGGTCTTCAAAATAACCCTCCAAAATGCATGGTCTTAAATCTGTGTTACAAGTCAATATTGATATTTTACATAACAATTGTTGGCATTCCGAGCAAAACTCTAAGCGGCATTTCGTCTATAGTTACATTCCGTGTTCAAATTTCGCCGAGGTCGACTTTACCTTTCATCCTTTCGGAGTCGATAGAATAAGTACGAGTTCAATACTGAGATCGAGTTACTCACTCTCCCGAAAATGCTGTCCTTGTGCCAAAATTTCAAATTAATATTTTGTTAATTTCTATTAATATTTTATAGATTCAACTCTTCTTTTCATACCTTAATGCTCTCCCTCCATTTCGCTACTTATTTTCTCTCTCTCTCTCTCTCTCTCTCTCTCTCTCTCTTTCTCTCTTTATATACGTATATTTATATATATTGTGGCATTTAATGTACCATAACCGTGTTTTGCTTTTGATCTTAAATCATGAACTCTGTTACGTATTAAGTCATTTATTATTTGTTATGTGTTTTTAGCCACTCGTAATTAGTCTACAAAATTTAATGATATTTTATTCTGTTATTTAATGATATTTTATTCTGTTATTTAATCATAACTGTCTTTCGATTTGAAAATGGGGAACCACCCAACGCGGATACAAATGATTAGTTCGCTAAACTCTTGCATCGTTTCTCTCTCTCTCAGTCACTCTTCACCTATATATCACCCTGTCCAACAAAACTAACCAACAGATGATGTATCTTCAACAGCTGCAGAGAAGCTGACATGTCTAGCTTCTCTCGGTTTCTTTATTAGCCACAGGGGCCCAAACATAGAGGGGGACAAACAAGGACAGACAGGAGAGCACAGAGGAGACAATACATAGAACGAATATGATGAGATGATTATACAATAACGGGGTTATGAATGGCTGCATACGCCCCTCATCACATGCATTACCATTAATCTTTTTAAACTATCCATTTTTATCATGTACTAGCAGTATCGCCCGGCGTTGCTCAGGTTTGTAAGGGAAATAACTATAAAGCATTTTTAGAGAGTTATAGCCAAAAAATAGCAAAAAAATGGGGAAAAAAATGATGGTAAATTTTTTTTGAGAGTTAAAAAAGGTGGAGTTGCGTCCCCTAGACGGTCTGTGGTTTGGGTTTTTGATTCTCGACCCCATGTCGAATGTATCGATTTTTTTCAGAACTGGGGGAACTTTTCAAAATTTTCGCTGCGTTAGTTTTGAATTATGACATTGGGCTATGTGTGTGTCAAGTTTCATCAGAATCGGTTGAAAGCCGTGGTCAGAGTGAGGGTACGAGAAAACAGACACACAGACAAACTGCCGTTTATATAGAGAGAGATTTACATAACAATTAATTATCGTCTGCCATTACAATTATTTGAACCATTTATATGTTCTCTAATATTGTTCTTCTATTTTCCGATATTATTAAACATAACATAAAACACTTACTCTTTCTTTTTCCTTTTTTCCCCTCCTTTTTCTTTTTTTTTCTTTTTTTCCTGTTGATTTGACATATTTATTTACTTTTTAGTAAATTAGTGGTTCAATTTCTACTAAATCCACTACTGGTGGCAATTCTTTGAATTCCAACCTTACTCCTGGTGGGTCAACATCTCCACACATTTCTTGCAGTCTCTTATATCTCTCCTCTTCAATCACTATCGCCTTCATATCCTCTGCATATAGGTATGCTGGTACCTTTACTCTTACTATTTGGTTGAACTTGAGTATTTTCTTTACTGTTTCTATATTCTTCGAGTAGGTTACGTAATACCATACACCATTTCTTTTTATTTTCTTTCCTCTATTTTGGCTTTTCTGTTCTCTCTTTTCCTCCTCCACGCTAAACAGACTCTCCAATTCTTCTTCGGCCAGCTGAATTTCCGAATCCTTTTCTACCGGAGCAACTGATATTTTTTTCTTTCTCTGTCGGCCTTTTGTCTTCCTTTCTGCTGACCTCCTTCACGGTTTCTTTTCTCATATCTTTTCTCTTCTTTTTCTCTTTCTCTGGCGGAGAACCTATCCCTCCGCTCCTCCTACTCTCCTTTTTTTTTACGACAGTAGAATCATCATCTGTTTCCTTTGTCTCGACCTGTTCTACCTGGACCCCGCTCTCCACCTGCTCTGCTTGCTGCTTTCTCTGGGTGCACCATGCCTTCATGTGGCCCTTCTCACCACATCCAAAACATACAGGCAGCCTTCCATCTACCTTCATTCTCAATGCAAAGCCGTCAGGCATCACTATCTCCTCCGCAATCCTATTTAAGTCGTCCATTGTTGCCTGGGTAGGGAGCTCTATCCCATATCCCCAGTAGTCGAGCTTGTTGGTTCTTGTGGCCTTTAATATTTTGGCCCATCTTTCATATTGAACATTATGGCTGTCATGAGCCATACCTTTTCTAGTTCTGGGGGGTACTTGGCCTAACATGTCTAGCTTCTCTCAACTACTAACAATACTTGGCAAAGTTAGCGAGTAGTCTAGTAAATACAATATTCTGAATTCTAGTGGACATGATAAAATTCAGTGCAACTGGTTTTTTTTTAATGAATTTTAGATGCAATACGTTTCTCAGTTTAACACCACCTCTTGCCTTTTGCTGCATTTATTTCGAATCAACTGTTAGCAAAGGGATAAAAAGATATTTCGGGACTCCTATTTCAGCTACATTTTCCTATATGGGATGCCACAGTTTCTCGGAGGAGGTAGAAAAAGTTTCTCAATAGATGCACGTCGCCACAGTAATAAAAAGGCCGAGCAATGTGGGTAACACCTGAGCATGGATCCTTGTCAGCAGTCGTCTCAATTAACTCAAAGTATATGTTTCCTTTTTTATCAGACCGGTCTTTACATCTGTCCTTTTATAAGCCCCGCCTAGTATTTGATGAAAGGCTAAGAAAAATATATATCTTCGTTTTGGGATCACCACTACTTTATTATCTCCCCTTCTCCCTAGCACTCCTGTGTGACCCTTCTGTCCGGCATTCGCCATGATAGATTGCTAGCCACTACACATTCTTTATTTTCTCTCCTTATTTCTTTCTGTGTTCCTTTCTGTGGAAGAGCGTGGGCTCGAAACGTTAAAGACTTTTTCACTTCCAGAGCGTTAACCTAATACATCTGTTTGTTGTCTACACCACCTGTCTTCGACTTTTGTTTCTTTGTGAATTCTCCCTATATATCTTCGAATATTCTTATTGCTCTCATGTTTTACAATGGTAAAGGATCTCTAAGATGACCTTTCCCGTGACTTTGTTAACTGATATCTTATTGTTACTATAACAGTCTTCAACGTGATTTGACACAAAAGGCCTCCACATGCACTTCCCACTTTCTCCGTTCTGTGCCTCTGTTTCAGCCTCCTTTAAGTCGTAGTTTTCTTTTTATATTTGTATCGATCTCAGGCAAGTCAGATTAGCTCTTCTTTTCCTTCTTCTATTATCTTAGACACTATATTTTACTGTAAGCAAAAACAAAAAAATAAACAATTTTTTTTTCATCGTTTTGTTATTTTTTCATGTTTATCGTATTCTTGTTGTTTACACGTCCTTTGGGTAATTCCACACTGTATCGTCCTGTGCAGTTCTCGAGCTTTTGTCTCTCTTCGTGGTTAATACAGAAACCATTATTATTATTATTATTATTATTATTATTATTATTATTATTATTATTATCATGACGGGGAGTCGGCAGAATCGTTAGCACGCCAGGCACAATGTTTAGCGGCATTTCGTCCGTCTTCACGTTCTGAGTTCAAATTCCCCCGAGGTCGACTTGCTTTTCATCCTTTCAGGGTCGATAGAATAAGTTACCAGTTGAATCCTGGGATCGATGTAATCGACTCATCTCCACCCCACCCAAATTGCTGCCCTTGTGGCAAAATTCGAAACCATTATTATTATTATTATTATTATTATATTATTATTATTATTATTATTATTATTATTATCAGCTGGCAGAATTGTTGGATAAAATGCTTTGCGACATTTCTTCCGGTTTCACTTTCTGAATTCAAATTGCACCGAGGTCAACTTTGCCATTCATCCTTTTGGGGTCCTTAAAATAAGTACCAGTTGAACACTGGGGTCGATGTAATCCACTTACACTCTCTCCACAAATTTCATACCTCGTATACAGGACCATCATCATCATCATCATCAGCAGCAGCAGCAGCAGCGGTGGCATCGATTTTGTTGTATTATATATAGTCTATTATTATTCCTGTAACTGTTGAAGTTGCGGGTGTCCTTGGTATTGATTGCGGCGGCGGCGGTGGCGGTGGTAGTACTGTCGCTAATGTTAGGAATTCTTGCTGCTATTCAGACAATTACTCTCAACGCTTCAATGATTCATATTTTCTTTCCTCTCAACACATGGGTGCACATGTTTACTACTACTACTACTACTACTTCTACTACTACCACCACCACCGCCACCACCACCACCGCCACTACTACTACTACTACTACTACTACTACTACTACTACCACCACCACTACTACTACTACTACTACTACTACTACTACTACTACCACCACCACCACTACTACTACTACTACTACTACTGCTGCTGCTGCTGCTGCTGTTATGACAATCGTCGTCCATTGTCCAAGCCCGTAATTACATCGAAATTAAATCCCTACCGTGAAGGCAGACATAATTAACAATTCAGAAAATCTCTTTTCAATAAATCTCAAAGATAAATAACAATTAAGCTATCCTTTTCCGAGATATAGTAACAATAAAATTTAAGCACGCACGCACGCACACACAGCACACAGTCACACACATATACATTCACACAGTCACAGACACACGCAGACACATACAAGAAAAACAATAAAATTAAGGAGAAGTCAAACAAAAGTTGCCTCAAGACACGTTTCCCTGCGATGCAATTAGATAATAATGATTTTTAACACACGCACACATAACGCTATTACAGATTTTAGTGGTCGGTGAGGAGTGCAATCGATTAACATCTCGCTACTGTTTCAAGGGAACTTATTTTATCGAACTGGTAATCATGAAAAGTACAAACTGTCCTAGTTGTGGCTAAACTAAGAAAGCCATAACATAATGGAATCCTACAATTGTATAATAATAGATGTCACTTCAGCGTGTGGCCCACCCGGGCATTTACAGTTTAGCTTGCTGTCTAACCCTAAACCAAACTCTAATTCTATTCTAATCCTAATCCCTAATATTTAGTCTACATCTAATCCTAATCCCTAATCTCAAACTAACGTTAAACACTAATCTTAGCCCTAATCCTAAACTCTAAATCTATCTCTAGCCTTAATCCTAAATACTAACTGTAAACGTAACCCTGACCCTAAACCCTAATTCTAACTCTACCTCTAAAATCTAGCCTAACCATAACCCTAATCGCTAACTCGGACTCTAAACTTAGTACTAAACCCTAAACCTAACCCTAAACACTAACTCTAACCTCAAGCCAGATCAGGACATTTAATAGCGTAGACTACGGATAAAGGGGCAGATCGCGTACCAAAGCAGGATCAGTGAAGCATGTTTTGATGAATAGTTCAACATGATAGTAAAATATTTTCGCAGCTATCTTTCATGTATGTCTAATTAATTGAAGTATTAGTTTCACATTTTGGCATAAAGCCAGCAATTTTGAGAGAGGGTTTAGTCGAGTACATCGACCACAATGTTTCACTGATACTTATTGTATCGACCCGGAAAGGATGAAAGGCAAAGTCGACCATGGCGGAATTTGAACTTAGAACGTAAAGGCAGACGAAATGCCGCTAAGCATTTTGCCCAACGTACTGACAGATTTACCAGCTCACCACCTTAATTAAAATAATATTGTGTTGTTTTTTTCCTTATTTGAGAATCAGATATAGTATACTAATTAATTGTTAAAAATGTTAACATTAATGTAATTATGTTCCACGATGTTTAGATATTGCACAGAATGTCTAATCATTATGATGCAGCTTGTACAACGTAAGCAATGTCTGTGGTGTCGTGAGGTGATGCTATGTACATGTATATTTGTTCATCTGTGTGTGTACAAAGTTATTTGCTTCCAATCCATGTGTGTGTCTATGTATGGGTGTGTGTGCGTGTGTGCGTGTGTGTACAGTATATGCGCACAAGCATACTGATCGTTATTTTACCGAAGGAATCTCTTCAATTAGAAAATGCCGTCATGATATCTCATATGACTAACAAGTCCGTCCTTGGACAAACACAGCATATGTTACAAATATTCTTTTCTACTCTAGGCACAAGGAAGCATTAGCAGTCATGTGGTGTTGTGAGAAGTTTGCTGACTTCTTGATAGGACTACCAAAGTTCTTGATAGGAACAGATCACAAGCCTCTACTACCACTAAAGACTAAACGTCTCGATGGGTTGACTCCAAGAATCCAGCCTTTCCGAGTGCGCCTAATGAGATTCCCCTACGAGATCACACACACCGCAGGGAGAAACCTCATTACAGCAGACACCCTATCCAGGGCTCCTGGCAGCGTACCAACGAAATAAAGAGTTCCAGCAGGAGGCAGAGACAGACTGTTCGGCCGTTCTATCATAGAGAACATCTCCGTGAGTGACAAACGACTGGAGGAAATCAATATTCGTTTGATATAAGTATACCAGAGGTTGTCATTTCCGATAATGGTCCTCAATTCATGTCGAAGAATTTCTGGGATTTCTAAAAGCACTGATAAAATCTGTAGTCAAGTTATCAACTTCTACAAGATGGGCCACTGGCCTGAAGCAGCCACACAAGATCCTGAACTAATGAAGGTTGATGATATTGGTTAAATAGAAAGAGAATTCAGCATGAGATAAGATATATCCGTTTATTAGCAAAGCATATGCAGTAATGGCCTCTTACTATTAGAGACCTGAATATGTTCTATTAAACTAGAGAGTTCCCGTAATGGTAGGTGAACTAATACCCCACTGGTTTGTACGGCAGTACCTAACAGTTTGTCAGGGACGCTTATTGTATCAGAGCCGACTCATCATGCCCGCAGGCCTCCAAAATGACATCTTGGATCGTCTACACGAACAACAAGGTAACGTCAAATGCCGAGCACTGGTGCGGGACAATGTTTGGTGACCAGGCCTTTCCAAGCAAATTGCTGAAAAGATAGGTGGGTGTAGTATCTGTGAGAAGGAAAAAAGATATTCATCAGAACCACTACGATCTACCAAATTACATGAATATCCATAGCAGAAGGTAAGGATGGACTTGTTCGAATTGAAAGGACTCAGATATCTATTTGTCATTGACTACTATTCGAGATGGATAGAGATATTTCATCTACAGACAACAATATCAGGCAGTATCACTGACAACTGCAAATCAATATTTGCTAGATTTGGTATACCGGGGGTTGTCATTTCCGATATTGGTCCTTTCCGATAATTCATATCGAAGGAGTTCTGGGATTTTTCAAATGTTTTTGGCTTTTTACACCTCACCAGTAGCCCTCATTATCCACAAGGAAAAGGAGAAACTGAACGTGCGATTCAGACAGTTAAACACCTTCTTAAAAAAGCAAGTGATCCATATATTGCACTGCTTAATTATCACAGTACTCCACTACAACTGGCAAGAGTCCTGCAGATTTGTTGATGAATAGGAAACTCAGGACTCGCATTCCAACAATTTCTTATAAAAATGTATCCTGCCAAATGTTGAGCGACACAAAAATACCGACTCTCAGCTCAAATTGAAACAAAAGGTCAATTTCGACAAACCATCGAGCTAGAGATCATGCATCGTTTACTTGAAGGACAGCCAGTTTGGGTGAAGACACCTAAAACCAGTACAACAACCAAAGTGGTGAAAACTATCACCAAGGTCAGTATTTGTCGAGGCAGATTCAGGACCACTTCGTCGAAACAGAAGCTATCTTCGCAATAGAAGAAAACCAAGTTTCCTCAAGTAGCTAATCCTATAGAATTGTCCTCTTTACCAACGGTACCCTGAAACAGTCCGGAGTACAGCCGCGACAATTCAGCAGAACATCTCGCCGATCAAGTTGACCAACCAGAGGCCCAGTCCACTGCGCATAAGGATGTTCCACCTGCCAGCTCGGGAAGTCCTAAGCCAGCTGTGTACACCAGATGTCGTCGGAGAATTCGACCACCAAAGTAAACTGTCGTTATAAACTCATGACCTGAAAGGGAGACGTGGTGTTATCTCCCTTAGTTTAGTCCCCTACCATTACGGGAACTCTCTAGTTTAATAGAACACATTCGGGTCTCTAATAGTAAGAGGCCATTACTGCATATGCTTTGCTAATAACCGTATTTATCTTATCTCATGCTGTTGTTTTTTTCCTTATTTGAGAATCAGATATAGTATACTAATTAATTGTTAAAAATGTTAACATTAATGTAATTAGGTTCCACGATGTTTAGATCTTGCACAGAATGTCTAATCATTATAATGCACCTTGTACAACGTAAGCAATATATTTAACCAATATCGTCAACATTCATTATACCACAACAATAATAGCGGTTTCCAATTTTAGCACAGGGCCAGCAGAATTTTGGTAAAGGGAAGGATAAGTCGATTACATCAACTCCTGTGTTTCACTGGTGATTATTTTAGCGACTCTGAAAGAATGAAAAACAAAGTCGACATTGGCAGAATTTGAACTCAGAATGTAAAGATGGACGAAATGCTGCTAAGCATCATGCCGGGCGCGCTAATGATCCTGTCAGTTCGCTGCCTTTAGATACGGTAATAATGATAAGAAAGCAGCAATGTGAAAATTTGGCATAAATAGTTAATTTTGTTTTCTCTTGCCAAATAAATTATTTATCTTCAAGTCTGATATTTCTGCTAAATCGCTTTCTCTATAGTTCAAGTGATTTACTGCACATCAATATTATTTTCGAAATTCGATTTTCCGTTCAACCTTATCTGTAGAACCATGTGTACTCCCGTGAGAGCGGAATGTCTTGTGGAATAAGATTTAATAGTTATAATAGCCCACCGTTCGAATATGCTGGACTTATTCGGGGAATTACTTCTGCTTTCAGTGGACAAAAAAAAAAAAACTTCGCTGAAAATACCTCCACTTCAGCTGTTATGATATCTATAGTAGAAAATCAAAATATCCCTGTCTCTCCACCCTCTCTCGCTCTGTCGTGCGGTACATATAGGTTTCCACGTCTCTCTCTTTCTCTCTCTTTGTATGTGTGTGTGGTGTGTTGTGTGTGTGTGTGTGTAACACAAGGATTAAGGAGAGAATCAAGTACTTAAATATTAGGTACCAAGTTGGACTGAACTAACTTGCAAACACTCCCTTTAGTCGAATAAATATACTGGTTACTGAAGTACATTCAGTGGAATATTCAGATAATACATACATAGAATTAAGCCCATACAAGTATCTAACTCTTAGGGACTGGTTCAAAGTGCTCGTTGTTTGTTATACTCCAGGATTACCGATGGGTCGGGAATCTCTTTGTCGTGCATTATATCAAATAAATAAATAACAGCAGTGAATGAATTGTTTGAAATTTTATGTATCATCTGATGAAAACAGCTTTTTGCTATGATGTAATGAACTTATTCATCTATTAAAAGGTGCGTTAGAAACAGCTAAAGTGAGCTGACATTCAGCCATCCTTTGCTATACATAAACACACACACACACATACACACACACACACACACACCACACACAGACACACACACGCACACACACACACACGCACACACTCTCACATATATACACATAGGGGCAGGCGTGACATTGTGGTAAGAAGCTTACTTCTAAGCCATATGGTTCCGGGTTCAGTTTCACTGTGTGGCATTTGGGTATCTTCTCCTATAACCACGGAACGATCAAAGGCTTGTAAGTGGATTTGGCAGACGGAAACTGAAAGAAGCCCGTCATGTGTGTATGTGTGTGTGTGTGTGTGTGTGTGTATGTGTGTGTGTGTGTGTGTGTGTATGTGTGTTTGTGTGTGTGTGTTTGTGCCTGTGTTTATCCCCTCATCACCGCTTGACAACCGGTGTTTACGTCCCCGCAACGTAACAGTTCTGCAAAAGAGACCGATAAAATAAGTAGTAAGCTTAAAAAAGAAGTCCTGGGGTCAATTTGTTCTACTAAAATTCTTCAAGGCTGTACTCCAGCATGGCCGCAATGAAATGACTGAAACCAGTAAAAGAATAAAAGAAAACACACACACACACACACACACACACACACACACACACACACACACACACACACACACATACACACACATATACACCAAAGTAAGAACAGAAATCTGAAACGAGGTGGGGAAAAATAGTACTCGAATACCGGAGGTAGAGCAATATGCTTTATTATTATTAAACCTGAAAAAACATCACAAAAATATCAGAAATAAATCTGCTACTCAGAGTTTCAAGTTCCCGTTCGTCGGACAGTTTAGATTGAGAATGTTTAGTTTCTCAATCTAAACTGTCCGACGGACGGAAACCTGGAACTCTGAGCACCAGGTGTTTGTGATATTTTTATGATGTTTTTGCAGCATTAATTGTAATAAAGAAAATATACATATACAGGCTGCGAGCGGTATTTTAGGATATTTTGTCTTAAGTTCATTACACCTCAAATGATTTAAAGTATCATTTTTTTTTTCAGATAACCATTTCAAGATATCATGCTAACACAAGAAATGAAAATACATACAGTCATAGCTGCTATACATGCGAACCACAGTGATTTATAAATGAGCAACTTTCTAAATGTTGCAAGATCATTTGTACACAAAGTTTGGTTGCAATTGGAGGCATGTGATAGTAATTCTAAACGGTTGCTTCACAAAGTGAAAAAAACCCATAAACAAGGTATGCTTTGGTTGACCAGAATCCAAAATCTAACAGACGAAGACAAGTGGTCATGTGCAGATCTTTCTGAAGTTTCCAGAGTGATGCACACGAAATTTCCAGCAACAGGCTCAAACTTCGATCACGTGACCCCAGTAGTACCAAGTATAAGCACGCATGCGCAGAAGGCGGCGTGACAATAATAAAAGTATATTATGGCGAAAGTGCGGATAACTTTTGATTTCCCCTCGTATATATAGAAAGGGAGAGAGAGAGAGAGAGATACTCATAAGTTCATATATATATATATATATATATATATATATATATATATATATATATTTATACATACATACGTACGTATATACATACATACATACATACGTACGTACATACATACATACATACATACATACATACATACATACATATAAGCATACATACATACAAGCATACATACGTACGTACGTACGTACATACATACATACATACTTAACATGTTTTGTTTGGGAAATAGAGAGATAAGGTTGTCATTAAAGGCGTTAAGGAAAACGAAGAGCTGCAATAAGGTAGAAAAGGAAAAATGATCTAAGAGTTAGGATTCCGATATTTTATCAGCTGGTGATGTAATAATCAGTTATTTACGACATGACAATAGTTATCATACACAAATGCGATAGAGCATGTGTTTCTTATTCTTATCAAGTAGGGCTACGTGGTTAAGTAATTCGCAAATTGCTTCCGAACCACGTGATTTTGTAACTTTTGGCAAATGGCTTTAGTTTACTTTTGGCAAGTGGCTTTAGTTTACTTTTAGCAAGTGGCCTTAGTTTAGGATTGGAGAGTTGACCGATAACTTCTCGGCGGAGTTTGTTATAAGAAAGTTGTGTAAAAGCCCGTTGCGCACACACACACACAAACACACTCACACACACACGCACACACGCACACACACACAAAGATATGTACGCATGTATATATATATGTATATATTGCCTCGGAAGGGAACCTTCTAGGTGCAATCCCATAGTCATTCATGAAGGAAGGGAGGTCTTATGCACACACACACACACACACACACACACACACACACACACACACACACATATACATATGTATATACTGTAGCGGCCATAATATGAGGGTCGTAAGAACAAGAGTATTGAAATATTTATTATAGAAGATTAACAAAACATTGAGACTAAATATTTTACAAATATTTAGACATACTTTATATCTACCTTTCGTGAAAATTTCGAGCTAATGGAATAAATATTTCGTATGCTTTCAGGAAATAAACAAATACTCTTCGAAACTGCAACTGCCAAAAGTTATGGGTCACTTAGAAAAATAATGAAAAATGGAACAAGAACAAAAAAATACGATAATGGGGTGGCGATTCATGTAAAAACAACCACAAAAAATAATGGGTTCATTAGATTAACTTTTATTTGTGAAATACAGTTGGTTTGAATTTGCTTCAGAAAGAGGTCTATGTTTGTGATGATTAGTTGAGGTGGGGGCGCTAGGAATGTGGCCTGGGTGTCAAAGGGGCGGCAGTCCGAAAATGTTTGGGAACCACTTTATTAGAACGAAGCTGACCGTGTAACTGTATTCAGTTGTGGACAGGTGTATAAATTTAACAGATATATATATACCATCATGCCATCATTGTTTAAGCTGCGGTGATGAAACTGAAACGCGACAGTAATTGACAGTTAGGTGGGGTATAAGTTATGGTGTGCAGCACGTCAATTTGGTGACCTCATCGATTTGATCTATATATCGTTAGTAGTTGAATTCAATCGTGGTAATAATTTGCTGTTGTGTAGACTGTGTAAGGAGGCGCAATGGCCCAGTGGTTAGGGCAGCGGACTCGCGGTCGTAGGATCGCGGTTTCGATTCCCAGACCGGGCGTTGTGAGTGTTTATTGAGCGAAAACACCTAAAGCTCCACGAGGCTCCGGCAGGGGATGGTGGTGATCCCTGCTGTACTCTTTCACCACAACTTTCTCTCACTCTTTCTTCCTGTTTCTGTTGTACCTGTATTTCAAAGGGCCGGCCTTGTCATTCTCTGTGTCACGCTGAATATCCCCGAGAACTACGTTAAGGGTACACGTGTCTGTGGAGAGCTCAGCCACTTACATGTTAATTTCACGAGCAGGCTGTTCCGTTGGTCGGATCAACCGGAACCCTCATCGTCGTAACCGACGGAGTGCTTCCAAAAAAAGACTGTGTATATACTTGATCGGTGTGGCAAGGCGATTGTGTTCAGTGATGAGCTATATTTCTCTAAAATTTTTGTATAAATCTACATGCGTTGCACCTACTAAAAGTTGGAGCTCTGTGGAATAGCCAGTAAGTTTTAAACGACTCCGCTCTCACTACAGCGAGATTACGGCGGCGGGATGGAAATCTATCATTTGTGTTTTATTGCAACTCTTGCCTTCTCTTGCACACCACACACACACACACAACACACACACACACACACACACACACACACACACACACACATGTACAAGTATTGTCAAAATAAATAAACGGAGAACAGGAAACGAAAGCAATGAAGAAAGAGCCAAACGCGAAGCTAGTGTGTATCGACCTTCATAGACAAACATTCCAGAACATTCGAATAATATATAATTAGTATAAGGTGAAGAGCTTTATCTTGAATACATGAGGGGGATATAAACAAAATAAATAAATAAATAAATAAAGAGTTGAGAAAGAGAGAGAGAGAGAGAGAGAGAGAGAGAGAGAGAGAGTCTTTGTCAAATGATATAGAATAAAAGGAGGGCGAATAAAAAAAAAGAAGGGAGAATAAAATGAAGAATAAAAAGGGAACTATGGAAGCACGTAAGAAAGAAATAAAGAGAAGCACCGAGAAAAAGTGTTATTTTTCTGACGAAATATATTAGCACTGCTCTCTTCTGTAACTGCAGCGTTATTGATTTGTGCAGATTGTTGTAGTTGAGGGAAGTAGGAAGATTTTGTTGTCTGAGATTGAATGGCAGGTGATAGAGAGAAGTATGGTGGCCAGAGAGAGATAGAGAGAGAGAGAGAGAGAGAGAGAGAAAGAGAGAGAGAGGAGGGTACGAGGCGGATGGATAGAGGGCTAAGGTAACGAGATGAAAAGAGAGAGAGAGAGAGAGAGAGAGAGGGGGAAATCAGTAAGAAAGAAGAAACATGGTAAAAGACACAGTTGAAATCTCGACACATACACACATGCATACATACATACACACATACATAGATAGATACATGTTCACACACTCACAATCACGAATCTTGCACGCAACCAGATAACACTCGGTGAATAGCAGGACTTGCTTCCGTAAAACACCATCATTCATGATAAATCTGCTTTCAAATAAGATTTCATACTCACACACACAGAGGCACACACAAACACACATATAGAAACGCACACATGCACACATACATACACACACATACATACACACACACATACATACACAGAACTTTGGTATTTCCTCGTTGACAATTTCTGCAGAGAGCAATGTTGTTTTTATGTCTTTGACACCAAGAAAGCTTTCGACCATATCTGGTATGTGGAACGTCCAAGTGAAATATATCACCCACAGGTCCTACCAATCTCTTTATATCTTAGATTAAACATTTCCTGTCAAACGGTTCCGACATTATTCTCTCCAGTCCACATTCCATTAACTTGCCGAGAATGAATATCTTCTGACAGACCTAGAGGGAAATGGAAAACTAGATATTCACATTCTGTATTTTCTATAGAATAAAATATGTGCAACCGTAAATACGATCTCAACAGCAAAGTTATAAGAGCTGCCGACGTAATTTTACTGCATCCATCCATCTTTTGATGTAGACTTTGCCGATGATAAACATGTGGAACAGATTTTCAGGACTGAAATGATATATCATGGTATTTTTGTTGATAGTGAGGTGGAGTGGGTCTTTTTCTAGATCTAACACGTAGGAGAAAAATACCTATCAGAGCATATCTTGGCGAACTCGGGTCCTTCTCGACCCATGCATGGTAGATACCCTGCTAACTCCTCCGTTATTAATTCTATCCCTACCCGTAAATGGGTGTTGGTTTGTTTGGACTAAACCAATCCATACCCGTCCCTTTCATATATACCCACAGCATCAGAAACTTAATAGGTATGGCTAAGTGGTAACAAAAAAACATAACGTTTTATAAACACGTTGTTTTGGAGTTCAGATACATTGCACAGCGCCTTGAGCTAGTGTTTTCTTATTTCTTGATTGCCCACAAGGGGCTAAACAAGGACAGACAAAGGGATTAAGTCGATAACATTGACCCCAGTGCGTAACTGGAACTTAATTTATCGACCCCGAAAGGATGAAAGGCAAAGTCGACCTCGGCTCAGAACGTAAAGACAGACGAAATACCGCTAAGCATTTCGCCCGGTGTGCTCACGATGCTGCCAGCTCGCCGCCTTGAGCAAGTGTTTTCTACGATAGCCCCTCCTCCCATCCCACCAATACTTTGTGAGTGAATATGGTAGACGGAAACTGCGTGATTGCTTGTCACGTGTGCATGTGTGTGCGAGTGTATGTGTGTGCGTGTGTGTGTGTATACATATATATATTTCATGTCTCCTCTTTTTCTGTTTAATCTGTTCTGTCCGAGACACGTGGAATGGGGAGTATTGAAGTTACAGTGACGAAAGATTTCAGACAAAGGACACTAAAATAAGACTAAGAATAATAAAGCTTAAGTGAAGACCAAGTACATAGTGCTTGTGGTTAGCACAACAATATCTGTTTCAACACAAGATTTCCCGTCAAGAATCTTACAAAACAACGTTATATATATATATATATATATATATAATATATGAGATGACATAGTAATAAACGTTTATCTTCTGAACTGCATTAGCTTCCAGCAGTTTCTGCGATAAGTTACAGTGGTTTCCTCATTGGCAATGCTTTTTCCTATATATATATATATATATATATATATATATGCATAAATGCAATTGCTTTTCCAAATATATTTCACTTCATATTCGACGCTCCGATGAAGATATAAGATGTTAGTCAGGCACTCAATAATACAACCAAGATTGCATCTTAAATAGTATGCTTGTTCTATAATTTCAGAAAACATACAATAGCTGAATGTTTACTTCTATACAAGGCACAATTTTCTCAATTTTTGCGTTCTTCGCCCTATATTGCCACACTGTTGCGCTCATAATTGGAATGTAGCAACTGTACATGCACAAACAGATTTTATCAGAAAGACAGATCATTCAAGTCTTTCAGTTTTTGATTCTCTCTTTTGAACGAAACATTTTTTACATATTTTTATCGCAAGAACTGCCAACCTCTGAAACTCCTTCCTTTCCTGTGTTTTCTCATGGATTTAAATGTGTAAATGTTCGATGTGAACTTAATGGCCATAAATTAACCTTTCCTATCTGGGAGAATCTGAAGTCTTCCTCGGTCGGTGATTCTCAAACGTTTTTGCTCCACCAGTGCCTTGTTCTATATCTCATATCTATCGCAGATAGCATTGCTCAGAAGAATAGACCACATTACATTAAAGGAGATAATAATATGAAGAAATAAAAAAATTGTAACAATAAATCCAACCCTCTTGTTAGGAATTTTTTCCTTCATAGACTTACCCAACATCCATGAAGAAGGCAGTAACCCGCATTTTGAAATCACTACTGTAGACAATAAAGCACTTGAAAATAGAAGCTTCCCTTCACTTACTCACTAATTCTTCCTTAAATATAATTCTATAAATAATACATCACTGTCATATTATATCTTCTCAATCGCTTTGTTATATCATTACTATAACGGCCTCTTCATTATCACGAAAGACACATATTCCCCGAACTCAAAATCGCAGCTTGAATTTGACGGTAACAGAATATAATATGTTGATTATTTTTAAATTTCTAGAAATCATCGTTGATAAGAATATTAAATGAAGAAAAAAATCATATCGATCTAACCTGCATGCTACTACCCGGTTTGGCTATCCTATCTAGCAAAGAAAATTATTTACGTAGACATCTGCTAGTAAACATATAACAGGTTCTTATTTAGATGTCATCCAAACTTTTATCAATTTTGTAGAGTTATTATTCATTCTTTTAAAGTCAAAATTCTCTCATTAAGAATACTGACAGTAGTTCTAAATAAAAAATAAATTTCTTGGCATACTGATTCTCTATGAAATAATAATTTAGTTTTAAAGTTTTCAGACATATATATATATATACACACACTGCACAAATCAAATTTTGTCATAACTTTCGTTATGTTGCTCTGCTTCAATTTCTATTGGTTTTAGCATTGTCAGACAACTCTGATAGAACCAATTAAGTAAGTATTCGTCATGTCAAAAATGTCCAAATGTTCACAAGACTTCTAATAAACAAAACTCACTTGAAGAAAGATATCCCAAATATTTTCAAGCTATAAATAAAAAAAAAAAAACAGCGCATCAATATGTACAATAAACATATTTCTCTTCAAAGCAGAAATTATCAATAATAATATAAGCATTCCCCGAGCTACAGAAACTCTTGTTAAGGAATTATCAAGTTACAGAAATTATGAAGTATAACAACTAATTTAGGAATACGGTCTATGGAAAGATGAATAAATTATTAATAAATTTTGAAAAACTAAAATTTCGAAACTTGTTCTTTTCAAGCCTGGTCACTGCCTTAGACGTTCTGTCCTCTCCACCTTGATGCTTTATGCAGAAGAAAAACTCAACCATATTGCAAAAACTTAACTGGCAACAATGAAAATAATACCTGACAATGAAACGAAAATAAGGTCAGGCAGTTATTCTGTTAACTTTCCGGGTATTGTTTACTCATAAATCTAAAGGGATGGTTAAAACAGAATGTCTCCTGATTCTTTGAATCGATGGTTAGACCAAAAGGGAATTTCCAGTCAACACAATGGTTAATCAAGCAAAAACCAAACATTTTTTTTACGATTTGCAGAATGTGGACTGTGCAAATTTCGATACAAAGTCCTTTCTTACTAGTTGAGACTAATTTGAAAGGTTTGAGAGGTATCTTAGTTTGTAAATCATTGAAAAGCCCGGTGAAGTTACCAGTGATGATTCAGAAGCTATTACTAATTAACCTTGCCATGAATAATTATTCTGGACAGGTGAAGAAAACTATTACTGAAGGCGGTCATACACCAGAGCAAGCACACAACGTTTATCAAACTTGGTTTTTCTAGGGGTTCATATCTACCAAGGACTTTTATTTCTAGTGAGAAAAATTAGCCCCAACTATTGTATCACTTTAAAAATCCAAAGAATTTCAAAGATTATGCTAAGTTTTTTCTAACAGTGAATTTTCGTTCAAAAATAGGCTTGGCTGACAACGAGCCTTTTTCAAATATGGTTTACAAAAAGTTTTGCCCTGATGAAAGAAAAGTACAGGATCAAGCGTAATAATTCTCTCAATGCAGAGCTCCCGTAAGACAGTGTTTAAGCCACCCGATAAAATTGATAATTTCTGATAAGCGCACATCTTTGCTGCAGTTAATGGAAAGGAACAAGATATGATAGCTAACATGAAAGCATATTATGTTAGAAGTTTCAAGCAACTCATTGAAGCAAGTGATTGCGTGGATAAACCAGCTGTTAAAAACTTCTGGAAAAATTCAACAGTATGGATTCAGTGAATAACATAACCGAGTCAGTGGTGTTAGGATTAACAAGCAAACAAGTTGTATCTGGGACTTTATACATTTTCTAGTAGAAAATCCACACCAATTTCAGCTAGGTGTGAGACTAGACACGAGCAGACATTTCTTCCAGATCTTTCAGATCAGAGTTCAAATTCCTCCGAAGCTCCATTTCAGTGTTGATAAAATAAAGTACCAGTCGAGTACTGAAAACGATTAGCCTGCTCCACTCAATATGGCTAGCCTTGTTCCAAAATGAGAAAGAATTATTATAATATAAGGTGTTCTGCTGGCAAAATTTAAGCGCATCTGACAAAATGCTTAGCTGCATTTCTTCCGGTTCTTTACGCTCTGAGTTCAAATCCCGCAGAGGGCAACTGCCTCTCATGTTTTCGGAGTCAATGATAAAAGAAAGTACCATTCAAGAAAAGAAGAGGAGTCAATGTGATCGGCCTTACCCGCCCCTCAAAATTGCTGGCTTTGTGCCAAAAGAATTATTACACTGGTCAACAAAATAAACTTTTATTCTCTGGCATAAAATCTTAGAGATGTTTTGGACTAATTTTTGGGTCTCGATTCCAAAACTGGCCTCAAATTTGCTCTATCACATCACATTTTTGTGCCATCGCTACATACATTTATTTACCTGGATCACACCGAAAGTTAACTTTACACCACTATTTGCGGAAATGATTTTGGCTGGATTTTGTCATGCTAATTTTGAGTAATATGTTCAAGCTGAGATTTGCTTTAAAATCCTTTCTCTTCTTTTCAGGTGTGAACAGAACCACTGGGAAAGACGTGCTGTAATGACTCCGATATCTTCTGCTACATCAGTGGAAACTTCACTCTACAGGCTCAAAGGCGCAACGTTAATAACTTCGTCAAGGAGGTATATTTTGCTTACTTTAAAATGGCACTTGGAGACCAGGATAAAACCTGGACTCCCCACAAAGTTTGCAAAACCTGTGTTGAAACTTGGTGTGATTAAGCAATTCATCAAAGCTTTTGATCACAGTGGAGACTGCTTCAGATATGTATGTACATCCTTTCCAAGTTTCAGTGCCGAGAAGAAAGCAGGCATATTTCATGAACCTCAAATAAAAACGCTTCTCAGAGATCCATTTTTGTTACAACAATGAGGCAGCTAAGGCTAGAGGTCAGAATGACTTCTGTGATATGGTGCGGAATTTCCTTGGGAACACGAAAGGTGAAAACTATCAATAGATTGTGAAGGGATTGCTCTTGAGTTTGAAAGCACTTGTATGTAGAATGAATATCAAATTGCACTACTTACACGGTCACGTGGGTGAGTTTCCAGTGAACCTGGTTGATGTCAGCAAAGAAAAAGGTGAACACTTTTATCATAATGTAAAAGTAATTGAAGAACGCTACCAAAGCCGATGGAACTGAAACATGTTGGCGGATTAGTGCTGGAGCTTGATGAGAGACATTCCAGAAGCTGTGCACAAGGGATCGTCAAAACAGAGCAAGTTCTCGCAGTAATATGATGATCAGAATGAATAACCTCAAATTTTTATATCACATATGTGATATTCTTCCTTTGTGAGCATTAAATTACTGTTTCTAGCAAAACTAAAATATTTTATAACTCAAAAATCTGACGTAATAGACAAAATCTGGTGCCAGATTTGGATTGAGCACCCCCGAATTAGCTAAAAGCCCTTGATAAACCATGTGCCAGATAATATGTTAATCAGTGTTATTATTTTGGGGGCCGTTGATGTCTTGCCGCCTAATTTGGCTTCGTCACCGACCCTCTCGTTCAGCAACCACTAAAAATATTATCAGTTTGCTATAAATCGACCATCATCTGTTCATTATCATTAGTGTTATGATTTTCTTAATGCTGCAGATAAGAAGCCGATACTTCAAATGACATTAATATCACTTCAAATCTAATAACATATTAACCGTCTAATACACAGTTCACTTCTAATTATACATTATCAGTTCACGTCTAATAACACATTATCAGTTCACTTTTAATAGCACATTATCAGTTCACTTTTAATAGCATATTATCAGTCTTAAATACATTATCAATACTCTTCAATAACACATTAACAATATAATACAAATTTTCAGTCTACTAACACATTAGGCTAATAAACAGCCTAATAATGTGTTATTAGAATATTGATTATATGATATGGGAATATTGATTTCATATTTTGACACAAGGCGAGCATTTTGCCTCCGTCGTGCTAACGATTCTGCCAGCTCTCCGCCCTGCCACTACTATTGATTTTGGTACAAAGCCAGCAAGTTAGGGAAGGGAATAAGTCTATTATATCGGCCCCAGCGTTCAGATGATTCTTATTTTATCGACCCCGAAAGGATGAAAAGCAAAATCAATTTCGGCGGAATTTGAACTCAAAACATAAAGAAGGACGAAATGCCGTTTAAGCATTTTGCCCAGTGTGCTAACCATTTGGCCAGCAGGCCGCTTTATTTACTACTATTAATATTGGTTTCAAATTTTGGCACAATGCGAGCAATTTCAGGGATTACATCGACCCCTATGACCAAGTGCTACTTATGTTATCAACCCCGAAAGGATGAAAGGAAATGTCGCCCTCGGCGGAATTTGAACTCAGAACGTAAAGTCGGACGCTATTATTAACCCTATTAACCGTTTACAGCTACTATTACAACTATTAGCAGTATGCTTCCACTATTTCTCTTATTCTTTGTCTAATGCCACTATTACCTCCATTATCATTCTACTGCTAATATAACCTATTTCTTTATTACCCACAAGGGTCTAAACACAGAGGGGACAAACAAGGACAGACATAGGTATTAAGTCGATTACATCAACCCCAGTGCGTAACTGGTACTTAATTTATCGACCCCGAAAGGATGAAAGGCAAAGTCGACCTCGGCGGAATTTGAACTCACAACGTAACGCAGACGAAATACCGCTAAGCATTTCGCCCGGCGTGCTAACGTTTCTGCCAGCTCGCCGCCTACTGCTAATATAACCATTATTTTCAGTCCCGTACTATTGTTAACCCAACTATGAGTCCACTGTCAACAGGCCGTTCTCTAGCTCATTAGTTCTCGATAACTAATATCATACAAGCAACTGTCAGTTTAGTTGTGATCATTATTACATCTTTGAATATACGACAATTGTATCCCTCTGAGAAAGGCTAACCCCACAGCAGCATGTAAGGCTCCACTAACTTTTCTTATTTAGCTTCTTGTTCGACGATGTCTAAGTGTTGATCTTATCCGATAGCAATTTGCCATGAGATATTGACATGTCTATTCTATCCTATTCCTTCTTTCTTCTCTTTCTTTTTATACTCTACACTCGATCGATAAAACATTATCAAAGACGCCACACCGGTACGGATTAATTTTTGTAACGAAATATAAGGACTGAAGCATAATATCGTGATTGTAAAATGAAATGTTATTGGAGAAAATATCAAAGCAGCAATTGGGAAATATTGTATCGTGGAAACAAAAGAGGAAGAGTGGGAGAGAAAGAGAAATGCGTAAGAGTGGCGGGGGAAGGAGAAGGCGAGAGGGAGGAGAGTAGAAGGGGAGGGAACAGGAGATGGAAGAGGCTGAGAAGGAAAAGAAGAATGGGAACAATATGAAAAAAAAATTATAGAAAGAAGAAAGAGATTGTCTTTGGTTTCCGTGGTTTTTTAGAACGAAAAATATATTGATTTATTTGTTTTCATTTGCAAAGACATGAAAAGCATTTGTCTTCGACTTGAGTTGAACATAACCAACTAAACTGTATAAGACAGAATTATTTATCACCACCACTGTAACCACCAACACCATCATCAAGAGCATGTTAGTGATCATGATTGTTTCTTCTTCTTCTTCTTCTTCTTCTTCTTCTTCTTCTTCTTCTTCTTCTTCTTCTTCTTCTTCTTCTCTTCTTCTTCTTCTTCTTCTTCATCATCATCACCACCAACACCACCACCACCACCACCACCACCACCACCACCACCACCATCATCATCATCATCATCACAACCTTCTTCGTCTGTGTTAGTTATGATTACAGAAGATATATATATATATATATATATATATATGTATAGGCATGTATATACATGTATGTATACATATATGTATACATATATGTATAATATATGTATGTATGTATGTATCTATTTATCTATTTATCTCTCTCCCTCTTTTTCTATAAACACACACACGCACACACATACTAAATATTAAGTAGAGATGCTCAATATAGAACCCATGTAGCAATGCTCAAATGATTTAAATTTGCAATCCAAAGTCTTGACCGAGGACTACGCATGTTCTATACTGAACATCCCTGGATCTCACCTGTTGACTTTACACCCTCAGTTTGGCCGTGCGCTAATGATAGATAATATGAGCAGCCATGTTATTTATCTGTTCAGGAAAACTTTGATCGTTTCAAAGATTTCAGCATAACTGCCATCTCTATCTAAATTCGACATCTTAGGCATACTCTTAGGCCTTAAGATAGGCAAACACTACTCATATAGTAAGCTCCCAAAAGGAAAAACAGCGTACGTGTATAGATAGTCTAACCATCCCATAGCTATTACTTGATGTTTATAATCAGATAGAGGTATATTCAAAAGTACCGCAATCTATTACAAAGTGATACCACTTCCACGTCAAACTCCGACGTGAGTTAGAATGATAAATATAATACGAAGTCTGCAAATATAGCAAGAAGATTCTTGTTGCTAATAAGATAGCACTTCCCAAAGACGTGAAAATCCACAAACTGCTTTATAACATTACAGTTTGGCACGCCTGTAGATAACATCACTTCTAACATAGCAAGCGACTAGAGAAAAACACGCACATACACAGAACTCCAGCCTATAACTTCCACCAAATGTCAGTCAGATGGATCTTGCTCCTCAACCACTGAAGTCTACAGAGTCCCTTCATAGCATCAGATTGTATCACGAGAAATTATATGAGCTTAAGTGTAAAAGGAGGTTGTATATTTCATATACATGATTTTCTCTTTTTTCACTTCAACCTTATGATCCCTTGCGCCTGGCAAAATAGGTGTATAAATTTACATTCGTAAAACTTGAAGAAACACGAGCCTGTGTCATCTCTTCGAATCTTCCCCATCCAGTTTAGAACATTTGTTTTTGCCAGCGATATCTATCTATCTATCTATCTATCTATCTATCTATCTATCTATCTATCTATCTATCTATCTATCTATCTATCTATCTATCTATCTATATATATCTATCTATCTATCTATCTATCTATGTGTCTATCTGTTTGTCTGTCTGTCTGTTTATTTGTCTGTATACACACATATATACATACATAGAATCATACATACATAGAATCATACATACACAGATATAAACACACAGGGTTCGCCAAAAGTCACCCGATAGTAAATCAAAATTCCATAAATACTTAATATTCAATTTTATTTATTCATTCCAATTATGAAGGCTTAATAATTGAATGCTGTGAGTTAAAATCACAGTTATTTCTTTTTCCAACATTTGTCTATTTATTAGCGAAGTCTCATAAAATAAGTTTTTGTTTTAATCTTGGCGTTTCATGTTTTTGACTTACTCTCATGTGACTTTTGGTTAACCCTGTATATATACGTATATCTGAACCTTAAGTTAGTTGAAATATGTTTGTCACATATCTTAACTTACAAAGGCAAATTCACTGCAGTTTACCGCGGAGAAAATAAAAATTCTCACTTATGGTAACAAGTGTTAAGAAAACTACTTTTCTTGTCTCCCCTAGCGGATACCTAGATGCGTTTCTAGTCCTTAACCTTCATCAGTAGGAAATAACGAAGAGATTATAAAGATTATAAACTCGCAACTTTATCTTGGAACAAAGAATATTAATGACTGACTCATTAATTAATATTAGTGATGGCGGTGAGCTGGTAGAATCGTTAGCACCGGGCAAAATACGTCTTTCTTTACGTTCTAAGTTCAAATTCCGCCGAGATCGACTTTGCCCTTCATCCTTTCTAAGTAGCAGTTAGACGTTGGGGTCGATGTAATCGACTTACCCCCTCCTCCGAAATTGCGAGCTTTGTACCAAAATTTCAAATCAACATCACTGACAAACTTACGGTCGCAGACCGCTTGGACACTGAGCAGATAAGGGTTTTTGTTTTTACATATTTTACCATAAGTATTTCACCACCACGTTTAACTGTAGAGAATTTGCTTTCAGAACATTGCTACTACTGTACAGAGACATATACGTGTGTGTGTGTGTGTGTGTGTGTGTGTGTGTGTGTGTGTGTGTGTGTGTGTGTGTGTGTGTGTGTGTGTGTGTGTTTGTGTGTACATGATGTGCTTCTGTACAGGTACAGTGATAGAACATGGCACCATACAGTCGCGAAACAAACTTTTATACTAAACAGCGAAGCTTATTTCAATATGCTTGATAAAACAAATCAAGAGATTGTGTGTCAATGCGTCCACGAGGATAAATACGTCTCGGAGAATCTTTTCATCAAGCGACTGGATACTTCCTATTCAAACGACAATTGTAACAGTATTAGCATTAGCAGAAGGAGTGACGGCAACGACGGCAGCTACTTCTTTTTGTCACACCGTTACAACTCTGACTACTTGGCCATTGAACTAATCAATGTCAGCACGGCCTAGTGGTATGCCAATCGTTTATCTATTAAGTAATCAAATTCAATAACATTTGAGTAACGGAATTCACCTGGAATAAGAAATTTGGGAAAGCAACAAAATCAACATTTAACTTTGAACCAACGAATACGTAATTTCCAATATACTCTCTTTTACTCTTTACTCTTTTACTTGTTTCAGTCATTTGACTGCGGCCATGCTGGAGCACCACATTTAATCGAGCAACTCGACCCCGGGACTTATTCTTTTGTAAGCTCAGTACTTATTCTATCGGTCTCTTTTGCCGAACCGCTAAGTGACGGGGACATAAACACACCAGCATCAATTGTCAAGCAATGCTACGGGGACAAACACAGACACACAAACACACACATACATATACATATATACATATATACGACAGGCTTCTTTCAGTTTCCGTCTACCAAATCCACTCACAAGGCTTTGGTCGGCCCGAGGCTATAGTAGAAGACACTTGCCCAGGGTGCCGCGCAGTGGGACTGAACCCGGAACCATGTGGTTGGTAGGCAAGCTACTTACCACACAGCCACTCCTGCGCCTATATATATTTATATTACGTGACCTTATTCTTTTTTCTCCCTCACACAACCCGGTACAGTTTTTATATCTTAACTACTTGTAATTAAAATATTATTTTATATTTTGATTATTTTCAATTAAACTACGGCCATGCTGGAGCAGCAATTTGAAACGTTTAGTCAAACAAATCGAACTCAGAAGATTTTTCATTTTTTAAAATTCTAGTACTTATTCCATCGTATCTTTTGCTGAACCGCTGCGTTATGGGGACGTAAATTAGCCAACATCTTTTGTCAAGCGGAGTGGGGGGAAATTACAGCCTCCATTCTATGATGTTTGAACTAAGGGTAGGCAAAGTTAACTAAAATATGATTAATTATTTGTATTAATAATACCAAGGTACGCTAGGTTACCTAAATATAATTCATGAATACTATTATTAGTAATTAATTTCTACATCGAAGGGTTATAGATACATACATATCCAGCGCTCAGGGGAGGTTTTACAGAATTAGTTTAAATTAAAAGAAATTTCTACAGCATTTGATCCTTAATTCATCCGATCTATTAGTAACATACGAGCATTTTACGATTTCTGACGATTCCAGACTGCAGAGATTTCAACCATATCTATCAATCTATCTCTAACAGTAGTCTTTGTGTGTATGATGATCTTGCACATTTGATGAAAATGCGCATTTATTTTAACCGAAAACTGCAACTTTTGGATGATCTTGGTGGAATAAATGAGTGTGTTATGTCGCACGTTCGGATGACCTCTACTCAACTCCACTCTCTACTGCTCCTGACGTCTAGACTTCTCCCTCTATATCTACGTATTGGGCTAGTCTACTTCATCGTCTTGGGGCGTCCACACAACAGAGTGGAACTCAATGGATGATGCTAATTATAAAAGTAATGTCGCAAAAAGCATTTGTTACGATCTAGAAAGTAAGAGATGGACGGAAGATGGAATCACTATACCCAAACCTTAAATTAGTTGCCTGCCTTTACAAAACCAAAACAACATTCCTCGTAGCTCAGTTAAAGTTTGTGGGTCAATATTGTATGCACCAGTCCATTTGAGTCCTCATATTTTTCATGTCTATTTACTTGATGTTAACGTATTTAAATGGAGTAAGCTTCCCAACATACTGAGTCCATATGTGTCTGATACGACTGTCTACCCAGTTTGTACCACACGTAGCTCAGTTAAAGTTTGTGGGTCAATATTGTATGCACCAGTCCATTTGAGTCCTCATATTTTTCACGTCTGTTTGCTTGATGTTAACGTATTTAAATGGAGTAAGCTTCCCAACATCCTGAGTCCATGTGTGTCTGATACGACTGTTTACCCAGTTTATACCACACGACCACTGAGCCGGTTGTTTAAAGGAGAACACAGTCCAAAACAATTGGAAACTTCTGGGTTTCTCTTCACGAATTCGATAGTAGAAAAATGGAAGGGCATTAAAGCTAGCTGATTGATATTTCAATCCCTATCCCTTAGTTAAGCTTCAATACTGTTGCCAGAATATTATATATATATATATATATTTTTTTGAAAATGATTTCAGCAGAATACGAAAGAAATCTGATGGTTTGTCTTTCTTTAAATTTTCGTCATTTGTGACTTTCTTGCTCCTGAAGATATCTGGAGGAAAAATGCAAAATGCACCGACAAGTAATAATTTAAGACTCGTTTTTTTAATATTCTTCAAAAGTAATGTTATTGATTAGAAGGAAGCTTTTAAAGAATTCTGACCAATAATTTCATAAGATTAATTTATGAAAACTTTTCATTACAAAATCTTAATCTTTTCGAACGTTTTCTCCAGTAAATTTGAAATTTTTGCTGCTCACATTTCGATGCCATATCATCAACACTAATCAATTCTGATTACTGGAATTGAAAACAATGGAAGACATACTAGTTTATGTAAATTTATTGTCACCATGAAGAGGTAATTTGTTTTTCTTGAAAATATTTTGACACCACTTCAGACATTTTCAGGAGTTTCTTTTTTAAAAATAATGTTATTGCACCAGGACTTGCCAAGTCCATTGTTTGCAATTTTTAAACTTGTCAAATACTTTACTTTTTCTTTTTTCTTTTTTTTCTTTTTTACACTTTAAAATTTACTCTTTCAGCACATTTTATTGTATAATAATGATAATAATAATGAGTATTTTGATTTTTCCTTTGAATTTGCACTTTTTTGTATATTTCCATTTAAAAAGTTTGGTTGTTAATTCAATTTTATCCATAAAATTTCTTTTCTCACCACCAAACATTTGGAACCAAGATCCACTCAAGACTTTTAATTTGTGACATTTTCATGTTTTGTGAGAAAATTTTCATCCATGCCTGAAGAATGTACACCGCCAGGTAAAACTCGGTGTAGCGAGACAGATTACAATAATCTATCTATCTATCTATCTATCTATCTATCTATCTATCTATCTATCTATCTATCTATCTATCTATCTATCTATCTATTTATCTATCTATCTATCTATCTATCTATCTATCTATCTATCTATCTATCTATCTATCTATTTATCTATCTATCTATCTATCTATCTATCTATCTATTTATCTACCTACCTACCTACCTACCTACCTGT
>NC_043011.1:42884017-42899017 GCF_006345805.1 Octopus sinensis
TATATACATACATACATCATACATACATACATACATACATGCATACAGGATTCGTAAGATATTTGAGGACAGATTTATGTTTATAAAAACAGATATATGATACCAGATAATGATTTTATTTATCAAAAATATGGTATGTGGATACAAATAAACCTTCTTTTCTATAATGTTATTCAATAAAGCCACCTTTAGCTTCAACTAATGCTTCTATATGAGATCTAAATGATCTACATGCTCGAATCATGTGGTCCTGGTTCATTGTGGACATTATTCTATGGCAACTTTCAAAGAATCTATGGTGTTATGGGCGTGTTCATTGACTTCTCTCTCAACAACGCTCCACATGTAATAGTCCAATGGATTAAGATCTGGGGGAATTAGGAGGCCATATGTTAGAGGTTATGTGGTCAGGAAAATTTTCAGCCTTCCATTCCTGTGTTACGAGAGCCATGTGTGATAGTGCAGGGTCTTACTGAAACACATGATCTTTCAAAGCATACACCGTCTATCTAGGGCTTAATAATTATTTTCGGGACCTCAATGTAGGCAGCAGAGTTAATTCTAAGGCCTTGTGGAAAGAAGTAAAGAGGCATCACATGTCCCTCATTGCTGACAACCCCCAAAACTATGACAATTTCAGAAAATTTTGTATGCATAATACTTCGAACTTCCGAAGAGTCTACACATTACAATATTTCATTTCTTCTGTTAGCTTTTTGATCTTGGCCGAAATTTTTTTCATTTCAGAAAAGCCAAATCAAATCTTCTTCTGCTGGATTTTTCAGTTTGTTTAAGAACCTTTTAGATCTAATGTAGTGGTTTTCTTTTGCTTTTTCTGACAAAATTATATCTAATGTAAGAAATATTGAATTTCTAAATCTCTCGTAGAGACATGTACGGTGGTGGGGCGATAGAATGGTTGTATACTGTCAATCTAACAAGAACGTGACAGTAGCTTTGACACACTTTTTCCCTGTGTCCTTGGACACAGGGAAAAAATGTGTCAAAGCTATCAGGAGGCGTTCGATGCTTCCTAGGGCTATACAGCGGTGGTGTACCCCCTACTGTCACGTTCTTGTTAGATTGACAGTATACAACCATTCTATATCTAATGTCTTCGTGGAAAACATTTCTGACTGTTCCTTCAGGCACATGGAGATGTTTTGCAATTGACTGCATGGACTTTCTGGGATTGTAATCAATGGTCTGTTGAACTTGCTGGATAAATTCATGTATTCTGATGGTTTCAGAGCATTTAGAATCATTTTTATGCTTTGATACTGGAGATACGTTTGCATTTTCAGTCTCAGACTTTGTAGACAAAAGATCTGGAAACTTTTAAATATCGAGATATTCCTAATACGCTATACTCAGCCATTATAACTACAATAACACCATGACCCTTCATTTTTCGAGTAAGCTGAGGGTCTGCCATTATTATTTTTTAAAAGGAAGATTATACAGAGTTAGCAGAAAATGCAGCAATGACCCAAAAAGGTATTCTTCAAATGCCTTACGCACCCTGTATACATACATACACAGCAATAAACACTTTGTAGCTATATTCGTAATACATACATATCACACACACACACACACACTATATACACATACGCACACACACGCACACGAACACACACAAACACAAACATATATGTGTATCTGTGCGTGCGTGTACATATGTCTATTTGTATGAAAGTACATGGTTCGCGTGAGGGTTTATGCGTGTAAATGCTAAACGAGATTAATATTTTCAAGTTGGTTCAAGAAAATAAACAAATATTTATTGATGGGGTGACTCAAAATTGAAAGTAGACTGAAAGATACTCTAAAGTTTATATCAAGTTTCATCTAACAGTTTATTTAAACTAGTTCGTGAAACAAACTTAAAAATCCCAGTCGACACAAATTTTACAATACATAAATAGTTATATCTATCTATCTGTCTATCTATCTATCTATCTATCTATCTATCTATCTATCTATCTATCTATCTATCTATCTATCTATCTATCTATCTATCTACCTACCTACTTACCTACCTACCTACATACCTACTTATCTATCTATCTATCATCTATCTATCTATCTATCTATCTATCTATCTATCTATCTATCTATCTATCTACCTATCTGTCTGTCTGTCTGTCTGTCTCTCTCTCTCTCCTCTCTCTCTCTCTCTCTCTATATATATATATATATATATATATATATATATATATATATATATATATATATGTATGTATGTATATATAATCATGCATACTCACAGACATAATATACACTCTAATGCTATGTTTATTGTTTACATGTCAATTTAAAATTGCACTGCCTGGCATCGTTAGTAATGCTGTGTCTCCTGTGTCTCACATCAACATTGCAAGAACAACTATACCAACTACTACTACTACTACTACTACTACTACTACTACTACTACTACTACTACTACTACTACTACTACAATTGTCGTATTCATTAATGTTGAAATTCGTCTAATATCTATTTCCTTAACGCACACCGTTTCTTAAATATACGTAGATAGATACATACACGCAAACGCACACACACACACACATAGATATATATATATATTCTCATACACACATAAATACCGATAGACATACATGCAAATAATCGATAATAACCAGAGTAATTGAAGTACTTCTGTTAATTGAATGAAGAAACAACGGAAATTCCTGCATTATGTCATTCCGGATGAATATCTGAAGAGGAAACTCCACCCATTTGTCTGTCTCCACGTCTGTTTCTGCGTCTGCAACTTCCTCTCTTTCTCTCTCTCTCTCTCTCTCTCTCTCTGTGCATATTGATGTATGTATATATATAATTTATATATATATATATATATATATCTATATATAGGAGTGGCTGTGTGGTAAGTAGCTTGCTAACCAACCACATGTTCCGGGTTCAGTCCCACTGCGTGGCATCTTGGGCAAGTGTCTTCTACTATAGCCCCGCGCCGACCAATGCCTTGTGAGTGGATTTAGTAGACGGAAACTGAAAGAAGCCTGTCGTATATATGTATATATATATTGTGTGTGTATATGTTTGTGTGTCTGTGTTTGTCCCCCTAGCATTGCTTGACAAACTGATGTGGTGTGTTACGCCCCCGTTACTTAGCGGTTCGGCAAAACAGACCGATAGAATAAGTACTGGGCTTACAAAGAATAAGTCCCGGGGTCGATTTGCTCGACTAAAGGCGGTGCTTCAGCATGGCCGCAGTCAAATGACTGAAACAAGTAAAAGAGTAAAAGAGTAAAGAGTATATATATATATATACATTTATGTGTGTGCATGTATATATCTTATATATAGTAGACCCAAAGATGTTTCTGTGTGTACAGGCCTTTTTCTTGACTCCCCTTAAAATAAATATTTTTCATCCGATTTTGTTCACGTTGGGAATATACATTACTTATGCTCCAGAGATCGTCATAAACTCTTCAAATCTCCCACATAATGAGTAATGCCGCCCCTAGGGGACTAAAATACCATCTCATAGGGAAATAACAACCACCAACGATCGTTCCTTCAAGGGACATTACTCTTGATGACGTTATGCTACTTTCACTTTGTCTTCTACTACAGTTTTTACAATGCCCATTCACTGCAAACCGGCAATATTTGCCCATTAGCACTTCCTTGAAGTAGCCATGCAATTTAAAATAAATTTTAATTAATTTTTAAATGCCTTCAGAAATTAATCCCTATTATATAAATTCTCTACTTTTATTTATACCTTGTTGTGAGAGTTACGCAGTTTTTACAATGCACATACATTGCAAACTGCCGATACTTGCACGTTTGCACAGGGCTGTTCTTCCACCTACAAATGCAGCTGTCACCACTCTTAACTACGACTAACTCAGTAAGCTACCTTCTCAAGAATGCTACTATAGATCAGTTGACACCGTTATCGATATCAATCAGGTTACAGGCTTTCCAACAGAATTTCTCAACTCCCAACATTCTTCAGGACTCCCTCCCTATGAATTTCACTTAAAAGTCGGTTGACCTATCATCCTCCTAGGCAATTTAAACGCACCCACAATATGCAATGGAACCTCATCATTAAAGCCCAAATTATCACGGGACACGGCAAAAATGATACTGTTTTTATTTCGAAAATTCCGCTAACCTCAACAGACTGCCCCTACAGAGAGCCTAATTGTAGCAGCCCAACATCATGCGATAAAAACAAGTAGCTTGAGAAATAATGTATATCGGGAGAATGTGTCAGAAAAATGTAGAGCCTGTGGAACTTGGAACGAGACAGTGGCATATATTGTGGAAGAATGCCCCAAGATGGCACTGGGAGAATATAAGAAATAAAGGCACGACTAGATTGTAAATTTTATGCACTGGAAACAGTACCAGAAATGGGGAATTGATGCTGGAAACACATGGTACAATCATCGAATCCGAAAGAGTACTGGAGTCGGAGAAATGTAAGATTTTGTGGGACTTTCCTATTCAAACGGACAAGAAATTAGAAAATAATAAACCAGATATAACGATCGTATATAAGGTAAAGCGAAGTTGCTTACTTACCAACCCATCATGACCGTTTGATTCCAGGATCGTAAAGAAAGAAGAAGAAAAACAAAAAGAAATACATTCCCTTAACGTTTCAAATAGGAAGAATTTGGAGCATGCGAACAATAAAGGTCGTACCTATAATAAGTGGTGCGTTGGGAACAGTTAGTCAAGATATAGACAAATGACTGACGGAGATTGAAATAAAATTCCCGGTTGAAATAGAATCCCCTATAGAAAATTCTCTTTCTTAAGGACAGTGAGGATCATCAGGAGGGTTCTAATCACTTGAAAAACTGCTGAAAACTTGTGGATACCTAAGGTTACAAGTAGTAACCTGCTATCCACATAATTCCTATCAGGAATAAGACCGAATCTGTACCAAACCAAAATAGTAATAATTATTGTTCTGATGCAGTAGCAGGCAGTTGCTCTCGTAGCTTCTGATCGTATCTGAGTGCAAGTGTTATGATGTACATGTTTGTCCTGGTGTAGAAGATGGGCTACAGCAAATATTCTACTCAATACCGCTGATTTGCTTTTCACTAACTTGACCCTAACCAGTTGAGTAAGTTCCTTGGGGCTGAGATGTGCATCTCTGATAACGAAGCGGATTAGTGGAGGAGCATCATAGCTATGTGTTAAGAGGCATTCTGTGGGGTTTGAATGATTCCCTCTTGGAAAAATGGGTGTTTCGTTCATCATCCTTAAACCAACCTTGTTCAGGGACTTTTTGAGTTGGATGGTCTACTCGACCTGAAGAAAATTCTAACTCGGCCCCAGCTACAAGGTCATGGACTGTTTTTCTTCATCATCATGTCGCGCACATGGTTGAGCTCCATGTTCCTGGAACCCTTATTAGACGGATAGTCATGATGGGTATACTTGGGTTTGCATATTCGTACCCTAACCTCACTTGGATGACATGCACTACTCTCAAATCTCAATAATAATAATAATAATAATAATAATAATAATAATAATAATAATAATAATAATAATAATAATAATAATAATAATAATAATAATAACAACAACAACAATAATCCTTTCTAGTAGAGGTATAAGGTCTGAAATTCTGTTTGTTATCATTGCAGGACAAACTCATGCAGATTCATCGGCTGACCAATTGTTTACTTGCCGTGCGAATTCTGGTCATTGTTATCTAGCCAGACATCAGAATTGAACTTCGGTTTTGAGACTTGAACCCGCAGTTGGTTCAGATATGATCATTTAGCTCTTTGGCCATCAATTCAGCATCATTCTTCTGATATTGCTTTGCTTGTTAATCGTCAACACTTTTCCTTTTTTTATCCTTTCTTATTCAACAGTAACTTATGAGAGTCCATAACAACTTCATTGAAAGCGTCTGCATTTGAAGTTTGTTTTATTGATTGAAATTTAATCTTAAAATTGTAACCGAATAAATCCAGCGTCCAACATTGTAATGGCTGCATTGTCATTTTAGGAAAGTTCTTTTTCAGGATTAAGTGTTATTGTAGTAATTTCTGAATAGTAAACGGTATAAATTTCTTAGCAAATAAATACTGATCATATTTATTATCAGTAAATATAACAGTTCAATCTTCTATATCTGCTTAAGAATAATATTTTCAGCTTCTGTCAACATTTTAGACACAAACTTTCTTGCAGTCTGTTACAGAGAACTTCGCCTAATATTTGGTTTTTTCCATATGTGACAGGAAACTACACCTATTTCACTTTGAGGTGCTTTGTTTGGAGCAATCAATGTCTTTGTTTCTTCATAAAGAAACAGATTGTTTTCTCCACCAACAATTTCTTCAATAAATTGAAAGCCGTGTTACATCCAACGGACTAATTTTAATTTTCATTTTATCTCCATTCATGTCTTAATGGGCTACAAATCACTGAAAAAATTGTCTTTTCTCTCTCTCTCTCTGCCTCCCTTTCTACCCCCCTCTCTCTCTCAGTTTGCCAGTTTGAATTCTCTTGCTAATTATAACGTGCCTAAGAATTTTACGTTAATTTGCAAAGATTCGTATTACTCCATTTGTTGTCAGAATCCAAATTATTCAGTTTTCTGAAAAACTACCGATAAAATTTTATCGTTCTCTTATCTGCTTCCCTCTTCTACCAATGCATCATCCAAGCAAGCAATATTCTACTCTAAACTGCTTGTCGACATATCAATGGTTTTTCTGAAATATGACTGGAAATGATGACAGACTAAATTGCAATCTTTCCTACTGGAATAAAGTCTAGGAACTATTGACTTTTTTTTCATTCTTGAAGCAATTCCAATGTTAATTAATCATAGAAGAGATATAAAAATCTTTGCAACCATTTAACTTTCTGAATACATCATTAGTTTTGAGAACAAGATTGCTGTACAGCAAGATGTTTTACGATAAACGTATAGTCACTACAAGTTCTTATTTTTACAGTTTCTTTTAAGACTATCGTAGTACAAGTTGACCACAGTGTAGAATCAATGGCTTTTTAAATGCCTGCGTTGACCATTTAGTCCAGGTCAGCATTCAGATCATATCCATTGAGAGACATTTTAACGCAAATTGTAAAATTTCGACCGAGCTATTTCTATCAATTTACAAAAGAGCATTCACTTCGTATCAAAGCTAAAATCAACTTTAAGTACCAAAGAAGTTTTATCCAAAATATTTTGCAATCGGTTATCAAATTCTTTTTTATTTTCAGTTTTTTTTTATTCACATTCAATTCAATAACTCTCTTATCTGAGAATGAATTAAGGGAATTATGCCCACTTTAAAACAATTCCGAAACCATTTCCTGCCTAACAATAGAGTATCATCTTTTTTTTTTTTTGTATAACAATCTCAATTTGAATGTGTTTCTTGATAGCTGAAATTTCTTGGTAGCTAAAATTTCACACATCTTTTTCATTGAAATTGGTTTGTGCCATGGTAAAAACACCCAAAAACTTTGATGGATTTCAATTCCCGTTTTCTTATTTTTGACCGCTGGGTCGAGTTAGGAAACGCAACTGCTTCAGTATCATATTTGTATTCAGTTAAATATCTATTCACTTCCAATGGAATTTTATTAAACTTGTTTTTCTTACATTTATTATTACTAATGTAACATTTTCAAATGTGAATATTTGATTTTGATTTTGATTTGATTTTTCCAGTTTCAGCTCATGAGCTGTGGCCATGCTGGGGCACCGCCATTTGCTCAGTTTTACTTTTAAAATTCTTCTTATTATTATTAATTTGCAGATAGTTAACCCCCTTATTGTAATACAATCTGAACCTATACTCCTCCCTAAATGACATTGTATGACTGCATTTTACTTTTTTTCTTCGGATAATTTTTTTATCTATCTACTCTGTTACTTTTACATCTGTAGCAATCTGTCTTTTGATTCGTGTTCAATATTATGTTCTTGCCCTGCACAGCAACAGCACCTGAATTATCAGTCTCAGGCTTTCTTCACGGTAAATTTGAAGACTTTTGTTGGCTCACGCAACAGTCATAGCAATATTCGATGCTTTTTCAATGTGCTGGACTAATTTCCTTCAAATGTTGCGCATTTTTCATATCTGTATCCAAAATTACTTTGTCTCGATTCATATCATTTTTATCTCTGAAGCCAAACTATACTCATTTCTGTTTTAATTCTACCGCATTACCCGTTCAATTTTTTTCAGTAACAACTGCAAAAGATTATGTCTAAACATCACAGGATTTCTCTCCCTTTCAAAATGTGTAATCAAATTTTCCTGATTTCAAGCTGTTTACGTTTTCCTTAATCTTTTGGTAACATCAAAGCGATAGCCAATTTAAATATTTTACGATCAGCTTTATTGACAAAAATATATCAAATAATACTTTTATTTATTTCTTTTATTTAGAACATGGTTTTGTTTCGTTGGAAACAAGTTCTTATACAGACACACAAAGTTATAGAAACGCTTTTCTTCTTGGCTTACTCCACAAAATAATCTGAATTTATTCACCCAGATTTATTCACTTCAATTATTATAATACAATTTTCTAGTGACTTTTATAAAATCTAAGTTTCTTCATAGCAACCTCACTGTTAAAAAATTTTCGTTACCGTCTTATTCTTTTCTTTAGAAGTATCTCGTCTTAGTCGTAATATTTTGTTGTTCATACTTCTTGGTCAGGACGCGCAACTCGGAATGCAAGACTGACAAAAATAGAATTGTATACTGTCTATGAGCACAGTGTGTGATGATAATTGCTTCTAACATAGGTACAAAGTTTGAAAACTTTCTCTGGCTGTTTGGGGTGGAGTGTAACAGTCTAATATTTGATAATAGTACTTGACAAATGTTGTATTTTATCGACTCGGAAGGAATGAAAAACAGCTGATCTCAGCCAGATTTGAACTCGAAACGTAAAGAGTCGAACACAGCTGATCTCAGCCAGATTTGAACTCGAAACGTAAAGAGTCGAACACAGCTGACTTAGAAAATCGTGGTTTCTATAGAATTTACGCTTGTGGAAACTATGATTCTGTCAGACAGCTATATGACTGCTATTATCACAAGATTCTTTCCTTCATCTTCTATACAATTTCTGATATTTTGATGATGTAAGATGATTGCTTACATTTTTTGCCTAACAGAAAAAAATCATTAAAGAAATACCTGTAAAAATGTATTAAATAAACGCAAAAATCTTATTCCCAATGTTTCCATAATATGCTCTGTTTTAAATACCGAGGGATGATTTTAGCAAGATATTGAGATTTTTGTTTAGGAATCGAACTTTCGCTCTCAAATGGGTAACATAGACTTCTGAACATTGGTTACATTTTGTGCTCTATATAGCTCAAAATACACAAATATGCATATACGTACACACACACACACACACACACACACACACACACACACACACACACACACACACACACACACAACACACACACGCATATTCATATATATTTCTTAAAAAGTGGTTTGTGAAAGTATTTTTGATATAGTCACAATTTTTAAAGAAAGATTTTCTTAAAGTAAAATTATTCACTCTTTCAAAAATATCTTGAAACGAATAGAATGACAGATTGATTTGTGCCATTCTGGGATTTTAAAAGATTTTTTTATGAAAGATTTATTTCTATATGATTTATAAATTTATAAATTTCCATATATCAGTGCATGTGTGCGTATGTAAACATGTGTAGAACATAAATATATATGTATACATACATACATACATACATACATACATACATACATACATACATACATACATACATACATGCATACATGCATACATACATGCATACATGCATACATACATACATACATACATACATACTTACATACATACATACATACATACATACATACATACATACATACATGCATACATGCATACATACTTACATACATACATACATACATACATACATACATACAGACATACATACATACTTACATACATACATACATACATACATACATACATCATACATGCATACATACATACATACATGCATACATACATACATACATACATACATACATACATGCATACATGCATACATACATACATACATGCATACATGCATACATACATACATACATACATACATACATACATACTTACATACATACATACATACATACATACATACATACATACATACATACATGCATACATACATACATACATACATGCATACATGCATACATACATACATACATGCATACATACATACATACATATATACATACATACATACATGCATACATACATACATACATGCATACATGCATACATACATACATACATACATACATACATGCATACATGCATACATACATACATACAGGCATACATGCATACATACATACATACATACATACATACATACATACTTACATACATACATACATACATACATACATACATACATACATGCATACATACTTACATACATACATACATACATACATACATACATACATACATACATGCATACATACATACATACATACATGCATACATACATACATACATGCATACATACATACATACATACATACATACATACATGCATACATGCATACATACATACATACATGCATACATGCATACATACATACATACATACATACATACATACTTACATGCATACATACATACATACATACATACATACATGCATACATACATACATACATACATACATACATACATACATACATGCATACATGCATACATACATACATACATGCATACATGCATACATACATACATACATACATACATACATGCATACATACTTACATGCATACATACATACATACATATATACATACATGCATACATACATACATACATACATACATACATACATACATGCATACATGCATACATACATACATACATACATACATACATACATGCATACATGCATACATACATACATACATGCATACATGCATACATACATACATACATACATACATACATACATACATACTTACATACATACATACATACATACATACATACATACATACATACATACATACATACTTACATACATACATACATACATACATACATACATACATACATGCATACATACATACATACATGCACACATACATACATAAATTTTAAAATCCGACGATGGAGCTTTGTATTCTTGTTAGGAACCTGCTTCTTCTTAAAGGGGGGAATTTAAATAACTAAAAACTGAAAAGTATATGTATATATACAGATATATATGTATGTGTGTGTGTACAGATACATACATATATACATACATACATACATACATACATACATACATACATACATACATACATATATATATATATATATATATATATATATATATAATAGTTGTTTTCAATAGTTGTTTTCAATAATAGAAATATTAAAATAACTAAGTCTCTCTAAAAGAGAACAGCGGCAGCGTTCCCGGAAAATAATAGTTATCGCCATACTAATATGGCATTCTTATAAAAATAAGAAAAAAGCTGTCCGCTTATTAGCTCCATGAGGCCATCGCCTTAAGTTAGCTATTTGATACACAAACTGTATCCATATAACCTTCGAACAAGGGAAAACAAGTGGATGTATTCCACCGAAACTAGGTAAATAAAACCATCGAACAGAGATTGTCGGAAGCGACACCTACTGGCTGGCTACGCTGCATTGAAAAGGGGCAATACCCCGAAACGCGTCTGTAGCTGCCGGTCAAGTAGTGTGGAGCGACTGACCTCCCTTGTTCGAAGGTTATATGGATACAGTTTGTGTATCAAATAGCTAACTTAAGGCGATGGCCTCATGGAGCTAATAAGCGGACAGCTTTTTTCTTATTTTTATAAGAATGCCATATTAGTATGGCGATAACTATTATTTTCCGGGAACGCTGCCGCTGTTCTCTTTTAGAGAGACTTAGTTATTTTAATATTTCTATTATATATATATATATATATATATATATGTATGTATACATATATGTATGTATGTATAAAGGAAAGCAGAGTTAGCAGTTGTGGTAACCAACTAAGGGATAACAGTATCCGTGTTTACTGTCGGTATCAATTACCTGTGCTATCCCCGGGCATGGGTATGCAGGTACAACAAACAATCAAACAAATGGAACCACACCAGTTGGTTATTTTTTTAATACAAAACATGACATAAAATTTCTTACGGCCGTTTCCGCTTCCAGTGTTAGTCGGTGCTTACGAAAGAAATTCCGAAATTAATATTCGTCATCTACATAGTATATTCGATCCAGTAGATGGAGTGAATACATATGCGTAAAATAAACGAAGAGAAGAGGGAATAGGAAAGAACAGGGCCTCGAGAAGAGGTTAGAAGGCTCAATATACCAAAACCATACCATCTTGCAGCGTGGAGTTTGAAGTCGATAGGCAAAACATACATACAAATATTATTTTCGGAATTCCTTTCGTAAGCACCGACTAACACTGGAGGCGGAAACCGCCGTAAGAAATGTCATGTCATTTTTTGTATTAAAAGATAATCAACCGATATGTTTCAATTTGTTTGTTGATCAAATGTTTTCTCCATCTTCTGATTATTTAATATATATATATACACTCACGCACACACATATCCAAACGACGGGGTGCTGAACTGTTTCTGGCTTTAAGGGTTTTGCGAAAGGCCTGGATGGAGGCCCAACTTTCCGAGTTCTTTTACAAGGCTCAGAAAAACTGAAGGACCACTGCAATAAGTTGTCTGAATCTGAGAGAGAGGAATACGTTCAAGTGATTACTGAATGATGTTAAACTATTAAGTTATTCGGGTGAACTCTTTTACAAAACTTGACGTAGTTCCTGCGCATATTATTGCAAAATCTGGCGAATGTTACAACATTGATGTAGTAAAAATGTTTGCTAGTGTTGTTGCTTAGGCCTAGATTATCCCTCATCAAGAAGAGTTATTATCAAATACCTTCTAACTGCGATCATCGTGTGTGCACCGAAGTGCTTTATCTCAAACTGCATAACGCATGTCTGCCCATTTTTAAGTCAAGAGGATGTTATTCGAGGGAAATTCTGTTACTACGTCTAGCTATTAATTCGACTACGTCCAGGCCTACTGGTTAACGCATAGATGTTAATGGTTCTGTAATAACGGGTGAGGGCTGTTAAATGATATAACAGGGTTGGAAGCTGTTGTAACTAAATTAATCAGGATGACCATTGTCATTGTTATAACATTAATGTCATACGGGTAGATGAATTGCTGCATGACAGGCAGAAGATATACGAGAAAATTAAAATGGGATGGACAGTAGTAGCCTGGTAGACAATGTTAGAGCATAGATGTATGTTGGGTGCGACGGAGACTGGTGCAGTTTCAGAGCACGATCAATATATATACCTCGCTATGCGTCTGTAACCTGTCGATATTAGGAGTTTAGAGAATTTCTTGATTGGAAATCTTTCTTGTTTCTTTTTTCTCTTTCTTTCCTTCTCCCGCTTCTCTCTGTTTCTCTCTCTCTCTCTCTCTCTCACTTTCACTCACACTCTCACTTTCTGTCTCTTTTCACTCTACCTACCTATTTAACTATATTATACACACGATAGGTATATTCATATGTATATCTTGAAGCACTCCGTCGGTTACGACGACGAGGTTCCGGTTATCCGAATCAACGGAACCGCCTGCTCGTGAATTAACGTGTAAGGGCTGAGCACTCCACAGACACGGTACCCTTAACGTAGTTCTCGGGGATATTCAGCTGACACAGAGAGTGACAAAGCCGGCCCTTTGAATTACAGGTACAACAGAAACAGGAAGTAAAAGTGAAGAAAAGTTGTGGTGAAAGAGTACAGCAGGGATCACCACCATCCCTGCCGGAGCCTCGTGGAGCTTTTAGGTGTTTTCGCTCATAACCACTCACAACGCCCGGTCTGGGAATCGAAACCGCGATCCTATGATCGCGAGTCCGCTGCCCTAACCACTGGGCCATTGCGCCTCCACATGTATATACTTGTGTATGTATGCGAGTGCGTATGTGTAAATGTATGCAGCTAAATGGATATATATATGTGTATGTGTGTGTGTGTGTGTGTATATTTATATAATTCTTTTGAGGAACGATGAAACTCGAAGTAGATAAAGCGTGTATATATTGGTTTAAACAAACATTTCAATAGAAAAGATCGATACCTTCTACTTCTTGTATATAGCAACTAAATCACCCTCCGATCATACCCTAACATTTTAAAATAAAAGGACGGACAACGTATATCGATTGAGCCTTTTATCAGTTGATTCAGGGGTGTTAGGAAGAATTTAGATGATGTCGTAAGTAAGAAGCCAATTGAACCCACCCAAAGTACCAGGGTAAATATTAGAATAAGCTTCAGAGAATTTGTGATAAAGCAAAGCAAAAAGAATAAACACATGGTAACACACGGATAACTTTCAAGATTTGTAAAGACTATGAAGAGTTAGCTCGCAGGTCTAGGATGGCTCTGAAGGATGCTAAATCAACATTAAAATTGCAGTGAAACCAGGGAGGTTCATCGAATCATAGTTATGTAAGAGATATCCCTTAGACAAGGCTACATATACCTAAAGGAACTGCATTGTATGTAGTTTTAATCCTGGAATTAACTGTAAGACTTGGAATGTAGTCAAAACCACCCTCATACTCATCATTTACTCTCTGCCTTCCCTTCTATTATAAGTAACCACATATCTACATAAAGGAGCCCTCCGTCGATTGAGACGACGAGGGTCCCTGCTGATACTATCAATGGAGGCACATTGCTCGTGAACTTAAAGTGCAAGTAACTGAGTACTCCACAAACACGTGTACCCTTAACGTAGTTCTCGGGAAGATTCAGCGTGACACAGAGTGTGACAATGCTGGCCCTTAGAAATACAGGTACTACTCATTTTTGCCAGCTGCGTGTACATATCTACATACATATACCATA
>NC_043011.1:42904017-42909017 GCF_006345805.1 Octopus sinensis
TGGATCCAGCGGTACCAAGTCAGTAAGCATTGAGCAGACGGTAGAAAATATATAAAACAACTTTCACAAATCATTGCAGTTTATTGGCGCAGAAGGTTGTAAATTTTTCCCATATCAAAGTTCGATAAGCTGCAAAAAGTTATTTTATAGTTCACGGTTAGCAACTGGGATTGTTGTCTATGCGAATAAAAATCCACGCTACAATGATAGATAAAATCCACGCTGCAATGTATTTTCAATCAAATCTCCTGCGAGATAACATCGGACCCCTTCACGACAGTGTAACCTTCATTTAAGAAACCATTAACCCATTGTGTTGCTAGCGGAGTACTCCTCGTTGACTAATTACTACATCCCAGGTTCTGCTAACTAGGAAACATATGTAGCCTGGATTTTACCTCCTCCATTCCCTAAATATGGATTATATATATTTCTTTACTACCCACAAGGGGCTAAACACAGAGGGGACAAACAAGGACAGACAAACAGATTAAGTCGATTACATCAACCCAGTGCGAAACTGGCACTTTATTTATCGACCATCGAGAGGATGAAAGGCAAAGTCGACCTCGGCGAAATTTGAACTCAGAACGTAACAACAGACGAAATACGGCTACGCATTTCGCCCGGCGCGCTAACGTTTCTGCCAGCTCGCCGCATTAAATACCGATTATATATACATGCATGTGTGTATATGTGCCTGCATATGTATTAGATTATGTCTATATATATGCATATGTATCAATGCAAGTAAGTAAGAGTCGTATGATTGTATGTATATTATCACGCTTGGACACATTTCAATGACGTCTAGAGCAATAGAAGGAGTTAGCTGACTTCAGGTTATCTGGCTAGTTCCATTTAAAGAAATAAATTAGGTGTGGTACTGTCCGATGATTGTTTTATGATCCGTTGGCTTCTATTATCACAGCTGGTTAAATCTAGTTAATCTTCGGTGTGTTTTCACTCTCTTCAGTGAAGCCTTACTGAGAGACTCAATCCACAACCTGTGGTATTTTTGTCTCCGAACTCAATTTTTAATCATCTGACGAAAACTTTTCCATGATGTAATCGTTGTAATCAAACCTTTCATCAATATGAAAAAATGCATCTAAAACAGTTGTAGTGAGCCTTTAACCCATTTGTGTTCTTATATATATATATATATATATATATAAAATATTATTAGAGACAAAACCACTATTTTGCAAAACAACAAGGAAAGACTTAATCAATACATAAAATTTTAATAAATAGTCAAAAAAAACCGCCACTACAATTTGGATTTATCCCTAATATTTATTATTATTATATATATAGATATATATAATATAGAGAGAGAGAGAGAGAGAGAGAAGCAGACAGAGAGATGTATGTATGTATGTATGTATGTATATATATATTATATATATATATATATATATATATGTATATGAAGTTAATCCAAGCATGAAAACACAAAGAGAAAACACAACACGCGAGGACGTGGAACAATATAGTATTATTGGACGCTCGGAAGGAAGGGAAGAAGGAGGGTTATATATATATATATATATATATATATATATATATAGAGAGAGAGAGAGAGAGAGAGAGAAGCAGACAGACAGATGTATGTATGTATGTATGTATGTATGTATGTATGTATGCATGGCCACAGCTCGTGAGCTGAAACTAGATAAAGAAGGAAACATATATATATATATATATATACTAGCAGAGATACCCGGCGTTGCCCGGTTACATTCAATTGAAGAATTAGACTTTTCTGTTATATTTTCTGAATGAACTGGAATATCTATGTTTCGAATTTCATCAAAATTGCAGATGAAGGTTATTCCCTCTTTACACACCCTAAAAAAATTGTAATCGTGCCACATGGAAACCAAAAGACGAATGATCACAATAGGAGTCAGTTATCCTACCCTAGTCGTTACCACTCCCAATGTAGGATTCCTCACCATCCAGGTGACAGGCATAGCCGTAAGATGCATTACGAATCTAAAGCAATTGGAAGGACGTGACCCAACTGAAATCAACATTAACAACTGTGTGACGTGAGGGCTTAGGAGAAATTAAAGTGTCACCTCTGATATTGCTGTGGGGTCGCCCTAGGGAAAAAGTTAGTTTTTTGCCGATGACACTCCCTTGACCTTAAGTAAGACATATATAAAATTTGAATGAAATTGGTTGCGTAGTTCTCAAGTTTTAGGGAACCACACAGACAGACAGACCGACATTCTCAGTTTTATATATATATATAGGTAGGTAGGTAGGTAGGTAGGTAGATAGATACATAGATAGATAAACAGACAGATAGACAGACAGATGGATAGATAAGTTTCTTTATTGGCCACACAGGGCTGCACACAGATGGGACAAGTTACAAGGTAGAGCTTTTCTTTTGGGGGAGAAAAAAAAGGTGGCGTAGGTTTTCGATCAAAAGGGAAAAAAGAACAAAAAAAAGAAAAAAAGAAAAAAAAAGGAAAAGAAAAAAGCGAAAAGGAACAAAAGAAAAGAAAAATGAAAAAAGAAGAAAGAAAAGGATAAAGGGGAAGAGGAGAAAAAAACGATCAATACGGATCGTGTATCACAGTGTCATGATGTATGGTGAAAAGGGGAAAGCAAGTAAGGTTTATCCGTGGGAAGAAAAGCCTACGAAAAAGACCACGGTAACCTTGGTCAAGATAGATAGATGGATAGAAAGACAGATGGATAGATAGATAGATAGATAGATAGATAGATAGATGGATAGAAAAACAGATGGATAGATAGATAGATAGATACACATACTCATATGCATGTATATATATATGTGCGTGTATACATAATTGCATACACTCACATGCATACATACACACACATACATGCATACATACATACATACATACATACATACATACATACATACATACATACATACATACATACATAAGAATGTAGACATTTTATTTATAATCACTAGCTTCTCTAGAGTGTGATCAATATATTATCTTCCTACGCAACTTGATGTTCTCGTTAAAACAATATTGAATGCCAACCGAAAGAAGGACTATTTGGAGAGATATTAAAAGTACTACAGACGCTAAGAATATCCACGAAAAATATATCGGTGGAAAATTCCACACCAACAAATCCAAACATAACATACCCGAGAGAAGAAAGGAACCCCTGCGTAGTCACTCGGCTTTCTAAAAATAGTAACTTAATCACCTCTGAAACCACACATGATAATGATGATGATGATGATGATCTCAAATTTTGCCACAAGGCCAATAATTGTATGGGAGGGTGTAAGTCGATAAAATCGATGCCAGCGCTCATCAGATACATCCGAAAGGATGAAAGATAGAGTCGACCTCAGTGGCATTTAAACTCAGAACGTAGAGACGAATGAAATGTCCGCCTTAATAATAATAATACTTTCTACTATAGGCATACGGTCTGGATTTTGTGGGGGGGGGAACAGTTGCTCACATCGACCGCCGTACTCAACTGGTACTTAATTTATCGACTTCGAAAGGATAAAAGGCAAAGTCGACCCCGGCGGCATTTGAACTCAGAACGTACAGCAGACGAAATACCGCAAAGCATTTTGTCCAGCACGCTAACGATTCTGCCAGTTTGCCACCGTGATAATAACAATAATAATAATAATAATAATAATAATAATAATAAAGATGATGATGATGATGATCTTTTCTACTATAGGTACAAGGCCTGAAATTTGGGGGAAAAGGGGAATAGTCGATTAATCGACCACGAAAGGATGAAAGGCAAAGTTGACCTTGGCAGAATTTGAATTCAGAATAGAAAGACAGACGAAATGTCACTAAGCATTTTGCTCGGAGTACCAACGTTTCTGCCAATATTGGATAATAATGATGACGGCGATGATGATGATGATGATGATGATGATGATGATGATGATGATGATGATGATGGTGATGATGATGCTAAGTTATTATCATTATTTCATTTATTGTCTACCAGAGCCGACATATTGGGGACAATACAGTAGGCATGGACAGTGACAATTTCACACAAAACAACGAGTACACAATTAAAACTATAGCAGTATTAAACGAAAAGAATGTAACAGTGGAAGTTCCCCAATAGGGGTGGGGATCACCTGGAGTTGGTTCAGGTACCCACCAATCCTGGACCGCTCGATGCTTTGAGGGTGTAGTGGGAATGGCACCCTCCCCCTCTCAAATTCACTAGCCTACAGGCGTATTGTTAGAGTAGATCCACTCACACGGGCCTTTTTCGCCACATTCACCCACTTTTCAGCAACTTTATTGGGAAGCAGCACTTTTCTGTCCACCACTCCTTCTTTTCCAAGTGAAATTCAAAAAAATTGATGAGAAATTGGTCGAAGAGAAAAGTGTCTGTTTTCAGTCTTTTCAACCTGGTCAACCACACAACCTCTTTCGCTACTGCTGTCAGACAGAGGAAAATTGCCTGCCCTTCCAGACCAATGGAAGGCAGCGAGTCGATCTTCGCTATGGACCAGGCTGATAGCGGGATCTGTCCTACACGTGATAACAGCTGTTCAACATAATTCCACATGTCAGTTATGCAAGAACACTACTGCTAGCGGCTGTTGTCACTGTTGCTGCTTCTGCTGTTTTCACTGCTACCACTGTTGCTGTTACTGTTACTACTGCTGTTGTTGTTAAGCCACAAGACGGGTAAGGGTGATTAGGTGATGGTCTAGGGCTTAGGGGCGGGAGACCCCAGACCTTGGAAAAAATACTTTGGTCGTCTTGTTGTTAACTTAAGTTAATTTAAGTTAATTTTTTGGCTCAAAAAGCAAAAAGCAAGGGCATGTACTCATGGGTCATGGAGTTATGTACAGGGTGGTGTTCGTGCAAAGAGTTCAGGCCATTTGTGGTCAAGGGAGACTTTGAACCGAGCGGTCGTCGGCATCTTCACTATCTCGTCCGACAGCTTATTCCACGGATCCCCAACCCGGACGGAGAAAGCCTCTCTCCTTC
>NC_043011.1:42914017-42931517 GCF_006345805.1 Octopus sinensis
CAATTTTACAGCATCTACACATTGAATACCTCCCAACCATGTTGATATCAATGACACTATAAACAATGATTTCTTTCTATATTTGCTCAACATGTTGATTCTATTGATTTCCTTTCGAATAACACAAAATTAATATTGATTTATTCGTTCATGACTCCAGGCAGAGCTTTATAGAGGACGAACTCGAAAGTTTTAAAGTAAATAAAATAAACTGAATTCGCAGTAAACGAAAGCCTAATGGCTGCAAATTATTGCTGGAAAATTAAGGGAAGTAATTTGATACCCTAAAAGTAGAACATGGGGAGCAATTACTGAAAAATTTAGAAAAGCCAATATGTTATCGGTGAAACGTTATAAATAGAAAAGAAAATTCGTGTAAATGCTCTTGTGTTAGCTGTATTCATGATTACCATTGTCTTTACAAGTAAGGTGATCCTACATTACAAAATGCTTTCTGTATGCTAATTTTTGAATTACATTAACAAATCCACCTGATATATCACGGCTTATTCTTTTGATACGTCTTGCTGATTAACGCATATTCTATCCATATATATCTTTTATCTTTTGCTTGTTTCATTCATTTGACTGCAGCCTTGATGGGGCACCACTTTGGAGAAGAATTTTAATTGAATGAACCGACACCTGTGCTTTTTAAAGCCTGGTACTTATTCAATAGGTGTCTTTTTTTGCCGAACTACTAGGTTGCGGGGACGAAAACACACCAACACCGATTGTTAAGCGGTGGTGGGGACAAGCACATACACAAAGTCACACACACACATATTTATGTGTGTGTGTTTGCATATATATATATATATATATATATATATATATATATATATATATATATATATATATATATAAGGGTATCTGAGAGACACCACCATGCCGAAATAGCAGTCAAAACCCCGACTCCCAAAACCACCTTAAATGTTCATATTGTGCCATGAGATAAGACAGAGAGACAAAATAAACTAGCAAAAAAGATTTTACTGGATATATATATATATATATATATATATATATATATATTATATATATATATATATATATTTACTGCCATTTCAACCGCGGGTCATTCGAACACACAAGACAGCTAAAAAAACAACCACGTGGATCCTGTTGAGACCAGTAAGAAACAATTATGAACTTTTTTATTACACTGAACTTTTAAAAATATTTTTGATAAGGTTCGTTTATATATATATATATATATATATATATATATATAAGACGGCTTCTTTCAGTTTCCGGCTACCAAATCCACTCACAAGGCTTTGGTCGGCCCAAGGCTCACGAAGTGGGACTGAACACGGAACCAAGCTTCTTACCACAGAGCTTTTGTTTTTACAAGCGTAAAATAATCTTTTCAGATTTTTCCACAAGAGCAACAAGTGCAATGGACGTGTTAAGTCGATTACATCGACACCAGTTTTCAACTGGTACTCATTTTACCAAACTCAAAAATGATGAAAGACAAGTCAACCTCGGTAGAATTTGGACTCCGAACGTAAAGAAGCACGAAATACCGCTATGCACTTTTCTCGGTCTGCAAACGATTTTTCGCCACCTTAAACATACGTAAAATAATAATAATAATAATAATAATAATAATAATAATAATAATAATAATAATATAATAATAAAAACAGAAAAAGAAATTGCTAAGATATCAAAAATAAAATTAAGATTTTTTATATTGCAAAATGTTAACTGAAAATAATCTAATAAATAATTTCGAACTCATTCCTAGATAATTCATATACGGTAAATTCCTTCGGTGAGAGCGTCCATTAAAGGTAATCTCAGGCATCGACATCTAAATATTTCGATTCTGATCAAGTTTGTGGTATGTGCGTACACACACACACACACACACACACACACACACGAAGGTTCTTGGCTTTGGGTAAAAGAAAATACAGAAGGATCAGTTAAGTATGATATTATTCAACATATTCCCCTCTCAGATCCACACACTTAATACAGCAGTCCTTCAGTTCTACTAAGCCTTGTAAAAGAACTCGGAGGGTTGGGCCTTTCGCGATATCTTTAAAGCCAGGAACTCTTCAGCACCTTAAAATTGCTGACCTTATACTTAGATTAGAAATGATTTTAAGTGGGGAGTTTGCTTCCGTATATACTTGTCCACATGCCTATTCGCTGTTAGCTGTGAGTTTGTGTATGATGTTACGTAGTTCAGTTACTAATCTGTCTGTGGCTTTAGCGTAAATCTGCATGTTGTTGTATGTGTTCGAAAGTTTGTGCATGCGTACGTTGCATTGCATTTCTTTTCCTCCATGAATGAATGGAAAACAATTTTTCTGTGCTGGTAAAAGCAACACGTTTTCAGTTTCAAGGATTCCAGAGCGCAAAAATACACTGCAAGTGGACGTAGACAGAAATATTTATGCTTAAGTTGACATTAGTCGTAATATTATTCCGGTACACTAGATCTATTTTTCGCAATATTTAATATACACGCAAGCAGATAAATAGATTCTGAACTCTAGTATTATATAGATGGACTGCTACTGACATATTTACTTTTTTACACTAATCTAATTGCTCTACTAAGATGTTAGTTGTTTCTTTTTTCACTTCACACCGTCAGCAAAATTGCATCGATGCGTTTGTGATTGAGACAAACAGAGTCTTATTGAATTATTGTCAGGTAGGTCACTTCAATATATCTCGAGCATTAAATAACGCCTTCGGCTAAACCTTTCCTAAAGTGGCTCCTGCGAATTGCTGCCAATGTTATTATGGAAGAACAGCATGAAATTTTAATTACTGCATATGACATATCCAGAGGGAACTGAAATCTTGACCAATCTTGTGTGACGTCGAAATGGTCAACGATAAATCACAGCCAAAGTCCCTTAAGATTTCTTATCCAATGATTCTACCCCATTAAGCAGAACTGGCAAGTCTATTGTCTGAGAATATTTTCTTAACCCCTTCCTTTTCATGATGGTTATTAAGATAAATTCTCATTATCTACAGAGAGAGAGACCATTGAAATTAATACTCTTTCATTTCGTAAATCTTATTCAAAGTCTTGAAAATATATTGATTAAAATATAATCGTTAACTGCGGAAACAACATCCACATTCCTTTAACATCAAATGATATTCCGTAACATTATGTTCACCAAGGTGTTATGATGGCCTCTACGTTATCGTCTGACCTGCTACGTAATACCAGCCAAATCTCCCTCAAATTACTCACCAATATCTTAAAAATTTAGGACATGTGTCATGTATGACCAGTAATTCCTGGTTCAGAGAAACAAATTTCTAGTCACAGTCCAAAACTAGTAAAGCGTCATATAGTGAGTATTGTCCTGCATAACCATGGAGGTTATTCGGAACGGTGGAACTGCTGATGATGATACTACCAAACGTAGATCGTATTCATAATTTTTGTGTGTCACAGTTGTTGCGTTGCTCCTAAAAAGTTTTCCAAAATACCCTATTTTTTTGGCATTTCTAATGAAAACCCAGGTTCAAAATTTCCCCAAGACACCTGATGAAGGCTGGATGGTATATCAGCTGAAACGTGTTAACAACAAACAAGATGAGGACAAATATCCCTCAAATGTAAATAATGTAAATAATGTAAATAATCTACATTTATCTATCTATATCTATACACGCACACACACACACATACACACAAGCACACACATATATAGATAGATAGATAGATAGATAGATAGATAGATAGATAGATAGATATAGATAGATAGATATTACATGCTTACACAAACATGACAACCATGCTTATATTCATACATTCACTAACACACAAACGCATTTACTACTGTGTGCACATGTGCATGTGTGAGTTAGTGAGTGTGTCTGTGCGTGCGTGTTGCTGCTCCCGGGGAATCATATCTTGTTGCCAAGGTATGATTGTACTGGTGTATGACTTACACACTCATTCAATGTCTGTCTCATATCGGTCCCGATGTGGTTCCAGTGACAGAGCTCTAACTGCTATTTCTAGCGTTTCGAAAGACCATGTTGAAGCAGCATGGTTGTCTCCCGTAACTCTATGCTAGTAAACTGTAAATAGATATCGTGTAAAGTACACTTGTCTGTTATAAATAGGCACGCCGTATTATATTTCCATTTAGCGTCTATGATGGGTAAATATCGATATCTACAACGTTAGCTTCGCGTGTTGAAATCAGTTGCAAGTAGGATGGATTTTCATGATGTTCGCTTACATTATGCGCAGACATGGCTGTAAGGTTAAGAAGCTTGCTTTGCAGCTACGTGGTTACTGGTTCAGTCCTGCTGCGTGGCACCTTGAGCAAGTTTTTATTCTACTGTAAACCAGATCCATTGGTACCTTGTGAATTTGGTAAACGTAAACTGTGTGGACGTCTGTCGTGCAATATCAACAAAGAAACATGCACTGACATACTAGCCTCAGGGAACACAGGAAATCTACGTATTAAGGAGGTTATGTTAATCCACCGCCTCAACTCAAAAGTCAGTAATCGATCGGAGATGGGTGGGTGGATCCTATGAATACATCACGGCGATTACGACCAACGTCATGTCATTCGCCACTGACACCATCTTCCACCATTACTACGAAAAAATGTCATAACAATCACGACTAACATGTGAAGAGTTGCCGTTGCTGCTAACTCAAACTGCGCAGTTTAAAATAATAATAAAAATAGAAACGGTAAATACACATTTCTTAGAGTGCTTCCTTCTGAAGATAGAGCTTTTAGTCCGAAATATAAAGAATTTCTAAAACTTTCTCCAGTGTTAGAAGCTTTTTTATTTTCCCTTTCTTTCATTTTCTGTTTGTGTGTGTCTGAGTGTGTGTGTGCGTGCGTGCGTGCGTGTGTACGTGTGTGAGTATTAAACTTAATACGCACATACTTAATACACTCAAAGCCTCACTGAAGTGATTTCAGATCAGCTCCGACACCTGAGAAATGCAGGCACAGGACTGCCCTGCCTGTCGTAGCTACGTCAATAGAGGAACCACCCCCTACAAACAGAATTAGATCGCACTCGACCTGCGGCAGAACCCTCCGAGCATCTTCTTTTCCCATGTGATATCCTGGTTACCGTCGACAACGACGGACGAACATTGTTATTGTTATACTTAATATTTCGCAGTCTCATTGATATTGGCTCCGTCATTGATGTCTGTTATATCCTGTAAACAATGAAAATATTTGCAAACGCCAGTAGTTGTCTTTATCAATATTGTCACAGTATGTGTTAGAAATGTCTGCCTAGAGCAAAAGTCAACAATAATAAGATATTTTCCTAAGTTGATGTAGGTAACGAGATGGCAAAGAACAAAACGTATGTTTAAGTATACATAACGCTATGTTTGTATGTGTATGTATTTATGCATGTATGTGCGTATAGTACATAACCTCGGATGGAAATATATGCACTTCAAAAGTATAGTGTACGAGCGTTATCCTCTAGACTTACGCTGGGTTTGTACGCTCATATTTAAACTTATCTGGTTACCTGTTTTAGTATTCTATCATTAGGATATATAGGATATATGGTATCTACGTCGAGCCCCTTGATTAAGCCATCACATGTACCTACCGAAAAATAATGATGATGTTTTTTTTTCTTTTCAGAACAGCTTTTCCAATGTTCCTTCAATAGGCTACTAGCTGACAGAATCGTTAGCACATTGGGCAAAATGTTTAAAGAAATTTCATCTGTCCAAAGTTTCTGAGTTTAAATCCTGCCGGGGTCGACTGGGGTCGGTAAGTTAAGCACCAGTTGAGCATTTGGGTCGATGTAATCGCCTTACTCCCTTCCTCAAAATTTCTGACCTTGTCCCAGAATTTGAAATCAATATTTCACTTGTACTCCAAGCTTCTCTCGGGGGGATATTCCTCTACTATATGTCTTCATCTGCAGTTGTGTTGGTTTCTTACTAAACATGTAGCCAGTATTTTTACGTGTCCACTTCTCAAAATGGTAGGATTTACAGACGACTGGTCTTGTAGATCTACTCCCCGCCATATATTTAATATTGGTTTCAAATTTGGGCACAAGGTCAGCAATTTCGGGGGAGGTGGGTAAGTCGATTACATCGACTCCAGTGCTCAAATGATATTTATTCTATCGACCTCGACGAAATTTGAGTACAGAACGCAATGACGGACGAAATGTCGCTAATAATAATAATAATAATAATAATAATAATAATAATAATAATAATAATAATAATAATAATAATGAGAAAATAAACGTTGACGATCCCACCACCCATGGAAGAAGTTGAAGACTTCTGGAAAATATTTAAGGTGATGAAAAACCATACATTAAAAATGCAAATTGGATTAGACACACAATAGGATCTTACCAAATTTCCCAGAACGAGCATGGGCAGACATCACAGTAGTAGACTTAAGGATGACACTCACGAAGGCTCATCTTTTGGTAAAGTTAGGGTCCCAAATTTCTGGCTCGCTTCGCTCCCGTGCACACACGAAAATTTAGTTCAGTTATTCAATTAAATTATGAGAGATCCTAAGAAAACAAGTGGTATTACTTACTTACTCCCAAAGAATAATTAAACTAAATTTCCAAAAACTGTCGGCCCATAACTTATTTATCTACCACTTATAAGATTTTAACATCTAACCCCGTGGGGAAAATATATACATTTTGGAGCAGAACGATATTTTCCTCACTGAGCAAAAAGAGTGCTGACGAGGCTCATATGGATGTAAAATCAACAATCAATCGCATGATCCATGAAATCTCATGACAAACGTAGAATTCTCACTTCTGCATGGATTGATTATAGAAATAATAATGGTGATGACGATGGTGACGAACATTACCTCAACTCAATTTATGAGACAGGAGTTTCCCTAGAAACTCTGAGTGTAAACAGCAAAAATGAAGCTGGACTATTAAGAGAAGGCCTCTCGCTCGGCAGTGGTTCTGTAAAGGTGCAGACTGACCACAGCTGTTATCCTAATACAGCATCAGCAGATAATAGAGCAAAGAGGAGGAAGTGGACCAGCGAAGGAAACAGGATAGTGATGCAGTGCTACTTAGAAAGTGAACCTAAAAGAAAGGGCTATAGAAAACGGATGTTGACACTTTGAGTAGAGAAGGGTATATTTAAAGTGAATGAGAAGAGATTAGTAGGTCAAGCTAATGCTATTAGGAGGGGAAAGCGGGTGACAGAATTGGAGGTAGAAGAGATCACAAGAGAAAGACCAGGCAGTGGGAAAGACAAACAACAACATAAGAGATACTACTCAAACCAAAGAAGAATCTAAAGGAAAAAATAACAATAGCGCTACCAATAAGGAAGGGACCACTGGCACCAGCGACTTAAGTGAGGGAGGTCAGAAGATTTTAGATGAGTTGCAGGAAGTAATGACTAAAGGAGTAAGAAAAAGACTGCCAAAATTAAAAGGCACCAACAGAAGGAAGCTGCTAGATATGATTAGGAAAGTAGATTCAGTTATCAGTAGGATAGATACTGAAAATATAGAAGACACTAAGTTATTGATCTATGCAAGAGTAATAGTCAACAGAAGATCAGATACCCAGCAGCTTTTGAAGATTGAGCAAAAACTAAATTAGTAGAGCTTGACAGAAGAACTAAGAAGGAATTCATTATGAAAGGAGGACTCCAATCAAGGGCAGGAGTATCAAGATTATACCTACCTAGAAACAGAGGTGGAAAAGGGTTAATATCAGTAGAAGACTGCATGGAGTTAGTTAGAGTAGATATAGACTCCTATGTAGGTAATAGAGAAGAAAGTTTATTAAAAGCTGCTTCAGTCACAGCAAGACATAGGGAAACCAAATCACCAAACGAACTTAAAAACCAAACAAAAGAACAGAAATTATCTGACTGGTTGGAGAACGCATTGCATGGTAGATTCCCAAAGATAGTTGCAGCAAATAGTAGTAGTGAGATGTGGTTATGGTGGCAGAAATGAAAGTTGAAAAGGGAGACAGAAAGTGTTTTTAGTAGCTGCACAAAATCAAGCATTAAGGACTAGTTATATAAAAGCCAAGATAGACAAAAGCAAGCAGATTCCTGATATAGATTATGCAAATCAAAAGAGGAAAGTGTTACTCATATAGTAAGCCAACGTAGCATGCTGGCAATGAAAGAATACAAGAAAAAACATGACAATCTAGGAAGTGTAATCCACTGAGAGCTATGTATAAAGCTAGGATTTGAACATACTGATAAATGTTATGAGTATGAACCTGTCAAAGTACTAGAAAGTAAGAAATATAAGATGTTGTGGGACTTCAACATTCAGACTGACAGAGTAATATAAGCTAGATGCCTTGATTTGGTAGAAGTAGATAAAGAGATTAGAATGTGCCCGATAATTGACTTTGCAGTCCCAAATGATGAAAAAATTAATATGAGAAGTATAGAAAAAATATCAAAGTACCAGGACCTAGCTATTGAATTACAGAGACTATGGAAAGTGCGGGTAAAATGTATTCCAGTAGTTATAGGTGCTTTGGGAACTATTCTTGAACATCTGAACGAATGGATAGAGGAAATAGGCATAAAACCCAGTTTAGTACAGCTCCAGACAACAGTGTTATTAAGGATAGCTAGGATACTTAGGATGGTTCTTGACATCTAAGTTTACTTGTTGTAGCCCGATGTTAAGATTTTTGTTTTCCAACAGTCTAATCTGTTTAGTTTATAATAGAAAATAATAATAATAATAATAATAATAATTTTTTACTTTTATTTTTAGCGAGCTGGCAGAATCATTAGCATGCCTGGCAAAATTCTTCGTCGCATTCGTCCGTCTTTAAGTTCTTAGTTCAAATTCCACCGACGTTAATCTTGCCTTCTATCTCTTCTAGGGTTGATGAAATATGTACCAGCCAAGTAGCGGGGTCGATTAATCGACTTCCCCCATCCCTCAAAAACTACTGGCCCTATGCCTATTTTTGTAACCCCAATGACATTAATATTGAGATTACACTATCGGAGATTTTTTAAAAATTATTAACTATTTCACTTTTGGACAAGATACCGACACACATCATGCTATCAAGCCTATTGCTCTCATATCGTATACTGTCGTTCGCTAATTTATTCATTCCTCGAATGACTATATTTCAGAATTTGTTACAATATAGAATACATAATCAGTTTGCATCATTATGAAGAATATTTTAGAAACCTTTTAATGGCTCTTTCTGACCCTTTCCTTTTTCTGTATAATCAGAAAACTACAGCCGGAAGTTAAAGTAATGAATATACATCCGCTCTTCGTGAATTTGGCGCTGTTGACACACGTTCCTAATTTCTATTTCGAGGTTTTGCCATTAGTATGTTCAATTTAGTTATTTCCGATATATCAAAGTCTTTCGTGAGTAATAATGGGTTCACCAAAGGTTTTCAGTAACATGAGTAGAGTATACATGATTTGGGCGTTCTGTTTAAGGTTATTGGTCTCAATCCATAATTCGGTTTCCAATATGGGTAATCTCCTATGGAAGTGTAAATTGAAGGGGAGGCACCTTTTACTTTTATACTATAGTGTGTACAATTTATGTGCTATACAATACATTTTGGATGTGTTTGTGTTTTCACATCGTTCCGACCTTCAGAATCGTTTTAATGGCGAGGTTAATGTTGCAAAAATCTCGAGAGTACACGGTTGTAGTAATATTAAAAGTATCTAATGTTTGTTATATTTGTTTATCCAACCACACAATCAAATATTTGACTTCGTTTCCACCTATTCCATTTGCGATAGTACTGTCTTTCATCTCCTTTGAAAGTGCGTTACTGAATTTAAATGTATATTTGCTTAGTTCTCTTTTTTTTTTATAAACGTTGCTTTAAGCCTGGCGCCGATTGCATAAGCAATCATAGTTCTGATGCCGCTATTATCTCAAGGGAGCTGGGTTGGTTTCTGTGTGGATGTGTTCCTACTGCTTGTCTCGGCTGAATGGGAGAGATAGTGTTTTTTTGGATGTTGTCGTGGTGTTCTGGGGCGTTTTATATATCTTGTTTTTAACATAGGTGTTCTGCATCTGTTGTGATTTTATCTTATCCTGAAGCTTTTAAGTTTTTGGAGTTCCCTATCGGCTTGTGGTGTGTCTGGTGACAAGCAAAAATTATGGTCTTGGTTGAAGTTGTATATTTTTAAAATTTTATATTTTCCTTTACTTCTTTTCCTTGGTTCTTTGTGGCTGATTTTCGAGAAATACTTGATAACGGCATTTGTTGATGTAGTGAGGATTGGGTGTGATGTCACATTTGTCGCTGCTGACAGAGCTAACTAGTATTTTGCTGTTGTTTTAGCAATTTATAATGGAATAGTTAACGCTTTTTTGTTTTTCTAATGATTATTTTTAATGTTTTCCCCCGTTTATAAGGAGTTGTCTTTCGGTGGTGGGGTTTTCGCCTACTGTGTTTGAGGTTGTCTTTAGTTTATATTATGTTAGCAATTCCTGGTGTATAATTAGAGCTGTATTTTTTATATTACATTATTGAATATGTTTATAGATGGGTCGATACTTATTTTGTTTGCTTTATATATTAAAGTGTCTATGTTGTCATTGATTATATGCTGCTAAAATCTGAAAATCTTAATTCCATTCCTCGGTAAATAAAATCATTCTACTTTGTTTTTGTTTGAAGTTTATGGAAGTGTTATGATGATAATAGGCAGGTAATCTGAGGACATTTGGAGATTTTTTTGCTAGACGGTTATAACACCTAGTTGAGTGGGAAGATGGAATCTGGAGGGAGTTGTTACAGCTGGATAGGTGATGAGAGAGAGAGCGAGAGAGAGAGAGAGAGAGAGAGAGGAGAGAGAGAGAGAGAAAAGTGACGGGGAAGAACGATAGAGAGAGAGATAGTGAGACAGGGAACATTATTTCGGATGAAAGGGGTGTCCAGATACCTTAAATCTCATGCTTTATTTTATAGAATTTGTAAAATACCATTGGAATTTCCCCCAACAATGGTATTGTGAAGGTTTCCAAGTGTTGAAGTTGAGATATGCAAACTGAGGATTTGGAGAGGATGAAGTATGGGAGTGTATATAAATGAATAACAAAGAGGTGTTATCTACTGCTGGTCTTTCTTTGTTTGGCTTGAATGTATGCATTTCTGGAGTGGCGTCATAACCTATTAGTTTGCAAATGTCTCTTGCGATATTTGTAGTTTGAAAGCAAGATTTTATGTAAGTATAAGATCACAACCTTTTTCAGAAAAGATTTGGTCTTGTGAGTACAATTTGGAGTGGGGTGTGTTTTGTTATGTTATTTTAGCAAATGTTTTTAACGCATTACTACGAGCTCTTTGAGTGATACTATTTCTTTTAATCCCATAAAAGTGTTTTTAATACCGTTTGTATCATAGAAAGTTTTGGATACTTAGTATCGTGTTTACTAAGTCTAAGCTAGTTGTATGTCAGAAAGAAAGAAATAGAGATAGATAGAGAGAAAGAGAGAGAGAGAGAGAAAATGAGAAAGTTGGGTGAGTGAAGCACATTTTAATATAAATTCTGTGGGACCTAATATGAAATTTTTCCCGAGAGCAAACATTCCAGGAACGACTAAGCGTATGATGTGTGTGGAACCTAGAGGGTGGATAAATCATGAGTATGGCGAGGAGATGAGAGAGTGAGTGATGAGTGCCTGCTATTAGATGTTGTTCTGGAGTTGTTGTTGATGATATTGCTAACTAATCTATGTATTGTTTTCTGGTTTGCTTTATATTTTATACTGTTTGTCAGTTTTTTTTTTCTCATAGATTATTTTGTTTCTTAGGGTTAGGGTTAAGGTTCTTAAATCATTTGATGTTGACTTGACTTTTATTTCTGTTGTGTAGGGTGTTGGTGCGTTGTGCTTCAGATTAGCCTTAGTTTAATATTATTTGGTTGACAAAATTCTGTTGTATAATTGAGGTTGTATCATTCATGTTGCTTCGTGGGATATGTCTTGGTAGTAAAATTATCTTCTTATTCATTTTTATCAACATCTTCACACTTGTGTTTATCATCCTTATTTACTAGTTTACTGCAGTAACTTTAAAAATAGGTAATTTTTTCGTCCCTTTTTCATACATTTAGCGTTTGAGGTCTGACTGGATTTTATCTAAGTTTATTTTATCAAGTTCGTCCTCATATATTGTTTCTAAAGGTAGTGGTTCAGTGTTTCGTTTCAAATTTCCATGTCTCAGCCGCTTCCAACATTCTTGGTTTGTTGCATCAATAACCTACGAAGTTCTTTTTTTCTTTCAATTATTTGTCCCGGCGTTCTTACAATTCTTTAAGTGTCTCGCTGTTTCAATAGCTTCTTTGATATTTCTAGCCACAGATAATAGATTCACCTAACTCTGCACAGCATATGTTTTCAAGCCCACAGTCACGGTGTTTTTCTGCACTTAACAAAACTCTGCTTCATTCTCTTTGTGCTAAACAGAAAAACCTATCAATATTTCATTTATCGTAGTTTTATACGTTATGAGCAACTTTCTAGGTCTTCTAACTAATTTCTCTAGCTCTTTCTTTGTCCACTTTAAAAAGGGAGTAGAATATATCAACACTGACACGATCCACGTACTGACTGCCTTGATAAAATTATCTTCCGTTTATTTTCTTGCAAGTCTCATCCCAGTCCTTTTCATACACTCTTTGGAGACTTTCATTCTGACTTTACTTTCTATTTCGTTATCCTTGTACCCTTTGATTTCAATTACCTAAGGATATCGTCTCGAGACGTCTTTATCTCATCAGATTTAATACTTCGATCACTTTTCAAAGTTAATGTTCCAAATTTATTCACTTCATGCTGCATTCTCTTTCTGGGTATTCTCCAAGGTTTAACACCAGAATGCAAGTCTTTTTCACTTTTGATGTAGAATTTAAGGCCATCTATACATAGCATATGATAAATTTTCTTCCTGTTCACGGAAATTTCATAAACAGGGCTGGATTTTGTCAGTATGCTTGTCAAAGGAATCAACAGAGTGGCAAAAACTATTGGAAAGTGCTTCTCCCTGAAATACTTGCATCCAGATTTTTACATTTCCTTATGTTTAATTTCTCTCGATCTTCCCACGATCTTGCTTTGTGTTTTTTTTGTTGTGTTTTTTTTTTTTTGTTTTTTGTATTTTTTCCCTAAAACTATCTCTTTTCTCACGAACCTTTTCTTCCTTGAAAATTCTCGTAAATAATCAGCTCCATTGTTACTTCGATTATGCTTCGCTTCAAATACGTGACCAAAAGTTCCTTGTTGCTTCAGAATATGGTATATCATTCTTCTTATCTTTTATTTTGTACTTGTTTCAGTCAGTGAAGTGCGACTTATGCGGAAGCACTAACTTGAAGGATTTTAGTAGAACAAACAGACCTCGGTACTTTCTCTTTAACGACTTATTCTTGGTTCTTTGGCGAAAGGCTAGATAACAAGGAGGTAAACAAACCGACACCAGTTGTTAAGCGGGGAGTCGGGACAAACACAAAGACACACGTAGAGGCCAAGTTTACTCTCGAGCCATTTCTACTATAGGTATAAGGCATGAAATTTAGGTGTGCTGTCATTCGATTTCTTTAACCCCAGTGTTCAACTGCTACTTATTCTATCGTCTCTGAAATTATGAAAACCAAAGTCGATCTCGGCGGAGTTTGAAATCAGATCGTAAAGCCAGAAGAAATATCGCTAAGCATTTTGCCCAGCGTGCTAAGCATTCTACTGTAAGCAGTAGTTCAAGGGAGCTAGTTGATTTCATTGACCCCACTTCCGGATCTCAACTGGGACTTATTTTATCGACCCCGAAATGATGATAAACAATGTCGGCGGAATTTGAACTGAGACCGTGAAGACGAGTGAAATACCTATTTCTTTACTATCCACAATGGGCTAAACACAGAGAGGACAAACAAGGACAGACACACGGATTAAGTCGATCATATCGATCCCAGTGCGTAACTGGTACTTATTAAACGACTCCCGAAAGGATGAAAGGCAAAGTCGATCTCGGCGGAATTTGAACTCAAAACGTAGTGGCAGACGAAATACCTATTTCTTTATTACCCACAAGGGGCTAAACATAGAGGAGACAAAAAGGGCAGACAAAGGTATTAAGTCGATTACATCGACCCCAGTGCACAACTGGTACTTAATTTATCGACCCCGAAAGGATGAAAAGCAAAGTCGACCTCAGCGGAATTTGAACTCACAACGCAACGACAGACGAAATACCTATTTCTTTACTACCCACAAGGAGCTAAACATAGAGGGGACAAACAAGGACAGACAAATGGATTAAGTCGATTACATCGACCCCAGTGCGTAACTGGTACTTAATTTATCGACCCCGAAAGGATGAAAGGCAAAGTCGACCTCGGTGGAATTTGAACTCACACGTAACGGCAGACGAAATACCGCTAAGCATTTCGACCGGCGTGCTTACGTTTCTGCAAGCAGCTCGAAGCCTGCGGATTTGCAGAATCGCTAGGAGTTGGAATATAGCTGGTGGAATTTACTCCGGCAAACTTATGCTCTAAACAACCTGAGGTCAAATTTTTCCTTTCACCTTTCTGGAATCGATACCCTAAACAGTCAATTACTGGTATCAACAGAATCGATTAACTGTCTCTCCCACATTTCAGGCCTTGTGTCTATGTCAGTAATAGTTATTGTTTTTGATGTGAGGTAGAATGCATGGGAGAAAATGTGGTCTCTATACATACATACAGACATACATACATACATAATACGTTCATACATACATACATACATACATACATACATACATACATGCATACATACATACTTACATACATACATACATACATACATACATACATGCATACATACATACATACATACATACATACATACATACATACATACATGCATACATACATACATGCATACATACATACATACATACATGCAAACATGCATTTATGCATACATACACACACATATATGTATAAATATGCATAAACATATATATGTATATATATATTTGTATATTCTTGGGTGTGTATGAAACATGATCCAGATATTTGCTGGAGTCTGTTTCATTAATTTCCATTTACAAAACTGGATTCGTGTTTCATTAAAACAAATAATCTTTGTTGTTTTTATTATAATTATCACTGAATCCATTAATTCTTTTTGCATTCATTTTCTCATTAAACCATCAATCCACCCAGCCATCCTTTGAACCATCCATCAATCCAATCATCCACCCATTCACCCATCCAATCATCAATCCTTCTGTCCACCCGCTAACTTGTCCATCCATCCATCCATTCATCTATCCGTTCATTCATCTATCTTCTATCCCTTTCAATCATCATTCATCTGCCATTCCTTCCATCCATCCATCCATGTACCCATCCATCATCTATTCAGCTATCCATCCTTCTATCCACCAATCCTTTTTCATCTTCAGTCCTCCATCCATCAATCTACCCGTCCAACCACCCATCCATCACCCTTCTATCCATCCATCCACCCGTCCATCCAGCCACCCATTCATCCTCGCCTCTGCCCTTTCATCCATCAATCCACTCGTCCTCCCATCCATTGTCCTACCCATTCATCACCTATCCACCCAGCAGTCCATCCATCTATCCGCCTTTCCATCCTTCCATCCCCCCCATGCACACTTCCATAATCCTACCACCCTTTTAACTATCAACATATTCACCCATCCACCCTTTCTTTTCATTCTTCCTTCCATTTATTCTATTATTCAACACTCCTCTTCTCCCCCAGATTTTCTCACTCTCTCTCAAGCCAAATATCCACAAATCCGTCAGCCCACGCATAATATATTTCATCCATATTCCCCAAACCCTTTATCTTTACATATATCTATTGATCGATCGATCGATCGATCCACCCATCCATCCATCCATCCATCCATCCATCCATCCATCCATCCATCCATCCATCCGTCCATCCAACCATCCATTTTTCATCCAGCCATTCAACTTTCCAATCGACATTCGTTTATCTATGCATATATTCATCGATCAAGTCATCTATCTATCTATCTATCTATCTATCTATCTATCTATCTATCTATCTATCTATCTATCTATCTATCTATCTATCTATCTATCTATCTATCTATCTATCTATCTATCTATCTATCTATCTATCTATCTATCTGTCTATCTACCTATCTATCATTCTGTCTATTTGTCTATCTATTTATCTATTTATCTATCCATTCATCCATACATGCATGCATACATACGTACATACAGACATATATACAATCATACATACATACATACATACATAAATACATACATACTTCCATACAATCATACATACATGTAAACATACATAATATCAGTCGATTTATCTAGCTATTTATTAGCTGAATAGTTTAGCTGCATACCACGCTAAACACTTCCCAGCACCATAAATAAATACTTTATCAAAATATTACAAACAAACAGATTCCACAGCACTATTGTGCATCTTCTTTAATAGAGGAATATGTCCATTAAAAGCAAAAATGTGTCCAAAAAGCATCGTGCATTGTGTCAACAGTGAAGGAGCTAAAACCTCGAGCAGTTTAGCTTCATAGGCGTCACAAAGCATCCATTTTAAACCTAACGCTATTTTCACAATTCGTTCCGTTATTGCTCCATAGAACACAGTGTTGTGCTCGCATGTTTCATATGTCTGACACAAGAAGTGAAGAAAATAAAATGTAAATACCAAATGGTTATTTTAGTCTTAATTTGTACATTTATTCACAATCGTGGAGAGCTGATCGTTCGTTCTCTCATAGTAAACAAGTAATCGATGCCCAGCTTCTCTCCATCGTGAGCCAAGCCAGAGAGGGACCGTCTGTACGTGATCGCCCGACTAGCTAGTGATAATAGCCAAATTTTCCTTCAACCACGTTACCGTCTTAAAGGAGGCGACGAATAAGATTATGTAACCTTGCTTGCCCACAAAATGGCGCCATGATCACGTCTGGAACAGTGGCATATCTAGAATGAGTACTGCTGAACGCAGTACTTCAGTTTGCCGATCCCCGCGTCTACAACCCTATTTAGGATTACAAAGCAGATTCAAAGCAGATTCCGGGGTGGACCATATCGAACGCTATGCTGCTGAGATGGAACTCATCTGGTAATAGGGTTCGTCACACGTAACTGACGCGGTACTATTTTCGTCTCAAAAAGTACCTTGCCTGCAGATGAAATGACTTTGGCTTTCTTTGGAACAGGTGAGGACGGTTGTTTTCACTGCGTGAATCGTGTCTTTGTCTCTGGCTCAAAGCGATGAGCCAAACACCCATCTAAGGTTAGGAAATTTTTCTGAACATCCTGCAACAGCCATCACCGAGGAAAACATAGACAGTGTTCACTACAGGGTGATGGATGACAGGCTATTGATTATAAATCAAATAGCCAATGCTATTAACATATCCAGTAAGAGTTCAGAATATTCTGCATAATGGCATGATGAAGGTCTC
>NC_043011.1:42936517-42944017 GCF_006345805.1 Octopus sinensis
GTTAGCACGCCGGGCGAAATGCGTAGCCGTATTTCGCCTGCCGTTATATTCTGAGTTCAAATTCCGCCGAGGTCGACTTTGCCTTTCATCCTTTCGGGGTCGATAAATTAAGTACCAGTTACGCACTGGGGTCGACATAATCGACTTAATCCGTTTGTCTGTCCTTGTTTGTCCCCTCTGTGTTTAGCCCCTTGTGGGTAATAAAGAAACAGATAATGAGGTAGAAATATCTTGAATGCCGGACTAAAAGCCAGCTTGAATTATATCCGGATCCGCTGATTCGCAGCTATTCCGAACTATGGTGCCGGTCAGCTTATTTAGCATTTCCCTGAACGAAAGTAAATGTTAGGGATGTATTGAGCCTGTTTATAAAACATTATCTCACCTTGTGTGCGCGCGTGTGTGTGTGTGTGCATATGTGTGTGTGTGTGTGCATATGTGTGTGTGTGTGTGTGTGTGTGTGTGTATGAATCTCCCATACACCTCTATGTGCTTTGTTTAAACACCTGCGGGATAGCGTCTGGAATAGCTCCCTGCACAGCGCTGAGTGTTAAGGAACACCTGAATGTCTTAGATCAGGCGACTCAACTAACTTCTGATTGAATCCGAGAGTGGTACATACAGATATGTCACCATGATTGTGGCTTCTTAATACCAAGCACTCGGATCACACCGAAAGGAATTGAATCTCTGGCCTATGGCATGTATATACATATATATATATATATAATATATATATATATATATAATATATATATATATATATATATATATATATATATATATAATGTAAAGTATAATAGTCCTCTCAATATGGCTAACCACAAACGGAGGTGTTTGTGGTTAGCCATATTGAGATGGCTATTATACTTCACATTGTCGAGCGGTTACTGTTTACATCTCGTTCTGAGATTTAATAATGCTATATATATATATATATATATATATATATACAGTGAAAACTATTTGATGAGGTGCCGCGGCGAAGCACATGTGAAAGTAAATTAAATTACGAGTTAAAATCAGCCGTAGTTATATAAACATTATAGATTGCACATACATAATGTATGTATGATTCGATAATGTTTACATTATTAGAGCTCCTTTTAATTTTTTATACACACACACACACACACAAACACACACACACACTCACACACACATATATATCAGTTATCATCCACAATCTATAAAAAAAGCTCTTATAAAAAGCATTAGTAAAAAAATGTTTTATCTCTCTTTTAATGAGGACTTATTCAATAAAAATAAAGGTAAGTACGATAAGGCACTTAAAGAAGTAGGTTACAGGAGTAAAATTAAATATATGCCATATGGGAATACAATGAATAGGGACATTATTGATAATATTAATAGCAAAATTACAGAGCATAGAAATATGCCTAGAATAAGTAACAGATCATAGAAACTTATAGTCCAGGATACTAACAAGAATGGAACTTGCAACACTAAGAAGAACAACAATAACAATAGAAATACAACATAATAAAACGATGAGAACTAAGCAAAGCATGAATGATGCCAATAAATTCACTAATCACGATGACAACAGCAATAACTGAAAAGATTATGTGCAGAATCCGAGTCCTAGCGCTACTAATAGCGGTATTTACGCATATAACTTAGATAATAAGATTAATACTAATAAACATACACACCACATGTACCACTCTAACAGCAATAAAATTTTATCGTTCGGCAAGATAACCGAAAGAACGAAAGATATTAATTGGCTTATACTCCCATATGCTATGCAAATTAAAACGAACTTAGCTAAATCAATATTTAAAATTATAAATAAATACTTTGATAAGAATAGCAGGTATTCGGAAATTATTAATAGGAAGTAATAAAGATAGGTTATACAGTCTCACGTATAACTTAGCTAGCATCATTTCCTCCCTAAATGATAAAAACAACTAGACATTTTTTTATTTAGATACAAGTAACAATAACAACAATAGCAGTAATAATAGGAATAAAATAACCCCCATAACCATCCCAAACTTAGTAACGATAAAACTCAAAACCATTATAACCCTATCAGCCTTAACACACCTAGCACCAACCCATTAGTAAGTAATTCTCCCCCACAGCGCAACCTGTGCGAATGTAGAAATAAAGATAATTGCACCCTTAGAAATACTTGTAAAAGAAAAGATGTAATTTACCAGTGCACAGTCACGACACAGTTTAGTAAAAAGATGTACATAGGAGGTACCTAAAATAAGATGAAACGAAGACTATCCGCACACCAACACTCTTTCAGATAGAGAAATAAGATTAATTCGACCGGATTAAATAAATATATTTGGGAGCTTAAAGATAAATAGATTATATTCGTTTTAGAATGGAAATTCCTCGTCTCCGCATCTTCGAACAATGTAAGACATAAGAAATGCCATCTGTGCATCAATGGGAAATTTTTCATACTAGCGGCACAACACCCACAACTTGAGGTAAGAGAGAAACACGCTTGCCTGTACAAGGGTAAGCTTACCTTCTCTAAATATAAACATCATTGGAGACTTTTTGCATCATCCCCACAAATAGCACCCAGAGCTCTTCACCACAGAAATAGTAGATTCCGATACTAAATGATGGCATATACTAACTTCCAAATTAAAGTTAGCTTAATACTTTTACACAGGTGGGTCCCTTACAGGTAATCCAGGATTAATATCCCTACACCAATATATCCGAGTTTAAATTCCACCTCTCACGCATAATAACTAAATTACATAATATATTTATTAATCTATCTCCCCTTAACATAACCTTCTCACTCCCTTTAATAATACTATTTCTTTCAACTATGAGCCTAATTTAGAATACAGAGGGCATAAATATTCAATCCCCCACAATTACAGCCCCCCAACACCACCACCGCAGGTGAGCCTGTACCTGCTGTCTCAGCAATGACTTTATTTGCAACTAACTTTACTTTCTGTACCATGTGTTAGCTTGTTAACTTAGCTTAATTTCATTCTGGGCCTCATTTCTTAGTCAGCATAGTCTACTTCCATTTATTGATGACCCCATTAGATTTACTCATTTCAGAACCCCCCGCTCCGTATAAAATCATTTAACAATTTAATATTAACTACACACCTCTTTAGATTGTATTTGCTTGTTCCTTGTACTGCAGTAGGCGCTTTCCTATGAACTATTATTGCCCTGAGGCATATTTTTGTATGCATGGAGGTGTAATTTGTGGTATGCCCCATATGTATGTACCCAATTTAATTAATTTATGGACATCTTATTTGGATTAATATTAACTAGTACTATTAACAGAATCATAAGAACTAATATGATTAATTCTAAGCGTTATGGCATTTTCTAGACCTCCCTCGTTTTCTAGACCTATTGGCGTATCCCGTTATGCTAAAGTATTTATTTTCCTTTTTTATTATTTATACACCCTGTTGCCCCTAAAGAAAGATTAACCCACTAATTAATATTTCTAGTTTCGTCATTTAATCAACGGCCTGATTCAAATATATTAAGCCTTCATTCCTCTTCTCGAGGTTCTTCTTCTTTTCTTTTATTTTATTTTATGTATTTTTCTTCATTCTGATGAAGCTCCATGTTCCTGATTGGATGTGTTGCAAAATATGACGAATATTATTTTCAGAATTTTCTTCGACAACACTATAGGATATTGGAAGCAGAAACGGCTGTTAGATGGGATAATGTTTTGTATTAAAAAATAATAATCAATGGTAGTCAATTGTTGTTGATCAAGATTTCTCCATTTTCTGCTTAATTAAAATTATATATATACAAATATAATTTAGAAGAAGCTCGAGGTATATAAAAACAAATCGAAAAAACATACATAAGGTATGTGCGTTGTTAGTTCATGGGTCAGCTGCGGTTTTTAGGCGTAAGAGAATATATTCTCTATGTGCCTGGTGTAAAAAAAACACCTGAAAATAAGTCATAGTCAAGCGAGACAAGTTCATTTAACATTCTTAAGCTGTCTATAAATCAAGTTTAGTTGAGGCACTGAAGGAATATATCTTAACCTTTGGTCTGGTCTGAATTCTTGCAACTGATTTGACACTGCTAAAGGCACTCAAGGACCAAATCATAATGTTAAACCAGATGACAAACTAAGTTGCAAAGGGCCCGGACATTTGTTGCAAGGCAACTCGTCCGATGCTCGAAGATATTCGCTAACCAGAAGCTCTTTTAATTATCCCAAAAGGATGAAAGACAAATTTGACATCGGTGTGACTTGCGTGTAGAGAGCCTCATACGCATATGTTTTTGTGCATGTTTGTGCATGTTTGTATGCACATACACACACACACACATATATATATATACATGCATATATATATATATTATATATATATATATATATATATACATATATATATACACATATACATACATATATATATATTATATATATATAATATATATATATATATATATATATATATATATATATATTATATATATATATATATATATATATATATATATATATATATATGATATACAAGTGTATCTGTGCTTATACGTATATAGTGATGAGCATACAATACATGTATTTGCAACATTTACTTTCGACTGTGTTCAAGAACATAGAATGCATTAACAACAAGACTGGACAGCTTCACAATCAATAATATTAGCTTGATGCTTAAGGAAATGGAAAGAGTTAATATCTATAGTGCTTCAGGCATTTTCCTTCTTCGGACAGTGGAAAGAGAGAGGGCATGAATAGCAAGGAGAAACTTAACAAAATAAAGAATGAAAATTGGGGGAAAAAAAATTTCAAAGTGCAATCTCGGCGAAAACGGTTATATTAATTCATTTACATGCCGGCCGTTAACTGACCGGAAGTTTGATGGTGAGTGAAATGGGACGATTTAAGAAAGAACAGTAACCACGAAGAAGTTCGTGTGCTTGAGTGCGTGTTGGTGTGTGCGTATAAGTTTGTGAATCTGGGGAATCTGGAGATGTAGTTTCTCTATGTGTATTTCCATGTTTGTGATGTGTTTTATGTGTGTGTATGTGCAACTGTTTTGATATGTTCTTGCTAAAAGCTTGTGCGCTTCTATATGAGGATATGAGCGTATTTGTGAGAGCATGAAATTGTGTCTGTCCATCATATGACTTTTTTTGTATATGCACAATCGTTTATTGGCCGATCGCTGACTACTAGAAGTTAAATAGTCGGCTAATGGGTGGTACGAGTATCTGAGTAAGTGATAGTGTATGTAACCGTGTGAGTTGTCCTCTGCGAGTCATATGCTTGCGTATGACTGCATGTATGTGTATAATTGTGTATCTGTGAGGGCGCGTGGCTTAGTGGTTAGGGCATTCGGCTCATGATCGTAAGGTTGTGAGTTCGATTCCCGGCGACGCGTTGTGTCCTTGAGCAAGACACTTTATTTCACGTTGCTCCAGTCCACTCAGCTGGCAAAAATGAGTTGTACTTGTATTTCAAAGGGTCAGCCTTGTCACTCTCTGTGTCACGCTGATTATCCCTGAGAACTACGTTATGGGTACACGTGTCTGTGGAATGCTCAGCCATTTGCACGTTAATTTCACGAGCAAGCTGTTCCGTTGATCGTATCAGCTGGGACCCTCGTCGTCGTAACCGGCGGAGTCTTTTTAAGAATTGTGTATCTATGTTATATATACAAACCTCTGCGCGTATGCTTTTAAATGTATATGTGGGGGTGCAGAAATATCTGCAGATATCACTGTTTAACACGCTTCATTCATTTGACTGCAGCCATGCTGGAGCACCGACCTTAGTCAAAGAAATCGCCCCCAGGACGTATTGTTTGTAAGCCCAGTACTTATTCTAGCGATGTCTTTTGTCAAACCGCTAGATTTCAGGAATATAAACTCACCAACATCGGTTGTCAAACGATGGTGATGGTGGTGGTGGTGGGGGGGGGTGGACAAACACAGACACAAAGACACACGCACAAAAATATATATATACACGACGGGCTTCTTTTAATTTCCGTCTACCAAATCTACTCACAAAGATTTGGTCGGCCCGAGGCTATAGCAGAAGACACTTGCCCAAGTTGCCACGCAGTGAGACTAAATCTGGAAACGTGAAGCTGGGAAACAATCTTCTTACCGCTCAGCCACGCCTGCGCCTATATATATATTATATATATATATATATATATTATATATATATATATATATATATATATGTATACACATATATATCAAGTGATCACGTGACCGACCAGACCATCAGATGTTGTTATACATCGCTGGTCACAATGCGTTCGCATTGATTTAGCCTTTGAATGACGCCACTCCGCTGGCTAAGCGAGCAGGCTAACACACACACCACACACACACACACATATATATATATATATACATATATATATATATATATATATATATATATATATATATATATATACATACACACGCACACACACATATATATATATATGTATGTATGTATATACATGCATGCATGCATACATACATACATACATACATACATACATACATACATACATACATACATACATACATATATATATAACACTGAAACGTGAGCATTGATACCAATATCTTGAGAATATTTCGCCCCAAACACCTATCATATTTGAACTAAATTCCTAAAATATTCATTCTTTTGTTGAAGTAATCTGTCAACAGATTTCCAAGTAAAACTTTGTGAGTATTACAATCGCAGTTTGTAGCTTCTGCGGCAGCTTCACTTAGTATTATATTAATAGTATACTGGGTTCAGGGAAAAATAATCAATACTATATACATAGACTGTAAATGCTGTACGGGCTAGCATTTACATACGACTCGATATGTAAACCAATGTATTCTTATTGGAAGGATATTTTAATACAATGATATCATTCACTTCTATGTATGTATGTATGTATGTATGTATGTATGTATGTATGTATGTATGTATGTATGTATGTATGTATGTATGTATGCATGCATGTATGTATGTACGTACGTACGTATGTATGTATGTATGTATGTATGCACGTATGTATGTATGTATGTATGTATGTATGTATGTGTGTGTGTGTGTGTATGTATGTATGTATGTATGTATGCATGCATGTATGTATGTATGTATGTATGTATGTATGTATGTATGTATGTATGTATGCATGCATGTACGTATGTATGTATGTATGTATGTAGTATGTATGTATGTATTATGTATGTATTGTATGTATGCATGTATGTATGTACGTACGTATGCATGTATGTATGTATGTGTGTGTGCGTGTGTGTATGTATATGTGTGTGCGTGTGTGTGTGTGTATCAGCTTGTGTGCATGTATAGGTATATATATATGTATATATATATAATATGTATATATATATATTATATATATATATATTATATATATATACATATATATATATATATGTATGTATATTTAAGTTTCTTCAGCCGAATTCCAATTGAAAACAAAGACTTGCATTCAATTTGCGTTATAT
>NC_043011.1:42949017-42959017 GCF_006345805.1 Octopus sinensis
GCGCTGGACCTATGTCTTATGAATGGATTTGGTAGATGGAAACTGAAAGAAGACCGTCGTATATTCGTATGTAAATGTACCTATGTGTGTACATATCTTTGTGTATGCGTTTGTTCTCTACCACTACTTGATAACTGGTGTTGGTTTGTTTACGTCCCCGAAAGTTAGCAGTTGTGCAAAAAGACACCGACCGAATGAGTACCAGACTTAAAAAGTAAGTGCTGTGGTCGATCTATTCGACTAAACCCTTCAAGATGGTGCCCCTGCATGGCCGCAGTCCAATGAATGAAATAAGTAAAACATGTATGCATGTATTTATATGGGTGGATGTACATAAAGAGCGATTGATAGATAGATAGATAGATAGATAGATGATAGATAGATAGATAGATAGATAGATAGATAGATAGATAGATAGATAGATAGATAGATAGATAGATAGATAAGGTTTAAATTTATGCATGCACACATACGTACATAGTTATATACACGCGGACACAGACACACATACACAGACACACACAGATTGATTCAAAGGTCCCTAAAGGAATAATTTAGACAGACGAACGATCGAGATCAGTTGCGGTCGGTTGAGCTTTTTAATATACGTCTAGTCCCCCTTTCTCTCTCGTGGCCCTCTCTCACTTTTTCTCTCTCTTTTACGTCGTGCCCCCCTCTCTCTCTCTCTTTCTTTAATAATTCGCCGAACCTCTCATCTTACCACAACCTTCAGCAACTTCCCCAAGGAATTCATAAGCAGCATTCAAAACCCAGAACCCCACCGACAGCTACGGCTGAACTATTCCACGATTTTCCGTCTATGGCCCTACTTTCATGGTTCCAGACACTAGGTCCATCTCGCGCAGTGGAATTAAGTAAGTATTTCCGGGCAATTGAACAGCAATACCGTTATATTCTGCCAATTTTAGGTCAATGAATAATCTTTATGTTCTCTCAACAATATATATCTACATACATCCATTCATTAATACATACATGTGTTAATAGCTACGTACATACCTATATACATACTACATATATACGGACAGACAGTCATACAAATAGATCAATAGACAAAGAGATAACTAGCTAGCTGCATGGATAAATAGTTAGATGAACAAACAGACATACATACAGACAGACAGACAGACAGGCAGATTGATAGATAGATAGATAGATAGATAGATAGATAGATAGATAGATAGATAGATAGATAGATAGATAGATAGATAGATAGATAGATAGATAGATAGACGGGCAGATATATATATATATATATTTCAAAATGTGACCGCGTGTGTACCGTTGGCGATTTTTCCCCTCTGTCTTCCCTTCTCTGGATCTTTCCTTCTCCTATGTTTTCGACGAAGAACTCCGCTCGAAACGTTAAACCCTCCTTCTTTCCTTCTTGCCTGAACATCCAATAATACTTTATTTGTTCCAAGTCCTCGCGTTGTTGTGTTTTTCTGTGCTTTCTTGTTTGGATTAACTTTATATATATATATAGTTATAGATAGATTGATAAATAGATAGATAGATAGATAGATAGATAGATAGATAGATAGATAGATAGATAGATAGATAGATAGATAGATAGATAGTTAGATAAATAGATAGATAGATATGCATATACCTATACACACATGAATAAAAAATATTCACTACAAATTAATAGATATTAAAAATATATACAAAACAAAATTGTTACAAAACTGAAACTTAAAATTTGTTATATATTTCTAAAAGGGATTCTGAAACATCCAGGCGTGGCTGTGTGGTATGAAGCTTGCTTCTCAACCACCTGGGTCTGGTTTCAGTCTCACTGCGTGGCACCTCACCTTGGGCAAGTGTCTCCTACTATAGCCTCAGTCCGACCAAAGTGAATGTGTGTGTGGTTTTTTTCCACCATCGCTTGTCAACTGATGTTGCTGTGTTTGCATCCCCGTAACTTAGCGGTTCGGTAAAAGAGACCGATAGAATAAGTATTAGATTACCAAGTAAGTCGCCTCTGTTTCATCTACTCCGCGTTTCGAAGGTCGAGGCGAGACACGACTTCGGTGACCATTTTTACCTCTCCGCAAAAAAATCTCAAATTTTATTTAATTTGCTTTTTGCGGGAAGGAATGTTTCGCCCAAGTCGTGTCTCGCCTTGACCTTCGAAACGCGGAGTAGATGAAACAGAGGCGACTGAAGAAGGGGAATTTTCCTTGTGTTATTTGTCCTGTGCTCTATTTTTTCGTTGTTTAAGAAAAATGTCCATTTCCTTGGTTTTGTGTTTATGTTTTCATGTCTCATTGTGTTCGACGTTTTTTTGGTGTCCTGTACCCATATATGCATGTATATATTCATGTAGATGTATGTACGTACATATATGTGTATATATATGCATATGTTTTATTTATTAATTTGGTATATATATAATATATATAGGTATAAAAATTATATAAAAGAAACAAGAACGTGAAATACACAAAGGGACGAACACAGAAAACAGACGGGTCATTCGAAGCCTTTAATCTTCAGTCAGAAACCGGATCATCATAGCAAATTTCGGCTGATTAATTCTGATATTTGCTCCAACGCGGCCAGCCCCAAGGAAAAACTAAGCTGTGAGCATTAGATTTCTTGGAAAAAGGAACGAATGTAAACGCAACAAGGACAGAAAAACGGGCGAAGCCACACGAATATAAATACAAAAAACGAAAACAAAAATAAAAATAAAAACAAGAATGGTAATAACAGGATAACAGCAGGTGTCTTACGACTTTATATATATATACATACATACATTGATACATACATACATACATACATACATACATACATACATACATACATACATACATACATACATACATACATACATACATACATATATACGTGACTCTGTGGTAAGAAGCTTGTTTCTCAACTGCATTGTTCCAGGTTCGGAAAAAGAGTCCGATAGAATAAGTACTAGACTTACAAAGAATAAGTCCTGAAGTTGAATTGTTCGTCTAAAGGCGGTGCTCCAGCATGGCGGCAGTCATACGACTGAAACAAGTAAAAAAAAATAAAAGAATATATCTGAAGAGAATGTCAGATAGATTGATAGATAGATAAATAAATAGAAAGAAGGATAGATAGAAGGATATATATGTATATATATGCACATATATATGCACATATATATATACATGTATATACACATGCATATATACACATACACATATGCACACAAACACATATATGACTGAGAAGACCTATGATCAAAAGCATTCCATCTGTGACCTTTCCGCCTTTCTCTGGATGTATCTAGGACAGTATCATATAACACGTCCCGCTTTTTAAGATGGGCGTTCATTTCTTTCATACAATATTGTATCTCGTTTATGTCTATTCCCTATCCTGTGATGTAGCACATGGTCTTTATTCCTATGGAAAATAAAATTGATTTTATTTACATATTCATTTCAGTGAGTTGACACTATGAAGAATATTTGCGAGATTTGGGAATAACAACAGTCTGCAAGGCGCCACTCTATACCAGACAGATTTCATTTTAAGCTGACTGGACCGGAGCATCGTGAAAAGAAGTATCTTCTCATGGATAGTCCGAGGCATCCATTTCGGTCGACCCGGGAATCGAACCCACGGAGTTACATCGCGAATCCATCAACCTAACCATAAGACAACGAACTTTCACCTTTTAAGAAATTTGAACTGAAAGGAAATATATCATATGTGCTTTTTGTTTTCACTCATTTATTTATATAAAAAGAATGCATAAACCGTAACTTTTTGGTTTCTATAGCTATAAGGTGTATGGATATCTTTGATTCAGAGATTCTCAACATCTTGTATAATCTAACACTCAAACAGTGGAAACCAAGGAGACTTTAGATGATCTGTGTCAGCAAATAGTAATACAAAATGTCGACGTAGTAAAATAAACGTTATGCCGCCAGGGTTAAGCGTATTCTAACGTGTCAAGTAGCCATCGTCTGAGAAAGAGTTTGTGCTGTTTACTAGTGTTGTTGAAAGCAAAAATAGATTATCCTGTATTTCAAACACTCAAAATAGTAAAATCCGTAGAGTATTAAGCACATTATTTTCTTATTATGCTGTATGTTTTTATCTCAAATCCCAACGGGTCTGACTTTGATTTCCATCTTTCCTAGGTTGAGAGAAATAAGCGCTTTATTAATATGTCTCAGATTAGCATGGAATAATTTCTGTTACTTCTGTTCACTTTTCTTTATGGCTGCATGAGTTTTCCTTCTGTTTGTAGCTATATATATATAGCCATCGATATAAATATAGATGTATATGTGAAAATCACGTCCAGACCGTACTCCGGTAAGCAGTTTTACGATCCACTTTAAGTTCCAGATCCAAGGTAGGGAAGATACTTGATATGGTGTAATATAAATAAAAACACAAAATGGTTGAGGTTCATTACAGCTGTTTCACACGCGTTTTTTTATTGTAGGGAATATATTGACTCCTTCATGTCGATGACAATCAATATGTGTGTGTGTATGTGTGTGTGTATGTGTGTGTGTATGTGTGTGTGTATGTGTAAAAATTTACATTCTTACTGTGTAGGGATGGTATTTAAATGTATGAGACTTCATGAAAGATACATTTAAATGAAAAAACATGCACAAGCAAGTGTTTAGTGTTCAAACTGACCACCTCTCGGAAGCGTTTTCGTTCTGTCGAGAATACCCACTGCTCCTTTCCTGTATGCAGTGGTATTGGAGTCATTGTCATTTTCCTATATTCGTTGGTACTGTTGTCTTTGAAGTGGGACCAACTCTGGATGGGTCATACACGAGCTTTCTCTGCATACTCGGACGTCTTTTCTATTATGATGTCGAACATTTCGGAGACAGAAGCGGTCGACACCAACTAGAAGTGTACCAGAAGTGAATGGAGAACACATCAACAGGGACATGTCAGTGGACTTGCAGCTCAGCGCATAGAGAAGTAAATAAAAATTAGCGAAAGCCGATTTCTGTAGCCGGACCAAGGTGTTTGTATTCTGTTTCGGACACTGTCAAAAAGTGAAAATGCATCATCGTTGTTATCTAATTCCAGTCTAGTTTTGATTAAGCAAACCTGTGGTGAGAAGCATTGAATCTCTGATTACCCAATCGTATTTTTAGTCATAATGATCATATCGACCAACATAACTTTTCTTTCTAAATCCGGACGAAATGACGCCAGGCGCCAGGCAACTTGCCCGGCGTGCTAACGGTTCTGCCAGCTCATCGCCTTCCCTGTCTACTATAAGCACGAAGCCTGACATTTTGGGGGAGGAAGCTAATCCATTACATTAACTCCAGTGCTCGGCTGGTGTTTATTTTATCGACCAAGAATTGATGAAAGGCAAAGTTCACCTTATCAGAATTTGAACTCAGATCATAAAGCCAGAAGAAATGCCGTTAAGCATTTTGTCCGACACTCTAGCGACTCTGTCGGCTTGCAGCCTTCAATGTATGCTATTATAATGCACTCTATTATTATCACATGCAGTGTGCAGATACAGAATCAATGAAGTGCTGTTCTGTTATATTCAGAAACATCTCTATGGACTCTTATTTCAATAATCCCATCCCACTGCATCCCTCGCCACCGTCCCCCGTTGTCGACTTTATTTTTCGTTCCTCCGTGGACCATAGATGCATTTCGAATTTGGTGGCATTAAGACGAATTTAGAAGCCATTATATTGATGAAAAGGTCAAGCGGTCTGCAGTTATTAAAAGCATTGAATAAATATGGATTAAATAAATAGTATCTCATTAGGAAATGTAATTGCTGCTGTTTCTGCACAAATGCTGAAAATGACGAAGTATGTATGGCCATAACTATGTTACACAAATAACACATGACTAATCAGATTTGGTGGCATCAGCCATTTGGCTGGACGCTGAGCTCATAAGCAAACCTTTCTTATGTGCATACCATTTTGAATACTTAATTCTCCGCATTGTTGCTATTACATCATTATAAGCAAGAAATAAATTTCTTTTCCGCATTTTAATAGATAATCTACGAGAATAAAAAGCGGGGTCTTACAAGCTTTCGAAAATCTTCTGTCGCAGTATGTTTATTGCTGAATGCAAGAAAGGCATCTGCTACTTTCAACCTCATTGTGTCTTTAAAGAAGTGAACACATTTTCCATCAAACTATTTTCTTCTGTTGCCGTGAACATACTCAATGTAGAAGTAATATTGCCCTAACTATCATCCTCAATCAACGTTTTAAATATATGAGAAGGACTGTTCTGCTTAATATGGCTGCTATTTTTCCATGATCAATTGTGGCACTGATTTTAATATAACCAGTTATTTTTAAGGCATAAATCTTAGGACCTCAAACACTGCAAGAAAGATAGAATAATTTCGGTTACAAAAATGATGAAGAATTGTAAAAGATAACTCATATTGAGACATTGTATCTGTGCATTGTACCTATTATGTTTATATATCTAATTTATTTGACTGTGCTCGTATAACTGCTTCGTATCCTATTTTCTGTTCGTTCCATATGTACAAAATTTTCTGAATAATTGTTTTTAATTTAGGTACAAGGCTAGCAATTTTTGAGATGAGGAGATATAATCGATATTAGTATTTAACTAGTATTTTATTGCATCGACCTAGGAAGATTGAAAGGCAAAGTTGACCTCAGCGGGACTTGAAGGACTACTGAATAATTCTTCCTAATTTTATCACAAGGCCAGCAAAATTAAGGGTAAGTGGTACATCGCTGCCACTGATTCCAGAACTTGACTGATACTTTATCAATCTCGAAAGGATGAAAGACAAAATTGACTTCAGCTGAACTTGAACTCAGAACGCAAAGAGCAGAAACGAATGCTTTTAAGCATTTTGCCCGACACTATAATAATCGTGCCTGTTCGCCATCTTAGTCCCCTGAATAAAAAAAAAACAAATATAAAAGCAGCACCAAGAGTTAATACATGAACAGAAGCAGTAGTTATAGCAGCCGTAAAGGAAGGAACTGTCTGATTATATAATCCTATCGATTTGTGATATCAGGCGTTACCAGAAATGGATACAAATGTTAAAATAATGATTATAGCTTTGAAATAAAGTACCTTGGCTTTGATGCAGATGTCGTTCAAAGTCGAAAGTCTCAGAGGAACATAAATATAAAAAGATGTTGCCCTATACTATAAAGTATCAAGACTTTTGATGGCCAAATCCCATATTGGGATGAAGAGGAGTTACAAGGGTAGGTTAAACATTTCATAGGCTGACTATGAAGGAGTGATGCTAGAGCTGTGAAAATATTGCGTGTATTAATTTCATCTCTTTTTATTAATAACTGTATCGTCTCTCTCCGAGTAAACTTACATCTGACCGTTCAAAGATAACTTCAAAAGTAACTATTGCCGATTTCTTTTTAAAATGGACAAGATTTGGCATCGTAGTATTATCAGTAAAAGAGTTTAGCACGCAAGGACATTCATACTGGCATGCTTGGTACATTAAGGGGTGACGTTCCAGCTTTATCAGCGGTGTAAAAGTGGACAACTGAATTTAGGAGCGGGAAGGAGAATCCTGGTAATCAAAAGCCTGCATGTCCTGGGCATCCTGAAATTGTCACTACTGAGGAAAACCATGATCGTATTCACCACATGGTGATGGATAACAAGCGATTAATAATAAATCAAATAGCCAATGTTATTAGCATATCCAGCGAGAGAATTCAGAATATCCTGCTCAAAAAGCTTGGCTTGTCGAAGTTTTCTGCTCATTGGGTACCACGTCTTCTGACACCTGATCAAAAGCGCACCTAACTGATAACATCACGGGAAAATTTGACATTATTTGAAGCATGTTTCCCTGAACGTTTCCTAAGCCAGGACGCATGTTGGGTGCATCACTTTGAGAAAGAGACAAAGAGACAATTCATGCAGTGAAATCACCCCAACTCTCCTGCGCGAAAGAGGGCCAAGCTCGTTTCATATGCAGGAAAGGTGATGACCTCAGTTGTTGGGATGTAAAAGGCACTGTGTTTATTGACTATCTGAAAAGTCGACCTCGGCGGAATTTGAACTCAGAACGTAGCGGCAGACGAAATACCTATTTCTTTACTACCCACAGAGAGGACAAACAAGGACAGACAAACGTATTAAGTCGATTATATCGACCCCAGTGCGTAACTGGTACTTATTTAATCGACCCCGAAAGGATGAAAGGCAAAGTCAACCTCGGCGGAATTTGAACTCAGAACGTAGCGGCAGACGAAATACCGCTAAGCATTTCGCCCGGCGCGCTAACGTTTCTGCCAGCTCGCCGCCTTCTCGTCATCTCCAGTTCTACTAGGCAAAGTATCTCTTCAAAAAGTGCCAATAGCTTAAATGTATATCCACGGTTAAGGATACTTGGCTTAAAGATTCTCAGTATTAACTGTAATCTAGCAATAAAACAATGGAAGCTGAATAAATTAGCGATATTCTGTTTCGGCAAATAGTTGAATACAAAAATTTTGGCAAGATGGAATATACTTTATGCCGTCAAGAAGGAACGGTCAAAGATTCGAGCAAATTATGCTGTCAGAAAGTCAGATGAGCTTTAAAGTGGCTGTGAAAACAGGATTATCTAATAATCGGAAGGCATTGATAATAGAATCAATTGATAAAATACAATATTTATATTTAGGAAACATTATATTTTTAGACTCAAATCCTGCCAGAATCGACTTCGTTTTCCAATCTTCGAAGATCGATAAAACAGATACTATGCCTAGACCAGGGTCTGTTCAATCGATTTTATTCTAGATCAGACTGATCACTATGAAGAATCCAAATTAGTTGTGGAACCCACATTATGGCAGATGTAAGAAGAAAACGTCGTCACATTTACATCGACAAGTTGATCGTATACACTGGACTGGAGAGTATCCAGAACCTCGAGGCAATGATGTTGGACCTGGAAGTGTGGCGGGTCGATTTTGTTGCTGCGGCCCGGGTTGGAACCTGGCCATGATAATAATAAAATATTAAACTCCGCAATACTATAGTACTGGAGAAAAGTTCCGAGGGGTGTAATTGTCGAAATGAAGGGTTGTATAAGTAGTATTTGATACGGCTATATAAAAGAGTGTCTGCAGCATATCGAGGTTAATACACTGAAAAGATACGCGGGAGAGAGCAATGGATATAATGAGAAGTTTGGCCACGGACGTAACGCAGTGTCTGTGATAGGGTTCGAACCGTAAACTTTTCGGTTGCTAATTCGATATTATACCGCGTTAAAAGATTTTTCCGTTATTTTACACCATTAAAATTCACACTACAACAATCCTTTCGAAAGCTTGAGGCTGTCGAAACTAACTAATACATAGATGGCTGTTTGGAAGAAAAAGAAACAAATATATTTACCATTAACAGACAACAACAATCAGAATAATATATATACAGTAACAATAAAAATACTGCGGCAAACAGACAACAATAGCAACAACAAAGAAAGATGAACATCAAAAGAAACCCCCTCCCTCTTCACACTTAACAAGCACTGTATTTCCCGCACCTCTTGAATCCACTAATAAGAACTACAGCTCTCTATAAAGGCAAGCTATTCATTGCGTGTTGATGTATTATTTGTTGTCATCTGTCCGTTTTCAGTAGAATTATATCCATTCAGTCATTGTTATGATCAGTGTAGTTTCTCTAGGGCGAAATTTCATCAAGGACTATTATCACATACACCGTTTGTTTAAAATATAATGGTATTGTGTATGGATGTGTGTAGTAGCTGTTTGAGAATCAATGTTTATGATACAATGAACGGCTGTTTGCAAATGGTTTTTGTAATTTAACTGGTAGCAAGTACCAGCACGATGCCTGCCGGCTTCATAAATAACTTGGAATTACATCAGAGATTAAACAAGAAATGTTTTAGAATACTTCCACTTCGAAATCTGATTTTCTCTCATGCTATCGAAAGATATGTGCAATGGTCTGAGGATATATTGCA
>NC_043011.1:42961517-42974017 GCF_006345805.1 Octopus sinensis
TATGTATGTATGTATGTATGTATGTATGTATGTATGTATGTATGTATGTATGTATGTATGCATGTATGTATGTATTTATGTGTGTATGTATGTATGTATGTATGTGTGTATGTATGTATATGTACATATGTATGTATGTATGTGTATGTACGTATGTATGTATGTATGTATGTACATATGTATGTATGTATGTATGTATGTATGTATGTATGTATGTATGTATGTGTGTATGTATGTATGTACATATGTATGTATGTATATGTATGTATGTATGTATGTATGTATGTATGTATGTATGTATGTATGTATATGTACATATGTGTGTATGTATGTATGTATGTAATGTTCATATGTATATATTTATGTACGTATATATATGTGTGTGTGTATGTATGTACGTATCTATGTTAATATATAGAGAGAGAGCGCGTGAGAAGAGAGGAGAGAGAGAAACATACGTATAGGGAACTACTCTATAACTACCAATAAAATAGGCAATCGTTTAGCTCTGCGATTCGAGTGATGTCTTGATTCATATCCAATGTATATATATATATATATAACACCCTCAGTTTTAAATAAATATATTGACTTAATATAGTCACTGAGAAGCGTTTGATATCATTGAAGTTAAAGAGAGGAAAAGAAAAATTACTTGTCTATGTTTTTTATTGCCGTGTGCAGCAGAAAAACTAAAGCCAAAACACGACCGTACATTCAGACATACATACATACATATATACACACATAAGGCGGCAAGCTGGCAGAAACGTTAGCACGCCGGGCAAAATGCCTAGCAGTATTTCGTCTGTCGTTACGTTCTGAGTTCAAATTCCGCCGAGGTTGACTTTGCCTTTCATCCTTTCGGGGTCGATAAATTAAGTACCAGTTTCGCACTGGGGTCGATATAATCGACTTAATACCTTTGTCTGTCCTTGTTTGTCCCCTCTGTGTTTAGCCCCTTGTGGGCAGTAATGAAATAGGTATTTCGTCTGCCGTTACGTTCTGAGTTCAAATTCCGCCGAGGTCGACTTTGCCTTTCATCCTTTCGGGGTCGATTAAATAAGTTTGATTTTAGGTATATTTAGCTGCTAGTTCTAACAGGTCAAACTACTGCTTTTAGAATCTCTTGTTCAGTAAGTATGTGTGTGTGTGTGTGTGTGTGTGTGTGTGTGTGTGTGTGTGTGTGTGTCCGTGCGTGCATGCGTGTGTCAGTGTGCTTATGACACACAATATGCATACAGATATCCACTTATATACAATCGCTGTGTCATGATAACAAGCGGTTAGGATTTGGAAGTATCTTCCGTCCTATACATTAATCTCGTTATCAGATAAATTATGAAGCATTTATGTGATAGTTCATATTCTAGAAGTATACTTTTCCTATAATACGCACACAAACGTTGATTAATATGATACTTTTCTATTAATAATATTTTCAATTACGAGAAGGAAATACGTTTCTCACTATCTTAATTAAGGTTGCAAATACCACATGCATTTCTGTATTTCGAATGTTCGTGAGGTAATAAGAGCAAAATATATGGGATGACTTTACACTAAGGTGTGGAACGTACAATTTCCTGTAATTCAGACCGCCTTGTGACCCCAGCAGACAAAATAGAAAAAGGCGTTGCTCCGGAAGCTAGCGGTGGAGATGTGTTAGAACAGCCACTCTGATACTTGGCCTCGCAAACCACTCCATCTCATATTGCTCTGCAATCACTTCAGCACCTGACTTATGGTACACCGTGCACCTGATCAGGCAACGTCAATTTGATGAGGGGGGTTTGCTAATGTATAGTACAAACATTAGACAACACAACAAACAAATTATCGGTGCAGGTTGTTTAGCAAGAAGTAATAGAAACATCTGTTACTTGATGAAGGCGCCGAGCCGGCAGAAACGTTAGCACGCCGGACCAAAATGCTTAGCGGTATTTCGCCTGCCGTTACGTTCTGAGTTCAAATTCCGCCGAGGTCGACTTTGCCTTTCATCCTTTCGAGGTCGATAATTTATGTACCAGTTACGCACTGGAGTCGATGTAATCGACTCAATCCGTTTGTTTGTCTTTGTTTGTCCTCTCTGTGTGTAGCCCCTTGTGGGCAGTAAAGAAATAAGAAGTAACAGAAACGTTTTTCTCCGGACTACGAGAGGCTACCGTTATCATATGTAAACATGTTTGAGTACTTCGCACTACACCTCCAAACTAGATCGCTACCTTTAATTATGTATTTAAGGATATACTTGATAGATTTGACTGCATTGTAGACTTTAGGGTTGATGTAGTCTTGGAGAATGCACAAAAGCAGGCGATTGTTGGGTACCAATGACATTTTCTTGTTGCTGCATTTTATGAGATACGCTGAAACCTCCACCTCCTGGACCTCTCCACTACAAAGTATATCCATTCTGATATGTCTGAGCTTCTTGGCGAAAGGACTTAGGATACTTTTTTTGAGCATTTTATCGCTTTCGTGGAAGAAGAATGCGCATTGTGTTGACCACAGGGACTAGGAGCATATTATTCATCGCCAGTTTACACAATATTTTGTCTTAATAGGATTCGGAATCTCTGCACTCATGTGATTTACTTCTATCGTAAAAATCTTAATTATAAAGCAGATCAAAGCGAAATGTGGAGGTGCGACAATCCATACTGCCGCAAATTCGGTCAGCAATCTCTCAATGCCAGCCATCTTTAAAAACAGCATCTTTCATGGTGTGATTTATAAATGAAATAACTTTCTGGCGAAACACTCTCACAAGAAAGTCATGTCGGTGTAGGACTGTTTGACCAAGTATAAGCGCTTTACTTTACTATGATCTCTGGCCTGTAAGACTGCATGTGAAGGTAATATACAGATAAGGCCTGCTATAATTGCGGGCGTAAATCATTGCAAACTGCGCCTACTCTTACATGTTACACAAACTATTTGTGAAAGAAAGCTGCAGTGTAACCAATTCTCCAATAATATCCGCATGATTATAGTACATAACAACACCTTTAAAGTGATCATAACAATTGTTCCGTCGGTCATGTTGAAGGCATGTGAACATCAGACGGTCATCACACCGTCAAAGATAAGGAAAACCGGTGTAATGTTGCTGTAAATGCAGCAATCCAGTACAAACACAACAGACCTGAATATTCTGACATGTTGCCAAATCAGCTGCACATCGTATGTGAAGTTTAAAGTTGTAAAAACAGAGCATTTATGCTGCACCAGTGCGAAACTTACAGCCTTTATCCAGGCTATGAATTCTCTCAACTGTTTAAAAAACATTTGCGTAATATCTAGGAAATACTGGGTTCTCAAAGTAAACCAAGCAAAGTCATTCAGAGACCCAGTCGATCAGTGTTCCAGTCGGTATTTGCAAAATATTCCAAACATTCTCCGCTTGAGTTTCCTTGAACGAACACATACACATAGTCACATAGATACAGATACTCTGGCCATCAGAAATCTCAGCTTACAACATGCATATTGCCCACAACAACTCTGCGGTGTCTGTCCCCACACCTATGTTTGGCCTTCTGAACTGGTCACTACAAGAACTGAATGAGACAGCTGTTCGAACTTGGAAGCTAATCAGCGTGACAGACAACTTCAATTTCACTGGTGATGTAGCCAAGCTACACTTCCACGCAAGGATGGTGGCTGTGGTCTCAAATCTGTATGGATGCCATAAGAAGAACGGATTGTGAGACTGAAACATCTGCAGCAGAGGAAAGAGGCCAATAACTACATTGCCCAAGTCTGTGACCATGAAATCAATAACATAATTAAGATAGCTAATGAAATTGAAGAGGCGTATGAAATAAGAGCTACCCAGATCTTACCTGAAAGAGCATTGGTAGAATCTCTCTATCCGAAGAACAAAATTAAAAAATGGAGCAGTTCACTGAGAAGATACATGGGTACTTAGCATGAAAAACACGAACCATAGAAGGGATTTATCATGTCAAAAGCTTGGCATGGGGTAGCGACAAGTTTATGGTATCTCATTTTGAAGGCTGCCTCCATACAAGTCAAGAACAAGAGAGATCCTTACCAAGTACTACAGTATAAAACTAAGATAGAAAACGTTGACAGATAACATATGTAGACTGTGCAAGGCCAAGACTGAAGACATCAACCACATTTTTGCCTATTGCAAGAGAATGTCTTCCAGAAATGATTTTTCCATGAGGAATGATGCGGTGGCCTGAACGGTCTGGAACAGGATAACGAAAAAGCAAACACCTACAGATGAAGTTGACTGTATTGAGACCGATGAATCAAAAGAATATTGATGGAACTTAAAAATTCAAATAGTCACTAATTAGAACACAACCAGCTAGATATTGTTGTGAGGGACCACCAATGTGGTTCGAAAAATGCAAGAGTAAGATGATATTTGTGGACCATTGATATGGAGTTTACAAATCCAGTACCCAAGATACACTTACAGCTTCATTCCTATTATTATTGGAGCAACAGAATGCATAGCAAGCCGTCCTGAAGCAAAGTATGGATGAGCTTGGGTTCTTGGGTAGAGAAAGCAAATCATAAATCCATACACTACAAATGGTCACCATATCTGGGACTCTAAAAAATATGCAAGACGTTCTTATGATTTAAAAGATAATGAACAAAACAAAATATTTTCCTTCACAACCTTCCAAGCTAAAATATATTCTAAGTAAAAAAGAAAAAGTAAAGTACACATGTATACACCCACACACGCTTATATGTATACACACATGCGCGCGCACACATACATACATACACATACACAGACACAAACACAAACACACACACGCACACAAACATTCACATATACGTGTATAAATATATATATATATATATATATATATATATATATAAAGACAACACATAAAAAGTAATCACACACTTGTACACTAAAGACGGCATGCACACCCACCATATACCTGCACGAATACTTACAAATTTCCAGAGCTTTGGAGCAGTCATGACTCAAACAAAATAGGCTTGTCACAAGGTTACTGATCAGTTTGAATACTGTAAAGAACCGATATGTCATACATGCACATATGCATCCGTCCTTCTTTCCATCCAGCAATCCATTCATCAATCAATCAATCAATCCATCTGTCTACCCACTCATCCCTTTATACATAAATGTATCCATACGGACTTAAATACTTATATGGAATCTTGCATGCATACATATAAACATGTATATGCTAAGAATTAAATGTATAATCTTCCACGGAGAAGCGTTGAATGAAACTGTATTCGGGTAAAGACATATTCAACACTTTAGAATGCACTCAGAAGCGTAACAGAATTACATGGATCCTGCGATCCAATTACTTCACTCATAGTCTATCTTCTTTTCTCACATATGCTTAAAAGCAGAATTTTCTCTCGGATCTGTCTCCGCAGCGGAAGGTCTACTCATGTCCAAGAGCTCTCAAACATGTTGAATATGATTTTACATTATACATATGCCTGTTAATATTTCTTTTTAACAACTGTCAAGCAGTATCTTGAAGATTCTAAAGAAGCTGAACTTGCATTCTGTCGGTTACGATGACGTGGGTTCTAGTTGATCCGATCAGCAGAATATCTTGCTCGTGAAATTAATGTGCAAGTGCTTGAGTACTCCATAGACACGCTTACCCTTAACGTAGTTCCCATGAAGATTCAGCGTGACACAGACTATGACAAGACAGGCTATAAATTCTCTCAACCCTTTTTTCTTTACTCTTTTACTTGTTTCAGTCATTTGACTGTGGCCATGCTGGAACACCGCTTTTAGAAGATTCTAAAGAAGCTGAACTTGCATTCTGTAGTTTACGATGACGTGGGTTCCAGTTGATCCGATCAGCAGAATATCTTGCTCGTGAAATTAATGTGCAAGTGTTTGAGTACTCCATAGACACGCTTACCCTTAACGTAGTTCCCATGAAGATTCAGCGTGACACAGACTATGACAAGACTGGTCTTTTGAACTACTGGTACAATTCATTTTTGTCAGCTGAGTGGACTGGAGCAACGGGAAATAAAGTGTTTTGTTGAAGGACACAACTCGCAACCAGGAATCGAACTCACGACCTTACGATCATGAGCCGAATACCCGTAAACGCTAAGCCATACGTCTTCACTGAAGAAGCAAAGTGAAAACAATAAAAAAATGCTATCAAAGCTACTGAAAACAGAAACGAAAAACGTCGTTAATCTATGGAAGGCTATCGTTTATATAGGGACACACATCAAAAATAAACAAACAATTACTCTTCTTGTTTAGAAAAATTGAAATATTTGATAGAAAAAAATATTAGAGATAGTAAAAAGTGCACTTGAATATGAATCGATCACCCTTAAACAGGAATTAAAAGCTGTCAGTAAGGAAAACAAGTAATCAGAACAGAGTAACTAAAATAAAAATAATTAACAATAAATTTAGTGGAAATCAATCATTAGTCTGTAGGGAAATCAAAGGACAGTCAATAAAAATCAGAGACTATTCTTCTTTCATGAAGATAGAGATTAATTCTGGAGTAAAAGAGAGAATGAAAAAGAAAAAAAGAATTTGATTGGGATATACTGTGTGAGAATGAATCTGGATGAGGCATGGCGTTTACATAACACGGAAAAGAAAAATGATGACATCGCTGAGACGGCGATAAAAAGAAAAAAAAATTCAGGGAAGTGTAAAGACTTGGTTGCAGGCTAGTAGCACAAAAAATTGACTTCTGTCGTTCTTACTTGTGTAAGAACGATTAAAAGAGATTATATATATATATATATATATATAGGGCGAGTTTACGAAAAAAACAAAAGACGAAGACATGTGGTGTACAAAACAAACGGATGTATTAGTATAACGCTCAGGAATAGAAAAAGTCTTTTACGTTTCGAGCCTACGCTCTTCTACAGAAAGGGACACAGAAAAAACAAGGAGAGAAACAAGGAGAGAACAAAATGTGTGTAGTGGCTAATATATATATATGGATGAAATAAAAATGGAAAAACGTTACTCTTACTCTTTTTACTCTTTTACTTGTTTCAGTCATTTGACTGTGGCCATGCTGAAGCACCGGCTTTAGTCGAGCAAATCGACCCCAGGACTTATTCTTTGTAAGCCTAGTACTTATTCTATCGGTCTTTCTTGCCGAACGGCTAACTTAATGGGGACGTAAACACACCAGCATTAGGTTGTCAAGCGATGTTGGGAGACAAACACAGACACACAAACACATACATATATATACATATGCACGACGGGCTTCTTTCACTTTCCGTCTACCAAATCCACTCACAAGGCTTTGGTCGGCCCGAGGCTATAGTGGAAGATACTTGCCCAAGGTGTCACGCAGTGGGACTGAACCAGGAACCCTGTGGTTGGTAAGCAAGCTACTTACCACACAGCCGCTCCTACGCCTTATTAGATTAATTAATTTCAAGTTTCGAGTTTAGTCAAGCTGATGAGTCCAAAAGGATGGCGAAATACTCTTATTTATGACCACCAGAGACTTTAAAAAAAAAGAAATATATAGAAATATATGTATGCTCTTTACTGTATGAAATAATTCCTCAACATACTCTCTCCTCCCATTCAGTAACTGCCAGCCACGTATATGAATACATATGCGCGCGTGTGTGTTCTATATAAAAAAAAAGCTCTCCTCTAGGAACCGCTCGCTGGGATATATTAATAACAACCTAGCTGGCATTAGCAGAAATTGGTCTGATTTAAAAAAGAATCATGCATACTAACGAACTGAAAGCCGAAACCCATTATATATAATGTAGATAGCCTGTCAGCATTTATTCCCCTAAGATCACTATGATAATAGCAATATCATTACAGACGAATAAGCAGATGGGAAGAAACGAATTTCGTGATGCACTGTGCACAAAACTGTGCTGTTAGAGGTGAGACTCATAGGAAAAATTGGCAACAGTATGGCTGGATTACGGATTACAAGGAAACTTTCGATTCTTTTCGTATTATCTTGATGCTACAGGCTTTCGAATTGCTAAATTTCTCGAGACGATAATCAAAACCGCAGACAGTTTGGCTTCATCCCGAGCTAGCATTCTGAAATGAAATACAGGAAGCGATTGTATTCGCTGAGATAGCATAAAGTATCACAAGCGTATATTTCAAGGAGTTGATGTCTCTATGCATGTTGCTGTTTAGAAATGCAGTAAACCTGTTATTGTTTATGTTAAGGATGTCTGAATAGCATGTAATTGGTCCATAGGAGGTCGGAAATATGAAAATTAGTTACTTTGTCAATTACTTAAAATATGTATGGCAAAAAGTATTGATCTAGTTACAAAATTATCAAAATATATGTCCCTTAATCTATGTCAAAATAAATGTTCTTTCTTGATTGTAAAATTAAAAAAAGACTTACGTGCCAGTCCAGTATTAGCTCTGTCAATTGTCTGACAATTTTCTAAGTATCCGACAAGGAAATTAACCAGTATCTAATAAAGGATCAACATAAGCCATACGATTACATTTGTATCAAAGAACACATAATCATAGATTATTACACTCGGTTGAAAGAATGTATAGTAATCAGGGTTCTCTGCATACAATAAGGCAGTAGAGCACGATGTACTGAGTGCCTCACTTCACATAAATAACATTTGGGATACCCAATTGCTTGATAGTTGAGGTTCGAGTCATTGAATAGATAACTCGGGAATTACCTCTTGAAATTCTGGTATCTAGTGTAACTCTACCTAAAACAAAGATACAATGAGGCAACGGTTTAAGATTGATTCAAGTAGCGTTTAAAAATGTGACGTCACTTCCCTTCAACAGCATCTACAATGCATCAAGTTCCTTTGATGAATCAGTTGTGAATAAATGAGACAAATGAGGTTATTAAGGTTGGAAAGATCCTCAGAAAGTGTTCCTTGGTCAGGGATACAACTGGGAGAATTCATCTACGAAACAATTGCCCCAGCTCCCCTTCAGGGTTGGCGAAAGCGATGTGGTGGACAACAAAAAACCTGGCTGATGACGGTCAAGGCTGATCTGGAACCCAACCTAGGCCCCCATATCTACGGTGTTCGCCGCTGGAATTAGGAGTGGTTGGAGATCACGCGGCTGTTAGCCTCAACTCGCCAAGCCTGGTCAGCGTTTGTGAGAGATGCAGCATTGATGATGAGTGAAGCCAGTTCAACCCACCCGGGTGAAAGCTGCTAAGAAGAAGAAACTAAAGTATTTGCTTTGCTCTGCAATATTAGAACATCAAAGACTTTTCAGCTGCATATCAGCAGTGGGTCATGCATAACTATTTTGGAAGAAAATGCAGAGCGACAGTAAGATAGTAGTTTATTTCCTATCAAACACCCTTCAACTTTTGCAATCCTGAAAGGACAGTAGCAACAAACTATTGATGTAGAAAAAGAGGAATGTTGTACATAAAACCCGTGATGTGTCACTCGAGTCGGCTTCTGTGCAGTAACATCAATGATGTGACTCACATTACGATTAACTGTTCGAAAATATCATCAAGGTATTATGTAGCTGCTGTAGTGGCCAATATGTGATCTGATCAATGAGTATCCGGACCGTTGCCATAGTAACTAAGCTAAAGCACGCAGAATAATGCCGCTTGATACAGATTGACCTCGATCTCTGTTGTGCATGCACACTAAGTTTTAACGTTCTAGCTTACATCTCCTTTTTACAGCAGTGTTTGGAAGTAACGTATGTAACATGTGATCGTTGCATTGGCCATGACAAAAAATGTTTGTCATGGCGATAACTATTCATAGGCCTACGAAAAGTTGCAGGAAATGTATGGAGACGAATGCATGAGTCGCACACAAGTGTACAAGTGGTTCAGATGTTTCCAAGATGGCCGAAACATGTCGATAGTGAAGAACGTTCTGGGAGATCTACTACCAGCAGATTTGAGAAAAACATCGCAAATGTGCGCGCAGCTGTGAGGGGAAATCGTCGAATCACCATCTGTGAGTTATCAGAGGATGCGTAGATTAGTTACGGTTCAGTTCAGTCCATTATCACTGAATATTTGGGTATGATATGTGTGTCTGCCAAATTTGTGCAAAAACTGTCTTCAGCTGACTAAAAAGACACTCGGGTTTAGTTTCCCCAGAATTCCTTGATTGTGTCGAAAACGATTAAAACTTGTTCAGACTGAGGAAGAATTGGTGAAGTGTCTGAATAAAATTGACAAGGAAATGGAAACAAAAAAAATTATACTGAAGCGGCAAAAGGAAAATGTGAAGATGGAGTGGAACGATGTGAAGGTGTTCCCCACCCTAAAAAATGTTTTAAAAGAACAAAACGAGAGGACAATTACTTATAGAACATACCCGGTGGCAACGAGAATAATTGAAGTAGTGTCAACAACCCAAGTTGAAAAGGCGCCGAGACCAGGCTGGCAAGGGATTTCCTAGGGGAAGAAAGTTTGGAACGATGGAGGTGCAGTTTCGGGAGATAGCTACCGCCAGACTGCACCCAGCAACACCATTAAAAACTGACGAAGGTGTGCTTCTACCCGTATACCTTGGGAGACGGGCTTCCAGGGTTAGGGTAGAAGATGTACCCCCAGAAGTGAATGTAGCCTGGCTGGTGGCTGCCATACTGCTAGGCATGGAGGAGAGGGGAGTGATCCCTCAGGCCATCAGAACACCCTACAGAGACTGGCAAGTGCAGAGCCTAGACATGGTAATACAGGTGGCCCTGGGAGACACTGAAAATATGGTAGAGACCATTACGGGCGGAGAAATGACACTAAGAGTTAGAGTGGAAGGGAGGATTCCGCGGTGCTACAAATGTGGCCTGAAAGGTCACATTAGAGCGGATTGTCCTCCACCACCTGTGAAGGCTAAGGAGAGGCAAGAGAGCGAGAAAGTTGTTGGTACTCCACTGCCCGTGGAGGCTGAGGAGGAGCACGAGAAGGAGATTGAAACAGTACCACAGACAAAACCCAGTACCAGCGTCGAAGAAGAGGGGGTGAATACCGGCTGGGAAACAGCGGGAAAACAAGAAGAGAAAAAAGACACACGCAGTAAAGGATGACCCCCATTCCACAGCTAGCCGGCTCCCACCAACTCCCAACCTATTCCAACTACTCTCTACTGACAGCAATCCTCTCCATACTTCGCCTGACATAAACACAAACACGAACACACAGGAGCCCCAAATTTCCCCACCCCGACCCTTGGATAAATTTGTAAAATTGTACAAAAGAAAAAAAGGAAGAACTTTGTAATGAGATAAAGACATGGGACAGAGCAATAGAAGTGGATGGAACAAGGGTAAGGGGTTGCCCGAGGACGTTTGCTGTGCAGTGGCAGATCCAGAGTACCTCTCGAGATTGAGGAATTACGTGGAAGAAATTGACTTTGATTGGTGCCTTTAGAAAATGGACATCAGCATAATGCCTAAAAGGGTAATTTATGCATATATTTTAAAGGAACTTAACAGACATTTTCCAAGAAAGTGGAAATTAGCTGCTACAATGGCATTATCAATATTAGTATATAAACTAGTGTTTTTTTTTTAAAAAAAGGTTATATTAACAGGTTCAATGAAGTCGGTAGGAGGTGGGAGCCGAATAACTTCATTTCCTTTTGCATTATATTCAATTCATCCTTCCCATTCGTTTTGTTTTTTGTCCCCACCTTGTGCTGTCTCTTCTATGTACGGCTTCCATAGCCAATATCATAAAATAAAGCAGTTCACTGTGAGCCGTTAGCAGAGAGCGCTTAACCTTGTGTAACAGTAATAGTAGGCCATTGTGTGAATACTTTCTTTCACCCTGCTTCGTTAAATCATTTATCCAACATTAGGATATAAAATGATGTCTAAATCTCTTTTAGCAGCATAAGAACGGGCTTAATGTTCTTATACAAAGAAGAGAAAATCTCCACTGACGTAGCAATCAGTTACTTCATGTTAATATAACATTATGTATTATCTGTAACATCATATGCAACATAAAAGAAACGAAAACATCTATGTGGACTTATGCCAGTGATTAATTAGGATGCTTGGTTTTGTAATTAACGATATCAAAACTAAGCTCGAGAAGCTGAACTTCACAATAAACACAAAGGACATTGCTAATTAAATCATTTCAATTACAAGTCATTAATGGAACTCGGAACTGAGAAAATACGTAAAACATTCTGGACATTTAATCTGTAGAATGATTTACACGCTTTCACATTTTGACACAGGCCCAGTAAATTTTAAGGAAGGTAGTAAGTAGATTACATCGACACCACTGTACAAGAAATACTTATCTTATGACCCCGAAATGATGCAAGGCAAAGTCGACCTCGGCAGAATTTGAACTCAGAACGTAAAGACAGAAGAACTGCCCCTAAGCATTTCAGCTAGCGTGGCAACGATTTTACCAGCTCGGCGCCTTCGAATTATTTACATATTACATATACGAACAGGTGTACATGTACATTCATTTAAATGAAGATAATTAAGTTCACGCATATTTTGTATACAG
>NC_043011.1:42979017-42989017 GCF_006345805.1 Octopus sinensis
TGCAAACACATAGACAAATATCAAAGACAAGTGACTACAATACCCTACTTTCGGTTACGCGCGCAAGGTAATGATAGAAGGTTTATAGATCCTTTATCCGGACTCCAGTTTGCGTCATTCTATATGGTAAAAATAGACCACAGAAAATACAATGTATGACCATGCAATACATCCCATGTATTTCTCACTCTTTCCTCTTTTACTTGTTTCAGTCATTTGACTGCGGCCATGCTGGAGCGCCGCCTTTAATCGAGCAACTCGACCCCGAGATTTATTCCTTTGTAAGTCCATTACTTATTATATCGGTCTCTTTTGCTGAACCGCTAAGTAACGGGGACATAAACACACCAGCATCGGTTGTCAAGCAATGCTAGGGGGACAAACACAGACACACAAACACACACACGCATATATATATATATATATATATACATATATACGACGGGCTTTTTTCAGTTTCCGTGTACAAAATCCACTCACAAGGCTTTGGTCGGCCCGAGACTATAGTAGAAGACACTTGCCCAAGGTGCCACGCAGTGGAACTGAACCTGGAACCATGTGGTTGGTAAACAAGCTACTTACCACACAGCCACTCCTACGCCTATATAGAAAGTATATTCGTAATAAACACAGCAAATGATGGCGATTGTTTAAATGAAGACCTAGAAAACAGCTCTGTACTGAAATTTTGTATCTAGAACAGTCTAGAGAAAACTAGATAAAACTAGATAAAACTCATAGTACAAATAATCCATTTCTAGACATAAACAATCAGGTAAGAAAAGCGAAAATAACAGATATATCACGTCCGTTTGAAATGAAATATTTAACAAAATGTCTGTGCTAACACGGAAACAGTCAATTCCTACACAAATGCAAAATGTCAGTGGTGAACGAAGAGATCTACTTTAAAAGAAAGAAAAGAATTAAAAAACAAAAGCAAACTTTTAAATTCCCTCCAGAAGCGAAGCACTACGTGAAGATCGTCTACATTATAAAACAAGCACTAATGAACGACTAGTATAAAATAGGTTAATAGATCAAGACATAGAACAATAAAGTTGAAAATGCGTTATAATAAATTCATTCGACACAACTTTTTGCCTCTTATCTTTTAATTGTTTCAGTCATTACACTACGGTCACGCTGGGGTGCCACCTTGGAGAATTTTCAGTCTTATGAATTGCCCCAGGACTTATTTTTTTTAAAGCCTGGTACTTGTTCTATCGGTCTATTTTGAGGAACCGCTAAGTTACGGGGACGTAAACACACCAACAGCAATTGTCAAGTGGTGGCGGGGAACAAACTCGAACAAAAGACACACAAACACATCACACCACACACACACACACATCACATCACACACAGACACACACACAAACACACACACACACACAAACAAACACACACACACACACACAAACACACACACACACACACATATATATATATATATACGATTGGCTTCTTTTCAGTTTTTGTCTACCAAATCTACTCACGAGACTTTGGCCGGCCCGTGGTTATAGTAGAAGACACTTGCACAAGGTTCCACGCAGTGGGACTGAACCCGGAACCATGTGGCTGGGAAGCAAGCTTCTTACCACACTGCCAGGCCTGCGCTAACATCTATGAAAATTAAACAAACTACACATGTAAAAAGTGTTACATATACCAAACACATATTGTACTTGATGGCATTGAAGATGCTCTTTTTTCAGAAAAATGTCTCAAAGCATCACCCAGGTTCCAATATGAGAACTTGTGACTATATTATTTGCTTTAACGCATTAAACACGTTTTTCCTGAATATGCGCTGCTGAAACTGGATTATGTTTAATACACCTGTGATCTTTTAGGTCATCGCATACAGTATTAACTAGAGTATCAAACACCTCAAAAATACAACAGAAAATGCATTGCACCAAACCATAAAATAATGCTAATAATATTCTTATTTCTTTGTTGCCCACGTGGAGCTAAACACAGAGGGGACAAACATCATATCGACACCAGTGTGTAACTGGTACTTATTTAATCGACCCCGAAAGGATGAAAGGCAATGTCGACCTCGGCGGAATTTGAACTCAGAACGTAGCGGCAGATGAAATACCACTAAGCATTTCGCCCGGCGTGCTAACGTTTCTGCCAGCTCGCCGTCTTCAGTAATGCTAATAATATTCTAGAAAACACTAATATTAAACTCTTCTTATCCATTACATAAATATTATAAGCTTGTAATCATGTAAACAAGCTATTAATTAAATTTATCAATCAATTGTTAGCTTTTACTCGTGACTGTTGTATGTTGAGTGTATATGTTCTACCATAGCACAGTGCTGCGAGTATTGCTTTCTTCCTTAGCCCTTAAATGGCGCGAAAGGGTTACATGAATGTGTACGCCAAACGAGTGAAAGCAAAAATTATCTTTTTCTTAAGGGTAATTTTTATACCTTTTTTATACCTTTAAGTAAATTGTAAGACTATAGTAATTGTTAGTCTCTCGTTCAATGAAATTTACAATCTTGCTATTGGAAAGCGTCGGAAAATATTTACGTTTCTTTGATGATGGCCGTATCAATGTAAATTTTTTTTAGAAACATGAATTAGTGGTGTCCACTGTTCTGTAATGAAACATCAATTGATGATGTTCGCTGTTTAGAGATTAATCCTCTATCTGTGAATGCATGTGTGTGTGCGTGTGCGCGCGTGTAGTAGAACATAAATGTGTTATCCACTAATGTTCTCCTAACTAGTTCCTAACTATGGAATAGCCCAACAGATTATCAAAACCCTAGTGAAACAGACAGAAGATGCATTACATAAAGTGATACATTAACAGTAATAGCAATTGTCTTAAATTTTGGCCAAGGCCAGCGATTTCGACGAGAGAAATTAGTCGACTGCGTAAACCCCAGTATTTGAATGGGTACTTTATTTTATCGGCCCTTTAAGGATGAACGGTAAATGGTGACCTCGGTGAGATTTAAGCTCAGGATGTAAAGAGCAGGAATAAAATGCCACAAAGCATTTTATGTCTGGTGTAGTAACGATTCTGCCAGCTTGCTGCCTTACTCCTAATAATAATCGCGCAAAGACAATTGAAATTAAAAATGTTATCAACGACAAGCCAAAAGCATTTGAACCCGATAACATGATACTAATGATCAACGTCGTTTTTAATATCGATTTCGAACGTGAAAATTGTGGAATATATGACCTTTTGTGTTATATTGGTTATAGCAGCACGGTACTTGACATTCTTCTGTCATTCTGTATCCATTTATTTACAACAAAGAGCATTTCGTGTAGACAATAGGTCTTTTCAAAATTACCTACAGAAATAGACAATTAAGGATGAAAGCCATACTTATGTCACAGCACACGACTAGAATTAACATACAGACTGCATACATTGTGCACAAACAAAAACAAACTTCTGGCTGATGATATGTATCTAATGATCAACATTAAAATTCCGGTGGCAATGTCTACGACAAGTCATGAAGGCCCTGTCTACTCTAAAGAGGTGGCAACACGCATAATCATATCATTCTGAAGATGTGATTAATACCTGTTCAGTACCTGTTCAAACGGCATGGAAAATATGAAACAAGAAAAACGTTCGATATAAAACACTCGTCGGAATGCTACATTTTTAGATTTAATTAACATAGTCCCTATCAGCGTCCAACTGCATTTTAACACTTGTATTTCTGATTTTCCCCTTCACGAATTTCCTCATCATTAGATTAACAATTTCTTCCGATGGCATACTATTTATATTTTTTTCTGAATTTCCTGACGACTTCATTAATTGCAGTATTTGTTGTTGTAAAATTAACTGTTGTGGTGGTTGCTTCTGTTGTTTTTCTTGCAGTTGAATCTACTGCTGTTGTTGTTGTTTTTGCAACTGGAGCAAAACGGCCGACAAATTTCCATAATTTTTACGATTTTTTCGTAAAATTCACACAACAAAAACTTTGTTATTTTGTTACCTCTTCGTGAGTTGCTAGTTCCTCGTGAGTTGTTTAAATCCTCGCCGCCACTGCTGTAACCCTTAAAATGTTGGATTGATATAACACCCAATTCGGTATACAGTACACTTAGAAAACCAGTAAAGACACGACTGTCTATGACCGCCTGCTACGTACTCTCTTTACTGAGTTATTTCATTCGTCACATAGGAGATATTTACCATTATCATTAATTCCCTAAAACACATACACTTTATATATATATATATATATATATAATATATATATATATAGGCGCAGGAGTGGCTGTGTGGTAAGTAGCTTGCTTACCAAGTAGCTTTGCTAACGCACATGCGCAATTAGTCAGTTGCTTCCTGTTCAGCCAGAGTGGACGCGAGTCAATCAGCTCTGTCCAATTAAAGAAAAAAGACCAAAAACGGAAAGTTGTCGAGGTAAGTGATTTTGTTTATTGTGAGTTGGGCATAATTTATTGCGTGCCAATTATTATTTCGGTAGGTTGTGTCCAATCTGAGACAATTTCGCCTGCTCTCGGCGGCGGCCTGCCGTTTTTTGTTCATTGAAAAAAAACCAGAAAAAAACAGTGGAGGGGCGTATCCTCAGAATTCAATACAGTTACTGTTAAAATTACCGTTGGCGGTAGCCAGTGCTGTGTTTGGGTTTTTGAATTATTCCCTTGTCAGAGTACTTCGCAAGAAAATTATAAAAATAAGCCACTATTGGATTACCTTTCGGACCCATTTTTGTGGAGGTTGTGTTGCAGTTGCGGCGTTCCAGGTTCAACCCAGGCGGGAGTACCGCAAGGCCAGAATATTTTTGCTTGTTTTTTCTGTTTATTAACTTTCTTTTGAACTTCATTTAACCCCCCCTTTTGTTTTGTTTTCTTTATTGCGACTTTCCGTTAATTTCTTCCCTTCTGTTGTGCTTTCTCCTTTTTGTTTTTTCAAAAATCTATCAAATTTATTTGGACTTTTGAACTTTTTTCTTCCTGCTTTTGAGTTTAATTTGAATATATTAAAAAAAAACATGGCAATGAAAAATAACAAAATTTTGGAGTGGGAAATCATACCACCTAAAAAGTGGTTAAAAGACCGTGAAGATAGGACGGTGGTGTTGAGAACCTACTCCAAGGCACTTGACACCATCGCCCAATTCGAAAAAGACGGCAATTGAAAAGGAGTTGGAAGAGTATTTGCCAACAATTAAATTCATTTCCAGGGGTGTCAAATATGCAACGGTGTGTGGTTGCTATTTGACACCCCTGAAGAGGCTTGCAAATTTGCTAGCAAACCCTTGGAGGGTAAGGAAATCTTATTCCTGCCCACGTACAAAAAAAAGAAATTGATGAAAGCTTGGATCTGCGGACTGCCACCGACATAGAACCCGAGTGGATAGAGGAGACTATCCGCCGGGGTCCTGGGTGACAGCGAAACTAAGCTCCTCAATGTAAAAGTTCTTCCTGCGGCTGCTGTGGGTTGGGTCAAAAGCATTTTTGACCCTGGACACAATCAGCCAATCTGGTTCTTCCAGATTTTTTGAAAAATGGCCGGTGCAGGTACCCGGTGATGCTTGAGGGTCGCCCCCCCTAAGTGTCATCGTGCTTGGAGTCCGGCCCATAAGAAGAACTGTCCTCGGAAACAAATAGGATCCCGAACAGTTAAGTAAAACCCCTCTAGAAGAGGGAACGATAACGGCCGATAAAGCAGAGGACTCCTCAAACAGAGGCCGAAAGAGGAAGGTGAGCAACAATGGGTGCTCACCAAGGATAATAGGGATGAGGAGAGGAACGCGAATCTTCCAGCCACGGAGGAGACGCACCCTCCCTCAGTTGAAAAGAGAAAAAAAGAAAAGAGGAAGAAAAACGGGACATTACCGGCTGTCAGTGTAGCACCGGAATGTCGCGGAACTACGTCGGTTGGGCTGTGCCACCGACAAGAGAAGGAATACCGTTGGCGGAAACTGTGCCGCCAACGAAAGAACTGAATGTATTGGTCCTCTTCTATAGAGGAGGAGAAATTGAAAAAGTGATGAAGAGCACTACAAGGGAGCACCTTACCTTCACACGGACCCCGAATTGCCTCCGCAGGTAGCTGTGGAGGCCGTGGCGTTCGACGTGACGCTAGGGCTAAAGGAGCTCAATGAAGATTATGACTTGGTCCCGGGCGACGCGAACTCGAAACTTGAATACGTTCTGAGGGAGGCGTGGTTGATGGTGGAGGGCGCGGGCACAAGCTATTTCGAGGACGATATGTACTTATATTAATGGAATTAAGTCCAAAATTTGAAAATTGTAAGAGGATTAATACCTCGTTTTGTATTAATAATGGACTGCTAAGTCCAAAAATTGGAAAAATTGTAAGAGGTTTAATACCTCGTTTTGTGTTTATCTTTAAAAAGAACAATGTTTTAGAGAAGCAAAAGTCGGCGGGCGCTTTTTGTCTTCTCCCATCCTTATCATCTTTTTTCCATTATCATTCACCTCATTAATGTCCTCGTCCAGCCCGCAAAGCTAACTTAATCTGTGTACTGCCTTTATGGCAAATGTTTTGAAATAAAGTAGCTTGCTTACCAACCACATGGTTCCGGGTTCAGTCCCACTGCGTGGCATCTTGGGCAAGTGTCTTCTGCTATAGCCTCGGGCCGACCAAAGCATTGTGAGTGGATTTGGTAGACGGAAACTGAAAAAAGCCCGTCGTATATATGTATATATATATATGTGTGCGTGTGTGTGTGTGTGTGTATGTTTGTGTGTCTGTGTTTGTCCCCCTAGCATTGCTTGACAACCGGTACTGGTGTGTTTACGTCCCCGTCACTTAGCGGTTCGGCAAAAGAGACCGATAGAATAAGTACTGGGCTTACAAAGAATAAGTCCTGGGGTCGATTTGCTCGACTAAAAGGCGGTGCTGGCCCCAGCATTGGCCGCAGTCAAATGACTGAAACAAGAAATGGTAAATGAGTAATATATATATTTAACTATATATATATATATTATATAATATCTATATATATATATATCTGGAGGGGGCGGCTTAATATTGGAATATTGGCTCACGATCGTAAGGTTGTGAGCTCAATTCCCGCGCGACGCGTTGTGTCTCTGAGCAAGACACTTTATTTGATGTTGCTCCAGACCACTCAGCTGGCAAAAATTTGTTGTAGTACTTGTATTTCAAAGGGCCAGCCTTTTCGCACTCTGTTTAATGTGCTCAGCCACTTGCACATTAATTTCACGAGCAAGCTGTTCCGTTGATCAGATCAATTGCAACCTAAGTCATCGTAACCGACAAAGTGCCAGTTAGTTAACATATATATATATATCTATATATATATATATAACTATATATATATATTATATAATATATATATATATATATAATATATATATACCGGAGTAAACACATAAATGTGAAACAAGGTGGAAAAAAGAGTACTCAATACCAGTGGTAGAGTATATGCTTTATTAAAGCAGCAGCAGAAAATTCCACAAAACCTGTTACTCTGGTTTCCCGTTGCCGTTCATCGGACAGTTTTTGCTGTGTGGAAGACTTGAACTTCAAATTTTAAATAAATATGCGGTAGTATGTAACCTTCAACTTAGCAAATATTTGTAAAGATTTGAAATGTTCACGATCCAAGTTATTTGCTTACTACGTCACCAATATTGTTTGAGACAATTTAGGTAGTAGTAATTACACACCGCGTCATCAATAAGTTAGATAGTCTTTTAAGTTCTAGAAGTGATGGAACCGCGTGGCCTGAAAACAAAACATGTAAGTGTTAATACGTTGTAGTTTTATTGACGATCTTTCGTCTCTAGTAGACCTTTCCGTCGATTTCCGTAAAAAAATTTTTTTTTTTACATATGGGCTTGCGGGAACTTTTGAAGTAATATACATACATATACACATACACCGAGTAAAAAATTTCAGTTATCTCTTTCTTTCACACATTACTCTGTCTCTTCACACATACTAACAGAAGCACACCCCATCAAACACACACACACACACACACACATGTACATCAATGCTTCCCATGCACGGTAACTTCAAAAGAATTTCCCTCGTCATACAATCACTTTCTCTTAGTCTCTTTCGCTCTCATTACTTCAAAAGTTCCCGCAAGCCCATACGTAAAAAAAAAAATTTTTTTACGGAAATCGACGGAAAGGTCTACTAGAGACGAAAGATTGCCGTTTTATTATCTTTTAAACAGTTTTGATTTAGCTTTAATCGTAGCAAGGTTTTATAGTAAAAGATAATTACGAATATACTTTTATTAGCTCGTACTTAATAAAATTTAATGTTTCTATTAATTATTGATAATTTTTACATTAAAGCTTGTCAGGGTAATATACATTAATGAGTATGTAGTGTTTTTATTACTAACTTTTGATTCATGAAATAATATAATTATTATATTTTTCGTTAAATTAAATTAAATCGTATTTTGTTTTGGGGAGAACTGAATATAAAGTTTTCACTTTTTTTATTTTAGTAGTAACTATGGAAGACTGGTGGGATTATTATTTGTACGGACTTAAAGATTAGTCGCTATTTAGTATATAATTTAGTTATTGTAGGTTTACTATTAATACCGATACAGATGTACATAGATTTATGTGTTTCATAATTGTAATTTACTTTAAAGTTAGCTTTTAATCCTGCTTATATTTAGATAGAATTAATAAGTTTTTAAGCTTTCATTTTTATATTATGCTATGGAAGACTGTAGGGAATATTTTTATATGACTTACATGTTTGCTCGCTGTTTAGTTACATATTTGGGAGTTGGTTATAGATTTACTTATTAAATTTATTTACCGATACTGTTGGACATAGGGTAAACGTGTTTGAAAGTGGTGGCTTCTTTGGTATGATTGTTCCCAAACAACACTTATTTTAGTGCTGTTGATCCGCCGGACTGAATGATACTACTTAGGTGTCGAAACCACAATGACATCCGTGGGGCAGCTGATGATGGAGGTATGTTGGATTGTTGGTATGGCTGTCTTTGTATATGAGCAATAGTATTATAACACATTCTTTTGATATATATATATATATATAGAGAGAGAGAGAGAGAGAGAGAAAGAGAGAGAGAGAAAGAGAGAGAGAGAAAGAGAGAGAGAGAAAGAGAGAGAGAGAAAGAGAGAGAGAGATACATGCATATATATATATAATTATATAAAATCCATTCTGTCTGTCTCTGTGTGTGTCTTCTAGGATCTCGGGCATCCTCCATCCAATTGCGCTCAAATTTGATATGTAGATACCGACGGTATCAGGGCGCGTATAAGTCTTGAAAACATTGCAAATATCGATTCCAGGTGAGAATGCGATCGATAAAGCCGTGTGAACGTGCATTTGTACGCGCAAGTACATCAGCTGTTGCGATCGATACTACGCGTACGCGAGAACTGCCGACCCAGGAACGAATCTACACATCCATCAATTAGTGACCCTGAGCAAGTCCTTGTGTACCCGACCGAATTTCTTAACTCACAAGAACCATCGAGTTTGCCACCCCATAAACTCTGCCTCAAGGTTGGAAGTACCATCATTCTCCTCCGAAACTTGGAACCCCCACGACTTTGCAATGGCACTCGGTTGGTTCTCACCCAACTTTTGGATGACGTTCTCGAGGTAAAAGTTATCACGGGTCAAGGAGCAGGGGATGTTGTTTTTATTTCCCACATGCCATTGATTCCGTCGGACTGTGTTTACCCGATGAAAAGCATTCAATTCCCCGTTCGCCTGAGCTTCGCGATGACCCTCAACAAAGCACAGGAGCAGTCATTAAAATTCGTGGGGTTGGACCTCAGTACTCCCTACTTTTCGCAAGGTCAACTGTATGTGGGCTGTTCGAGGGTTGGCTGTTCGACAAACTTTTCTACTACACTCCAGACGGAGTAACAAGGAATGCGGTTCACAAGAATGCGCTCCACTAGCTTTTCCATGCCCTTGAACATCCCGTAAAGTATGTTAGCTTAAAATTAGCTACTTAGC
>NC_043011.1:42999017-43031517 GCF_006345805.1 Octopus sinensis
TGTCTTTCTGGCCTGACTTCCTTGAAGTGTGGACGGCATTTCTGTTGCTCCTTCGCCGTTCTCAAAAATAGCGTTCGTAATAGTTTTTCTCGTTCGGCTTAACAGTCCTTCTTGTCTTGTTATTCTCCTTGTCCTGACTTTTACTGTTTATATTTTGTACTGTCGTTACTGTCCTGTTTTTGTTACCATTTTTACCCCTCCGCAAAAAGATCTCAAATTTTATTTAATTTGCTTTTCGCGGGAAGGAAAGTTTCTATCGAAGATGCGTATCGCCTTCACCTTCGAAACACAGAGTAGATGAAACCATGGCGACTGAAGACGGGGAATTTTCCTTGTGTTATTTGTCCTGTACTCTATTTTTTCGTTGTTTAAGAAAAATGTCCAGTTCCTTGGTTTTGTGTTTATGTTTTCGTTTCTCATTGTGTTCGGCGTTTTTTTGGTGTCCTGTACCCATATATGCGTGTATATATACATGTAGAGGTAGGTACGTACATATATGTATGTATATATGCATATGTTTTATTTATTAATTTATTATATGACGGAACGCACGCATCCATTTCTAAGTAAGATTGTTCTATATATATATATGTATATGTATGTATGTGTGACTGTGTGTGTACAAATATGGATTCGTATAATTATATAGATTCCAATATAGAATGGTGGTTATCAAAACAGAATGTACGCTGTACTTGCGTGTTAAAGCTATTATTCAAAAATACACATACTAAGTTTACACAATTTCTATGATAACTTCAGCCTTACAATCTTTACTTCTGAGAATGGATTATTAGATTTGAAACTAAATTATGGCTAGATTATTATTTCCTAATTCAACTATCTCTTGTACGAGCATTGCTGAATGAGAGTGCTCTCCACATCATTTCATGAAAAAGGCGCAGAAAAATTAATTTCTCATTATGATCCGTGTTTATTTTATTGATTCAGCGACGCAGGATAAATTAACGCTCGTTGGAGTACGGTGTGCAGTGCTTACCTCACATTAGTGGAACATGCGACCGTATATACATGTGTGCGTATGTGTGTGAGTACATTTGTATGTGTATATAAATCTGTAAATATATATATATATATATATAATTATATATATATATATACAAACATACATACATACATACATATATATATATATATATATATATATATATATATATATATATATCTATATAATGTATGCATGAATATATGTGTTTTTGTGTGTGGGTCGCGCACTTGTACATGTAACACACACATATAGATAAGGATAGCTGATGGATAAAAATGTATGTGTGTATATATGCACATTTTTTATAGTAGGCATGTAACAGAGCAGATGACGAATATTGTCTTGCGGAATTTCTCGCCAAGTTTTATGCAGTAATCTGAAAAGATCTGCCTGTGAAGGGTCCTGTCTATTATGATGTTCTTCAACAGTGTTCATATCTGGTGACTGGCTTGGTCATGGAAGCTTTTTAATGTCATTCTCATCCAACAATTATTGGGTCATTTTAGTCGTGTGAAAGGAGTCCCATCTTCCATAAATAAAGAGCCTTCTGTAATCATTTCACCACTGGAGATGATTAGGAGTACTTTCTGCACTATGGACACATATTTATCTGAGTTTATGTTTCCCTCACACTCCACTAGTTCTGATCAACCATTGTTCCAAATTGCTTCCCAGACCACCACAGGATAGCTGCTGTGTTGCATCGTTGGCTGCAAGCTTTTCAATTCAAATTGTTGATCACAGTCTCCGAACCCATACTCGACCACTGTCAGAAAATACATCAAATTTGGACTCAACAGATAATATGACAGTGTTCCAAAATGCTAGTGGCCTCTCCATCATCTCAGTTGGCTGATCGAAGAAGTGGCTTCCTTCTTGCTGCTCTGCCATAGTAACCAAGTTTGTGAAGATACCTGGCAGCTGTTCTCGGACTGATATCAGCATATTCTGCTATGTCAGAGGCCTTGCAATGAGGATTATCGTCCATACTTCTCTTAACAAAGGAAAGGGTCCAGTCAGACGGTCTGGCTGATCTGTGGACTCCATCGCCAATCTGGTAAATTGCGCAATCACTCTAGTAACTGTAGAAAGCAAGATCCCAAGCACTTCTGAGATTTTACGCTATGTCCACTTTCAGGATAACCCACAATATGGCCTCTTTGAAATTCAAACAGTTTCAAGGCTTCTTTTGTACATGGCATGATTAAACAGTCACATATAGAATCTGAAGCATAAACATGTCAATTAATAAAAAATATAAACCTTTACAAGATAGAATAAACATAAAACGATGATTTATGTGATGTCTATATACATCATGCGTGTGTATGTATGCGTGTGTATGTAAACGGATGGGTGGCTGGATATGGTTGCGTGCATATGCATGTATGGATGTATGCTTGTATATATATATATATATATATATATCTTGGCACTCCATCGGTTATGACGGCGAGGGTTCCGGTTGATCCGATCAACGGAATAGCCTGCTCGTGAAATTAACGTGCAAGTGGCTGAGCACACCACATACACGTGTACCCTTAATCGGGGAGATTCAGCGTGACAAAGATTGTGATATGGCCGGCCCTCTGAAATACAGGTGCAACAGAAATAGGAAGAAAGAGTGAGAGAAAGTTGTGATGAAAGAATACAGCAGGGTTCGCCACCACCCCCTGCCGGAGCTTCTTGGAGCTTTTAGGTGCTTTCGCTCAATACACACTCACAACGCCCGGTCAGAGAATAGAAGGTGCGGTTTCATGACCGCGAGTCCGCTGCCCTAACCTCTGGGCCTCTGCACCTCCACACACAAAAACACACACACACTCACAAACACAATCACACACACACACACACATATATGTGACCGCGTGTGTACCGTTGGCGATTTTTTTTCCTCTGTCTTCCCTTCTCTGGATCTTTCCTTCTCCTATGTTTCCGACGAAGAGTTCCGCTCGAAACGTTAAACCCTCCTTCTTTCATGAGCGTCCAATAATACTATATTTGTTTCACGTCCTCGCGTTGTTGTGTTTTTTATGCTTTCTTGTTTGGATTAACTATATATATATATATTTATATATATATATCTATTATATATATATATATATATATATATATATATATATATATATATATATTATATATATATTATATATATTTATATATATATATTTATAATATATATATATTATATATATATATATTTATAATATATATATTTATATATATATATATATATATATATATATATATATATATATTTATTATATATATATTATATATATATATATATATATATATTATATATATATATTTATATGTTTTTGTTTTTGTTTTTGTTTTTCCAGTTTCAGCTCTTGAGCTGTGGCCATGCTGGGGCACCGCCATTGTGGTGAAAGAGTACAGCAGGGATCACCACCCCCTGCCGGAGCCTCGTAGAGCTTTTAGGTGTTTTCGCTCAATAAACACACACAACGCCCGGTCTGAGAATCGAAACCGCGATCCTGCGACCGCGAGTCCGCTGCCCTAACCACTAGGCCATTGCGCCTAGTATATATATATTTATATATACTAAGCAATAAGGGTTTAGCAACGAGTTGCCTTACCACATACCGAATTTAGAAATAGCAGTCAAAGGGTTATAGCTATTTCTTCTACAAAAAAGGGAGATCTCAGTAAAAACAGCATTTGGAAGGCAGACACAAACAGGTAAGAGAGAATGAATTGACTGCAATCTATCATACATTTTTTTAGTTATCGGACGTACGTTTCGAAATCAAGTTTTAAGGAAAGCATAAGAATTAGATATTAAATATTAAATAATAATAATCTATTACCGAAACTCTTTTTCTCTTCAGCGTAGAATACTATAATCATAAATGATTATATATTGGATTTTGAGATACCAGAAGGCACCAACTCCACTCAGTATCAGAGCGAGCTAGAATCCGCAACTGGTATCACCGAATTCAATTTGTGAATGAAACGATTGTGTCAACAGCCCCTTCCCACCCGCGTGTAGCCAAAACAAGATGCTGTGGTCATCTACTGAGATAAAATATGTATCCGTAATAATGAAGGGTGAAATTAATTAATTTGGAAAAATTATCAATTACACCAAGTAGTCTTCGGCATGTAAAAGCCTCATTCGAGGAAAATTTAAGTAATACTAAGCAATAAGGGTTTAGCAACGAGTTGCCTTACCACATACCGAATTAGAAATAGCAGTCAAAGGGTTATAGCTATTTCTTCTACAAAAAAGGGAGATCTCAGTAAAAACAGCATTTGGAAGGCAGACACAAAACAGGTAGAGAGAATGAATTGACTGCAATCTATCATACATTTTTTTAGTTATCCACGGACGTACGTTTCGAAATCAAGTTTTAAGGAAAGCATAAGAATTAGATATTAAATATTAAATAATAAATAATTCTATCTTACCGAAACTTCTTTTCTCTTCAGCGTAGAATACTATAATCATAAATGATTATATATTGAATTTTGAGATACCAGAAGGCACCAATCCACTCAGTATCAGAGCGAGCTAGAATCCGCAACTGGTATCACCGAATTCAATTTGTGAATGAAACGATTGTGTCAACAGCCCCTTCCCACCCGCGTGTAGCCAAAACAAGATGCTGTGGTCATCTACTGAGATAAAATATGGTTATCCGTAATAATGAAGGGTGAAATTAATTAATTTGGAAAAATTATCAATTACACCAAGTAGTCTTCGGCATGTAAAAGCCTCATTCGAGGAAAATTTAAGTAATACTAAGCAATAAGGGTTTAGCAACGAGTTGCCTTACCAAATACCGAATTTAGAAATAGCAGTCAAAGGGTTATAGCTATTTCTTCTACAAAAAAGGGAGATCTCAGTAAAAACAGCATTGGAAGGCAGACACAAACAGGTAAGAGAGAATGAATTGACTGCATCTATCATACATTTTTTTAGTTATCCACGGACGTACGTTTCGAAATCAAGTTTTAAGGAAAGCATAAGAATTAGATATTAAATATTAAATAATAATAATTCTATCTTACCGAAACTTCTTTTCTCTTCAGCGTAGAATACTATAATCATAAATGATTATATATTGAATTTTGAGATACCAGAAGGCACCAACTCCACTCAGTATCAGAGCGAGCTAGAATCCGCAACTGGTATCACCGAATTCAATTTGTGAATGAAACGATTGTGTCAAAAGCCCCTTCCCACCCGCGTGTAGCCAAAACAAGATGCTGTGGTCATCTACTGAGATAAAATATGGTTATCCGTAATAATGAAGGGTGAAATTAATTAATTTGGAAAAATTATCAATTACACCAAGTAGTCTTCGGCATGTAAAAGCCTCATTCGAGGAAAATTTAAGTAATACTAAGCAATAAGGGTTTAGCAACGAGTTGCCTTACACATACCGAATTTAGAAATAGCAGTCAAAGGGTTATAGCTATTTCTTCTACAAAAAAGGGAGATCTCAGTAAAAACAGCATTTGGAAGGCAGACACAAAAGGTAAGAGAGAATGAATTGACTGCAATCTATCATACATTTTTTTAGTTATCCACGGACGTACGTTTCGAAATCAAGTTTTAAGGAAAGCATAAGAATTAGATATAAATATTAAATAATAAATAATTCTATCTTACCGAAACTTTTTCTCTTCACGCGTAGATAATACTATAATCATAAATGATTATATATTGAATTTTGAGATACCAGAAGGCACCAACTCCACTCAGTATCAGAGCGAGCTAGAATCCGCAACTGGTATCACCGAATTCAATTTGTGAATGAAACGATTGTGTCAACAGCCCCTTCCCACCCGCGTGTAGCCAAAACAAGATGCTGTGGTCATCTACTGAGATATAAAATTGGTTATCCGTAATAATGAAGGGTGAAATTAATTAATTTGGAAAAATTATCAATTACACCAAGTAGTCTTCGGCATGTAAAAGCCTCATTCGAGGAAAATTTAAGTATAATATATATATAATATATATATATATATATATATATATATATATATATATATATATATATATATATATATATATATATATATATATATATATATATATACGAGCCTATATTTCTATAGTACCAGAAGCTGAGCCAACTTACAATACACGTGTATCTCACGCACGTGGAGGCGCAATGGCCCAGTGGTTAGGGTAGCGGACTCGCGGTCGTAGGATCGCGGTTTCGATTCCAAGACCGGGTGTTGTGAGTGTTTATTGGGCGAAAACACCTAAAGCTCCACGATCTCCGGCAGGGGGTGGTGGTGATCCCTGCTGTACTCTTTCACCACAACTTTCTCTCACTCTTACTTCCTGTTTCTGTTGTACCTGTATTTCAAAGGGCCGGCCTTGTCACTCTCTATGTCACGCTGAATATCCCCGAGAACTACGTTAAGGGTACACGTGTCTGTGGAGTGCTCAGCCACTTACACGTTAATTTCACGAGCAGGCTGTTCCGTTGATTCGGATCAACCGGAACCCTCGTCGTCGTAACCGACGGAGTGCTTCCATCTCACGCACACGCACGCGCGCGCACAGATACATATATACATATATCGAAATAGTAAGACAGAGTAATGGTGGTCACGCGTATGTATTAATGCGAGTGACAATAATCTTTATTGTAAATTCTGTTGCTGAAGTAATCCTTTCTGTGTGTCAGCCATTAACTATTTCTGTTTATTTGACTCATTTACTTCCTACCTACCTACCTACCTACCTACCTACCTACCTACCTATCTACCTACCTACCTACCTACCTACCTACATACATACATACATACATACATTCATTCATGTTTACATACATTCATATATACATACTCTTCTCTTTATCTTTCTTTCTCTCTCCCTCACTGTTTGTATCTATATATTAATGCATCTAATTATTTATCTATGTATTTATTTGTTTGTCTATGTATATATATATATATGTATGTATGTATGTATGTATGTATGTATGTATGTATGTATGTATGTATGTATGTACATATTCTTTTATTCTGTTAGTCTTTTACTTGCTTATGTCATTTGACTGCGGGCATACTGGAGCACCGCCTTCAGTGGAACGAATCGACTTCAGGACGTATTCTTCGTAGATCTAGTACTTATTCTATCTGTCCTTCTGCCGAACCGCTAAGTTACGGGAACATAAACACACCAACATTGGTCGTCAAGCGATGGTGAGTAGACAAACACAAACACACAAATATGCATATATATTTATAAATATACGACGGACTTCTTTCAGTTTCTGTCTACCAAATCTACTCACAAGGCTTCGGTCGGCTCGAATGTGCCACGCAGTTGGACTGAACCCGGATCCATGTGGTTGGGAAGCACGCTTCTTACCACACAGATACGCTCTTTATTCTTTTACTTGTTTCAGTCATTTGACTGCGGCCATGCTGGAGTATATATACAAATAAAGGCATTATTATAAATACATAAAAAACAACAATAATATAAGTGCCCAGCAAGCATTAAAGCCAAAAATGCAAATTCATAAATTCATAATTAATTATTAATTGTAATTGATGGTACACGGAGTACTAGCGTTGCTCGAAATAAGATTCGAAAAATACTCAAAGAAGCCACCATTTCACTGAAAATACAACAGGCTGACGAAAATCGAAAAATCGCAAATGAGGATCACAGATACACCTATATCACGTGATTTCGAACATTGAGATGTTTCTCTTAGTTTTCATCAGTAGGTCTCGCTGTTAGGTAAGTGTTAAATTAATATTCGCTTCGTCTTGTCTCGCAAAAATTGTCGATCGACCAGCGCCAAATTCACACGCTATCAGTGTATAAAATATGCATAAATAAATAAATAAATAAAGATATTAGTATTGTTATTATTATCAATAATAAATAATAACAATGATATAAGCGACCTGCAAGCATTAAAGCCAAAAGGACAAATCTATAAATTTTCGTCAGCCTGTTGTACTTTTAGTGAAATGGTGGCGTCTTTGAGTATTTTACGACGACTCTTATTTCTAGAATTACACACACACACACACACACACACACACACACACATACATATTCGATTTATCACACACACACTCTCTCTCTCTCTCTCTCTCTATTTCTATCTCTATCAATCAATCTTTAAACCATTTACTTATCTGAAGATTAGTATAGCTGTTTAAGTTTGTATTATATATAAATCGGACCATGTGTTCAAGTGTTTCTTCGGGCGTATGTATATATATTCTAGTATGTTCCGAATATCTAAGTCAATGTATGTCTGCGTTTTGCATAATTACGCGTCTTTAAAGGGAATCACTATAATGGAAGATGTCTGCGTTTCAAGTACACATGTACTTATTCTCCAAACTTTATCTCTGTTTTCTACCATAGTTCGTTCTTCCACTGTCTCTCTCTCTCCCTCTCCTTCGCTTTATCTTTCTCTCTCCGTCTGTCTTTCTCGCAGCTTGTCTCCCTCACCCACTCTCTCTGTCTGTCTCTTTCTCTTTGTCTGTTATTCTCTCTCCCTCTCCCCACCCTCTCTCTCTCACTGTCCCTTGCTTCCCGCTCGCTATGGGATTATCTATATTGCTTTCTCTTACATTTGTGTTTAAATGTGTATGTGTGTGTGTGTGTGTGTGTGTATATGTGTGTGTGTGTGTATATATATGTGTGTGTGTGTGTATGTGTGTGTGTATGTGTGTGTATGCGTGTGTGAATTCGTATAAACACATACACATCTACATACACATATGCATATATACGTATATATGTATCTGCGTAATGTATGTATGTATCTGTGTAATGTATATATGTATGTATATATGTATGTATATACGTATGCATTTATGTATGTATGTATGCATGTATGTATGTATGTATTGCATGAGGGTTATACCGAAAGTAACGCAAAAACCGGCATAAATTTTTTATCAACTGACCTAAAATATGTATGTATCTGTGTAATGTATGTATGTATGTATGTATGTAGTATGTATGTATGTATGTATGTATGTATGTATGTATGTATGTGTGCATGCATGTACGTGCATGAGGGTTATACCGAAAGTAACGCAAAAACGGTCATAACTTTTTATCTAGTGACCTAAGTCATTCAAATTCCATTTGTTGTTTATCTCTTGCTCTGTACACAGAAAGTGCTGCTCAATAAGGCGGCGGGCTGGCAGAAACGTTAGCACGCCGGGCGAAGTGCGTAGCCGTATTTCGTCTGCCGTTACGTTCTGAGTTCAAATTCCGCCGAGACCGACTTTGCCTTTCATTCTTTCGGGGTCGATTAAATAAGTACCAGTTACGCACTGGAGTCGATGTAATCGACTTAACCCGTTTGTCTGTCCTTGTTTGTCCCCTGTGTGTGTAGCCCCTTGTGGGCGGTAAAGAAATAGAAAGAGGTATTTCGTTTGCCGCTACATTCTGAGTTCAAATTCCGCCGAGGTCGACTTTGCCTTTCATCCTTACAGGGTCGATTAAATAAGAACCAGTTACGCACTGGGGTCGATGTAATCGACTTAATCCGTGTGTCTGTCCTTGTTTGTCCTCTCTGTATTTAGCCCCTTGTGGGTAGTAAAGAAATAGGTATTTCGTCTGCCGTTACGTTCTGAGTTCAAATTCCGCCGAGGTCGACTTTACCCTTCATCCTTTCGGGGTCGATAGATTAAGTACCGGTTACTCACTGGGTCGATGTAATCGACTTAATCCGTGTGTCTGTCCTTGTTTGTCCCCTCTGTGTGTTTAGCCCCTTGTGGGTAGTAAAGAAATAGTATAATATATACATGTCAATAGTACAGTACCCTCTATGTTTAGCCCCCTTGTTAGCAATAAAGGAATAAGAAGGTGCTGCTCAACATTTATTGCAATCGATGTACTTGATTCAATGTTGAGGTCAGCTCGTGAATCCTGTTTTAAAAAGCTTCAGGAATTCACTGCTGTACTCAATTATTTACAGTCATTTTTATCTCGTCAGAGAAATTCAATCTACTATAATGCATTGTGACCACAGATAAAATGTTCAGGAAGCTCGCGGATTATGGTTCATTTGCCCACGCAATGTTTTCAATGTTGGTTCCCACTTCTTTAAACTTCTTCCTTCATCTGTGCATATCATTACACTTTTCGATGGTGTCATCTCAGTAAACAACTAGTCTACTATGGACATCGTCAAGAACACAATAGTGGGATGTTGTTCCTGTTCGGAATCTATTTTTTCACTTGCGATGAAGAAGAAGAACAAAGACGAGAGTTATTATCAAGGAAAGTATATTCTACTAACATGGGAAATTTAAGAGACATTTGTTGGTTAGTAAAAATACGTTATACACACTTTGGCGTTATTTCCAGTACAACTCTCGTCTTGTGTACGTATGTGAGTGGGCGTATGTGAATGTGTGTGTGTGTGTGTGTGTGTGTGTGTGTGTGTGTGTGTGTGTTTGTGTGTGTGTCCATGAATGTATTATCTATAAACCCATCCGTGGATATTTCATTCCATATACGATTGTTTGTTGTTTTTTATTTTATATTTTTCGTATATTAATATACTTTTACAGCTAATTTCGTAACCGTACACACACGCACACACACATGCAACGACACACACACACACACACACACACACACACACACACACACACACACACACATACATATATATATATATATATATATATATACGGAAATGGATGTGCTGGCTCTTAATAGCAATGGCGTTTAACTCCTACAACGTGATCTCATATAGCGTTGTATGCGATCCGACGATGGCTAAAACCTAATACAAAGAAAATGTCTGCTATTAGCGTAAAGCACGAAGCATCATTTTGTTATTCCTTTATTTCATCTGTTACAAATGCTTCTATATTCGATTATTTATGATGTCATTATAAATGCAACTTATAAAAGCAACACTGCGGAGAGTATTCAATCACTCGAAAAGATTCTTCAGACAGGGTCGAAATACAAATCACAAGCATACGAGCATTTTATATAAATTCTTGAGAGCTACAAGGTAGACGATGGGAGGAGAGGAGTCGGAATTAGATGTAGCTTCGTCTGTCGCAACAAATATATATAATGGCATAGATAACGATGATTCCGCAGACGGAATGATAAATTGCAAAACAATGTATATTGTAATTTACATCCTTCTTCGTTTTCCCTGGTAGTGCATGTACATAGGAGTAGCGGCTGTGGTAAGATACGTGATACCGTAATATATAATTGATCTTTCGGTGGATTAAGAATTCTCACTTGTAAATTCAGTCACTTTTAATGTTTGTCTCTGGGATTTGTTGAGGGACATGGCATGTAAACTGTAGGGAACTGTGGCATATTTTATATTGAAATGTGTCCGTGGAAATGTTTGGAATTCGAGGGATAAATATATATATTTCTTTACTGCCCACAAGGGGCTAAACATAAAGGGGACAAACAAAGACAGACAAAGGGATTAAGTCGATTAAATTGACCCCAGTGCGTAACTAACTGGTACTTGATTTATCGACCCCGAAAGGATGACAGGCAAAGTCGACCTCGGCGGAATTTGAACTCAGAAGACGAAATACGGCTACGCATTTCGCCCGGCGTGCTAACGTTTCAGCCAGCTCGCCGCCTTCTCGAGGGATAAGCAGCACAATCTGTCGGGAATGTTACTCTTTTTCAGATGTGACTAACGTTAATTGTTGACTGCCAACTTAGTAGCATTGTATACGCATTAGAGTATACTAGTTTCTAGCAATAATAATTTGAGGTCTTTCCAATTTGAGTCTATGATTTGACCCACCAGTATTGTTCCATTTAAAATGTGCACTTGTGCGCGCGCACAAATATCTTTATATATAAAAGTAAGGTTGTGTGTCTGTCTCCTACGATTTAGATTCCTACCAACTCCCACATTTTGCGGTGCAGTTTAACCAAAAGCGGGCATCTTATAGTCGTGATTCATATCGAGCCCTTCTGGGTATTAGTCCATGTCTACGATGAGTCTACAATTTAAAAAAAAATTACCATAATTTTTTTTCCATGTTTAATGCATTTTTTTGCTATTTTTTGGCTATAACTCTCTAAAAATTCTTATATAGTTATTTCCCTTACAAAACCGAGCAACGCCGGGCGATACTGCTAGTTTTATATAATCAGGAAAGAAAAAAATGTGCGCACACAAGCTTTTCAAGATGAAATCAGATATTTTTCACTGCAAAATTTTGTGCGTTGAGTATTTGCATGGGTACGCACATATATTGCAAAGAAAGACAAAATTTGCATACAATGTAAATCTCTGTGCATGCCCACAATAATATATGAGTGGGAACATGGCTTGCCATCAGTTCACAGTTTCTTTGGCTTGCAAATCTGATGTTACCATGTAAATAAATATAAGATATATATCTATACACACAAGCACTCACAATTAGCAGAATAAAGATGCTATTTATGAAATAGAAATGTGCGAATTGTTATAAATGTGCGTGTTCACAATGTCAATTATCTGCTCAAAATATTTGTCGTGTATTTTCAACATATAACTACGCAATGTTTTAATATATTTGTTTAATAACAGTATATTAATTTTAACGGACACATGTACAATGCAATCAGTACTTGGTGAGCTGGCAGAATCGTTAGCACGCCGGGCGAAATGCGTAGCCGTATTTCGTCTGACGTTACGTTCTGAGTTCAAATTCCGCCGAGGTCGACTTTGCCTTTAATCCTTTCGGGGTCGATAAATTAAGTACCAGCTACGCACTGGGGTCGATGTAATCGACTTAATCCATTTGTCTGTCCTTGTTTGTCCCCTCTGTGTTTAGCTCCCTTGTGGGTAGTAAAGAAATAGGTATTTCGTCTGCTGTTATGTTCTGAGTTCAAATTCCGCCGAGGTCGACTTTAGCCTTGGTCCTTTCGGGGTCGATAGATTAAGTACCAGTTACTCACTGGGTCGATGTAATCGACTTAATCCGTTTGTCTGTCCTTGTTTGTCCCCTCTGTGTTTAGCCCCTTGTGGGTAGTAAAGAAATAGGTATTTCGTCTGCTGTTATGTTCTGAGTTCAAATTCCGCCGAGGTCGACTTTAGCCTTGGTCCTTTCGGGGTCGATAGATTAAGTACCAGTTACTCACTGGGTCGATGTAATCGACTTAATCCGTTTGTCTGTCCTTGTTTGTCCCCTCTGTGTTTAGCCCCTTGTGGGTAGTAAAGAAATAGGTATTTCGTCTGCTGTTATGTTCTGAGTTCAAATTCCGCCGAGGTCGACTTTACCCTTCATCCTTTCGGGGTCGATAGATTAAGTACCAGTTACTCACTGGGTCGATGTAATCGACTTAATCCGTGTGTCTGTCTTTGTTTGTCCCCTCTGTGTGTTTAGCCCCTTGTGGGTAGTAAAGAAATAGGTATAATATATACATGTCAATAGTACAGTCGCTCTTACTAAAGAGAATGTTGAGGTGGTGACTCGAAGAACTCACGTGCACAAGACGAGGACACATACATCAGCAAAAATATATCTACGTTTGAAGAATTTACAAACTTCAAGAGAACGGGCATCCTTTTTGAATGGAGCATCTCATAGCAGATTAGCAGCGTGTAAATATTGGTGTAATAAACCCTTGGATAGAAAGAATCAAAGGCTGCCTGTGAGACTCGAATTTACATCGCCTGTAAATGACAAGCGTTCCACCATTAGTCCAAAGCAACCATTCGAACTTCTCTATTCGTTTTAGAAATTTATTCTTTCTAGAGAGAATTGTTTTTTTTTTTAGGGGAGCACACCGTCGGTTACGACGATGAGGGTCCCAGCTGATACGATCAACGGAACAGCTTGCTCTTGGAATTAACGTGCAAGTGGCTGAGCACTCCACAGACACGTGTACCCTTAACATAGTTCTCGAGGAGATTCAGCGTGACACAGAGTGTGACAAGGCTTGTTCTTTGAAATACAGGTACAACAGAAACAGGAAGAAGAAAGAGTGAGAGAAAGTTGTGGTGAAAGAGTACAGCAGGGTTCACCACCACCCCCTGCAGGAGCCTCGTGAAGCTTTAGGTGTTTTCGCTCAATAAACACTCACAATGCCCGGTCTGGGAATCGAAACCGCGATCCTACGACCGTGAGTCCGCTGCCCTAAACACTGGGCCATTGCGCCTCCACAGAGAGAATTGTATACCATTGACGTTATGCAATTTTTCTCATCCAATTGTTAAAGGCTATTATTAATAGCTTTATCTCCTTTCTCTTGCAGTTTATTATTTCTAATGACGCCAACAACATACACTTTTCGCTTGCTAGAATAAAGCTCCTAAAATAGGTACTAAAAATTCGAAGGGCTACTTTAGTCCAACGGCAGAATGTCTGTCGTGTAGGCAAGCTGATCGAACCCCGCGAGCAACTTTCTAATTTTTTCCTGTCGAACGGATTTTTAACCTAATTTTACACGCTATTATAGCTGTATCTACTTCGAGATTCACTGTTCCAAAAAGAAGGATTATATTTAAATATGTCATTTTCTGTCTTGCCATATCTTCTCGCGTATCTGTCTCTTTATCTTTCTCTTTTCGTCTTCTCTTCTGCTTTGTTTATCCCTCTAGGAATATTTGTCCGTCTGTCGTTATATCTGTCTCTCTCTCCCTTTCCCTTTCTTTCTCTTTAACATCAACAATAAATCAACTAATACTGCGTGGTACACACGTACACACACAAACAATTTCTAATATATAACAAATGCATCACATCAGGTTTGATAAATTATACCAAAAATGTCAGAAAAAAATTTGTTAGCACTCGATACAAAGACGTAATATAATGGTATTTGCATTTATAAATCAATACTTGTTAACTTCATCCGACTAACACTTCACACACACAGTGTACAACCATCTAATTTTACTCACCTTAGACCTTTTCCCCTTCTTTCCTCTTCTACTGCCCCCTTCTATCTATCATCGACATATTTTTGCTTTTTCTAGAATTACCTTCTTTTGCCACAACGACATATTTTAATCTATCTTAATCACGCAACATTTTGGTTCCTTTTCAACTTTCCACAAATACATGATTTTTGTAGTTTCTTTCTTATTTGTTTTTGTTTTTCGCCAGTGACTCGACTTTGGGTCGAGCTATTCACCTTGCCGGAAACGGAATTCGGGGAGAATTTTTTTTCAAAATACTTCTCGTAATTTTCTACATTTCTGTGCCTGTGTGACCGGAAACCATGAAATCAACGGTAGTTCAGGTGTTGACTGACATTATATTATTTTTAAACCACACACACACACACACACACACACACACCACACACACACACACACACACACACACACTCACATATATATACGCACATATATATGTACATATATATATGCATCTATATATGTATATATATATATACATGTGTATGTAATATTTATATATATAGTTGCATGTGTGTATATATATATATATATATATATACATACTAAATATATGTATATATAAATATATATATAAATATATACGTACACTGAGTACGTGTATACACCACACATACACACACACACACACACACAAAATTAATTTTGACCGAAAACATACTTGGTGCCAAGATTGAGAGGGAAAGCTACATGTTTTGTTCATCATCCCTCAAAACTTAAGGAAGGTGGTTACACAGTCTTCCTTCGAATAAAAATAAGGGAAAAAAAATTAAATTCTTCAAGTTTCAGTGGATTCATCTGTGCTTTAAAGATAAGGACACTAAAAATAATGATAAATGTGTAATCATTAGTAGCACTTCACCGTATACTATAAGGAGCTCGAAGTGTAATTTATACTTGGAAGAAATATTCCATTTCTTTACTTCTAATCAAAGGTAATAAAATCACGAAAACTAATTAGTTCTAAAATGCTCGCATTCCTTCAGAAAAGAACTTAGATACTTTCAAAATAAGTATTTTTAACTGGATAGAAGTGCACATACGTAAACCTAGCCAAATAATCGCAAATTTAATTTAGTTAGTTTTTGGATTTGGTTTGCAAGATTCTTTATATGAGTTCGTGTGTTGAAGCATATTCTGTTGTGTCTGGGGAGAGTCATTTTCTTTTTGTACTTTATAATGTAACACACTCACCGGTAAAATTTCCACTTTTTTCTTATTTTTATTTTCCTAAAATTTTCGTTGCGTCTTGCAACCTTTTCAATAGTCTTGACTCTCAACCTTTTCAATAGTCTTGAGAGTCAAGATTATTGAAAGGGTTGTTAGACGCAACGAAAATTATAAGAAAATGAAACAATAGTCAAGAAACAGTGGAAATTTTACCGGTGAGTGTGTTGAATTATAAGGCACAAAAAGAAAATGACTCTCCCCAGACACAACAGAATAATTTAGTTAGGTTTTAACAATCTCACAATAAACCGCAAAATGATAAGGTTTTTTTTTTGTGGATTGCGACTAAATACGTTTAGAATTTCGAAATACTTTACTCATCTCAATCAACACAACCCTTCTAATATTCAAAAAGTATAAAACTTTATGGAATGGACTGGTCTCACGACGAAAATTGAAAAGATATCTATTTATCGCCTCTTTACTTCCTCTTTCTATCAATTCCTTTAAAACCTATCCATTTATCGTATGTCATATAATATTATCCTCATTATGAGTAGCCAGTGACGTGAATACATCCTGACCTAATTGAGGTTTTCTTTTCTACTACGAAGTATATAAAATGATCTATTCTCCTAAATATTAAAAAAAGTATTTCTAAGTCTATGGATACTGGAAATATAGTCATATTGTATTTCAAAAAACTCTCTACTGTCATGTACCCGAAGGTTTTAGATTATACTTTAATAAGAACAATCGGATCATCAGTTTGATCCACACACCCGCATGGCTAAAACGTTGAACAAAACTGCAAGTGAATGTCTACCTTGGATGAATAATTGCGGTGGGGGAGATAAAATTGAGAGTGATGGTAGAGGGCAAGAAGCCCCGATGCTACAAATGCGGCCAAAAAGGCCACATTAGCGCGGTGTGCCCACCACTAACCGCGGAGAAAAAAACAGCTCCCCATCGAAGGAGACATCAACTATTCCGAGGGGGATATCAACTGCTCTGAAGGCATCATCAACTGCTCCAAAAACTAACCGGACCTCCACTACCAGCAAAACCATTACTAGCGGATGCAGAGGAGACAAAGGATGAAGAAGCGGACGTCTGGGAGCTGGCTGGAAGGAAGAGAAGACAAGGGATAGTCTCTGCCCCCACAGATGCTCTAAAAACACACGTGCGCACACACAAACTTCACGCACACACACATAAAAAAAACCCACACAGTATATGCAATCCCATCCCCCCGCTCCACATGGCTATAGCAGCCATAAACAATAAAGAAACAAAATCTTAGAAAAAGAAATATTGAAACAAAAAGAACACAAAATATTATAGACTTCTATGCAAAACCATCATTCCATCGAACATTGAATTCTATAGAATTAATTACAAAAACTATGAACGTTTAAAGAAATCCTACCCAAGTGATATCGGTCCTTGGGTGAAAAGTTTCTCGGATATTTTATACAAAGATCTCGTAAAAGACAACCCACCAACCACAGCCTAGCCAGTCGAGGTGAGGCCTCCACCTCACCTCGATTAAAATGAAAGTACCCTCTTGTTTTCGCTCGACTTAGGAGTGTTAACGCTCGCGGCCTGGGGTCAGACTGGAAACAAGGACGTCTCCTTAACCACCTCAAGTCGCATCGGTTTGATGTAATAGCTATTACTGAGACCAGACTGAGTGGACTGCAAGCCATTCACCCCTCCTAAATGACTACGAGAAAGTTATTTCTCCATGTCAACATGAAGGGTAGGGAGACGTCGTAGTGTTGCTCAGAAAGGCACTCAAGCTAGTAACAAGAACTATCTTTGTTGACCCGAAGGGCATGTTGGTCGTCCTCGAACTGACACACAACAGTGAGTCTTTCAGGCTGATAGCTGTCTACGCCCCTTGCAGGATAAGTCAGTTAGTCTGACTTTTTCCGAGTCCTAGAGAATTTTCTTGGTAGATTGCGTAGGCTCGAATCCAGATAGGAGGGGTAACTCTTGCCTCAACGTTTTCGAGTGTTTTCGGGAAGCTTTGCCAGTTCGTGATAAACTCTCTTGGCACGCCACTCCGGTTTCGCCTACGTGCCCACGATGCAATCAGAGCAATGAAACTGTTCCGCATGCAATCGTGCAGTGTTCGAGTCTCCCGGAACTGTGGGTTTATGTCGAGCAACTGCTGTCACAACTAATTACGGATTATCATTTATAATATTGTTTAAACATACGTTCAAGTCTCTGAGCCCATGTATGTCTCCCTTTTTTGTCCTGTATTGTCCCCTCTATGTTTAAATCCTGTAGTTAGTGGAGAATAAATTCGTTTACCGAACGCAGCAAGCATGCCAAGACTGACACGAAATCAGAGGGAGGAAGTCATCGGACGTCTCCATGCTGGACAACGTCCATGTGTCACTACTAATGACTTGAACTGCAATATTCGGACAATTGAGCGGCTGAGGGAACGATACAATGCCACAAACAGCGCGGATGGTCGTCCACGCAGTGGCCAACCGAGAGCTACAACGGCACGTCAAGATCGCCATCTGCACCGATAGCACTTGCAGGACCAATTCTGGAGGACAACAATCAGCTAGGCAGACTATAGGGACTCACCACTGACCCTTTTGTGCAGACAGTTCACTGCCAGCTGAGATACTTCAATCTGTCTCGTCGACGTCCGGCTTGGGGCCCCATCCTCATAGATCGTCATCGATGAGCACGTCTGCAGTGGGCTCAAATACGTCAGAACTGGCGATATCAGCAGAGGGGAACTGTAGTCTTCTCTGACGAAAGTTGATATTGCATTTCTGTGGCAGATGGCAGAGCTAGGATTTGGAGCAGGGGTGAATGTCATGTCGATAGCCGTGTGGAGGAGAGAGACTCATGGGAGGACAGAGTATCATGTTATGGGGCGGAATTGGACTCAGTCAGATACTTGGACCGGTGGTCATCTAAAACATCGGCCAAGGCCGGGGAAATGGAGTAACTGCTGCTAGCTACATCGACCAAGTATTGAGGCCTCACATTATCATACTTTGCCCGTCATCAGAATCACTTGTTCCAACACAACAGCGCCTTTGTTCATACTACCAGGTTGACAACAAACGTCCTCTAACAGTACAACATCCAGACACTACCATGGCCTGCCCTAAATCAGGACTTGAAACCCATAGAGCACTTGTGGGACGAAATCCAAAGAAGAGTAAATGACAATTGTGGCACAAGTCACTGGAAGTTTTAACAGTGTGGGCAGCTATTACCATGGCCTTACTCAATCGTTTGGTGCATTCAATGTACAAAAGATGCCTGGAGGTAATCTACGCTAATGATGGTCACACCAGATATTGAGTTCATCTCTTTGGATCCAGGACAATCCGTCATCACGTGACTCCATGTGACGTCAAACATATTTCAGGAAATGACGTTTTATCATTTTAATTAGCACTATTCAATCATTGTTATGATAGTCTGTAATAAACTGGTTTCTATTTAGTATGTGTGCAACGTTTCTTTTGTGGTTCAGTTTATATGCCTATACATAGGCGTGGCTGTGTGGTAAGAAGCTTGCTTACTAACCACATGGTTCTGGGTTCAGTCCCACTGTGTGGCACCTTGGGCAAGTGTCTTCTACTATAGCCTCAGGCCGACCAAAGCCTTGTGAGTGGATTTGGTAGACGTGTGTGTCCCCCTACCATCGCTTGACAAACAAATGTCGGTGTGTTTACATCCTCGTAACGTAACGGTTCGGCTAGAGAGACCAATAGAATAAGTACTAGGGTTGCAAAGAATAAATCCAGGCGTCGATTTCTTCGACTAAAAGAAAAAAACCTTTAAGGCTGTGCTCCAGCTTGGTCACAGTCAAATGATTGAAACAAGTAAACATTAAAGAATAAAAGAATATGCATATATTATTATCATTATTATTATCATTATTATTATTGAGTGAGAGAGCAGTGCATGCCATCAAAGTGACACTGGGGTAAAATATACGAAGCCCAATATACCCATCATGACTACCCGTCTGATAAAGGTACACCAGGCACATGCATCACAACCATATGTGCGCGACATGGTGATCTCATATCAAGATAAACAGCACATGACCTTGCAGGTGGGGCCCAGTTAGAATTTTCTTCAGGTTGAGTAGCCCATCCCGCTCAAAAGGTCCCTGAATAAGGGTTGTTTAAGGATGTTGAAAGAACCACCCATGTTTCCAGAGGTGAATTATTCAAACCCCAAAGAATCCCTCTCAACAGATGGCTACGATGCTCCCCCACTACTTCTGCTCGTGATCAGAGATGCACATATCGTCAGCCACTAAGGGACATGCTCAACTGGTTAAGGTCAAACAACTGACAAGCAAATCTGTGGTATTGAGCAGAATATTTGCTGTAGCCCATCTTTTATACCAAGACAAAACAATGTACATGATAACACTTCCAATCAGTTAAGATCAGAAGCCATGAGAGCCACTGCCTGGTACTGCATCAGGGCATTCGGGAGCCACTGCCTGGTACTGCATCAGGGCATTTGAGAGCCACTGCCTGGTACTGCATCAGGGCATTTGAGAGCCACTGCCTGGTACTGCATCAGGGCATTTGAGAGCCACTGCCTGGTACTGCATCAGGGCATTTGAGAGCCACTGCCTGGTACTGCATCAGGGCATTTGAGAGCCACTGCCTGGTACTGCATCAGGGCATATTATTATTATTATTATTATTATTATTATTATTATTATTATTATTATTATTATCATTATCATTATTATTATTATTATTATTATTATTATTATTATTATTATTATCATTATTGTTGTTGTTGTTGTTATTATTATTATTATTATCATCATCATCATCCTTATTATTATTATTATTATTATTATTATATTATTATTATTATTAATACAGTGTGACTCGTGTTCTGCACACTAGCCTATCATATAGTTTGATGCCCTGCGTCGAAGTGCAACGGACATTAAACCACGTGATAGGCTAGTGAGCAGAATACGGCGTCACGCAAGTAGTATGAATAAAACATAGAAAACATGTGATAATCAATGCCTTGTTTATAACGTGCTCTCGTGCTGGTAATTTTTCCGTCAGGATTACATAATTGCATTTTAAGAATGTAACAAGCCGGTAAGATACGCCCTTAGTGTTTAGAAAGGAATACAATGGCTGATGTTAAATGCTCGTTAGATATTCTCACTGTGTAAAATGTTAACAACATCGCCAGAGGCACGATGTAATAGGAAACAAAGAGAACCGAGCATGGATGTTCGAGGCCATGTTTCCCATGTCTAGTTGTGTATGACCAAGAGAATACAATAATAACAGCAGCAATAACAATGACAGAGATGCTGACTACACTTCCGGGTCATAAATCAGAGTCAAATACTCTGTGGCTCGTTGATTGTCGGCTTCTATAGTGACAAGTATAGACAATCTGCTCTCTATCAAGTAGACGAATTGGGTTCACATGAACAAAGGGATTAAGTCGATTACATCGACCCCAGTGCGAAACTAGTACTTTATTTATCGACCCCAAAAGGATGAAAGGCAAAACCGCCGAGGTCGACTTTGCCTTTCATCCTTTCGGGGTCGATAAATAAAGTACTAGTTTCGCACTGGGGTCGATGCAATCGACTTAATTCCTTTGTCTGTCCTTGTTTGTCTCCTCTAATGTTTAGCCCCTTGTGGGTAGTAAAGCTATATCAAGTAGACAAAGTGGGTTCACATGAACTTCCGTTGTACCTTTTCTACCCCACATCCTACCATTTGCTCGCTCCAACGTCCCGAATCCTGTCCCCATCTCTCTCTCTTTCTCTCTCTCACACGTACACACACACACACACACACAATCATGCACATAATATATATATATGTATGTATGTTTTTCGTCCTCCTTTTACCTTTCTTCTTTCTATTTCCACTATTCTCATTTTGTCGCCACCTACACCGACATTCACACCCTCTTTGAAAGAACTTTTTCTTCACCCGTTCCTTTCCGGTCATTTCAATATGTGACCGCGTGTGTATCGTTGGCGATTTTCTTTCTCCGTCTTCCCTTCTTTGGACTTTTTCTATATTTCTGATGAAGAGCTCCGCTCGAAACGTGAAATCCTTTTTCTTTTCTTTCCTTTCCTGAGCGTAGGATAAAATCTTTATAAGAATTTATCAAGTAGTTAGCGTGAAAAACCTCATAAGTTAAAAATCCATCAATTATTCCTCTTAAATATATTTATTTATATTAAGAGCATTACTATACATAAATGCCTCACGCTACATTGATTGTAAGCGACTCTTGAGTAGGAATGGCCATTTGCAGCGAAAGACTCTTCTAGGCTTTTGGAGTGTGTGGAGATGACAGTAGTTAGAAATGACAACAATTTCGTACTCCCCCTTCGGCGTAATCTTCCTCTTGCAATACCCTTGGATTGATAGAATGACAACATTGTCTATCTTGGAAAGATCTGGTAATTCCCAACAAAAAGACGAGAGTTAATAGAACCCATTGATGTTTAACTTCGCCCCCCCCCAAAAAAAAAAAAACATATTGCTCTCAATAAAATTCTTAAGAGACCATTTGTGTGTGACCGGTAGGACTGGCCCAAGAGAATACGATAGACTGAAGACAATCATGGTGGTGTTTATCTACGACTGTCTCCACCTCGTTTGAAATTCTGAAAGTTATGGCGACAGGTTGATATTTAGTAAGGTCAATGAGGTTTCTCTTCTCTTCTCTTGAGTAGAGCACGTTAGCACGTTGCTGCATGTGTCCGTAGACTGGAGAAGGTACACGTCGTATAAATACTGCTTTCATCGTTTAATTTTCTATTTTTATGGGAAATTTTGTAAAGTTTAAATGCTGTTCGTTGTTAATCTTGCTAGTTTTGTTTCGTGTATGAACATTGCAATTGCACCTTCTGAGTGAAAGGTGAGTTGGTTGAAAAGTACCGTGCTTATACTAACAATATAACATTAAGTTTACAACTTTCACACTTGCTGGCCAATTGGTGTATTACATTAGACATTAGTATCTTATTCGTGGGCAAACACACGCTTGCCTAATTATTTGTCCGGTTTTTAATAACAAACAAGCTGCGCTGAGGAAACATAGAATTGATTTGCTTCTTACAAAAAGTTGCATGAATACAGTTAATGACCACTAATCAACGAACTTTATTAATCCTTTCAAACATACATGGAACTTTTACTTTAATCTTTAGTTATTTCAAAAACAAGTAAACTTAAATGATGGAATGTATAATCATGCAACTAACTTGCACTCCCTGAAATGACTGGCCTTGTGCCAAAATTTGAAACTATTATCGTAACTATTATCTTAATACAATATCTATCTATCTATCCGCTCAGTCGAAGTCGACTCTCGGTTACTCGTTGGATCAGTGTCTTCCAGTCAGTTCTATCCTGGGCCGCTTCTTTCAGATTGGCTATGTCCATTCCGGTATCACTCTTGATGGTGTAAAGCCAGCGGGCTCTTGGTCGGCCTCTTCCTCTCTTGCCACTGACCATTCCGAGCATGATGTCCTTCTCCGGGGATTTTCTCCGCATAATATGACCGAAATATGCCAATCTATGCTTGGTGATCTTAGCTTCTAGCGACATTTTCGGCCTGATCTGCTTAAGTACATCTCCATTGGTGAGCCTCGCTGTCCATGGAATCCGTAAAAGTCTTCTCCAGCACCAAAGCTCGAATGCATTAATTCTCTTCTGGTCAGCTTTCTTTAGTGTCCAGGTCTCGCATCCCTATGTTGCTATTAGGAAGACAATTGCATTCACCAATCTGCATTTGGTAGCGAGTCTGATGTCTCTACTCTTCCAGACCCTGTTCAATATACAATATATTGTGATATAATTATCAGGTTTGTAAGGGCGACACAGATGGTAACACTTTGAGCAATAATTAACTTCGTTCATTAATGATCAAGTCCAAATCCTGGCAGTCATCTTCAATCTTTCATTTTATCCCACCGCTATTCTGCAGGAAGTATTTGCTATATTCAGGTCAATAGACTACACTTGCTCCAATACTTCAGCTATGCATGTGGTCGAGGGAACAAATTATATTAGGTTTATACAGGGTCAAGGGGTATACCAAACCCAGTTCATTGCCTGGGCAGAGATGACTGCAGCAAAACTTTCCGAAACATATATAGGATATTTCGTTTTTGGATTTGGTTTACAAGATTCTTTATATGAGTTCGTGTGTTGAAGCATATTCTGTAGTGTCTGGGGAGAGTCATTTTCTTTTTGTGCCTTATAATGCAACACACTCACCGGTAAAATTTCCACTTTTTTCTTATTTTTATTTTCCTAAAATTTTACTTGCGTCTTGCAACCTTTTCAATAGTCTTGACTCTCAGAACTATTGAAAAGGTTGCAAGACGCAACGAAAATTTTAAGAAAATAAAAATAAGAAAAAAGTGGAAATTTTAAGGCACAAAAAGAAAATGACTCTCCCCAGACACAACAGAATATATAGGATATATATGATGGTATATAATTATTTGCTGTAATGTATTTTACCTTTTACGATATTTTTAATAATGTCTTCATCAATTCTATAGTTTTCATTTAATACGCTTTATGAGTGATTAGTGTATTTTTTATAGGCGTGATGCCTGAGGCATTTGTTGCTTAGTATTTTTTCTAGCATTCTTCTGTGAATTAGACTAATTTATTGTTCGAATTTCCGTTGTTGAATAGCGTTGATTTTATTCAGTGAACTTCGTTATCAACGACTTCATTAAATGCTCTTCTAAATAGAAATTTTATAATTGACATTTTCTATGTATATATATATATATATATCAATGTTCGTTGTATTCATGCTGCTATTACATTAATCTGTGTCACTCGGACGTGACACAGTGGACTCAAACGTGGTATGTATATTGTCATCGATTTGAATATTTATATATATAAAATGGAGTCATTGAATTGCATAGAAATTTTATTTATACAGTTCTGAATAGTGAATTTTAAAACAGAGTTGTTTCTAGGTCTTTCTATAATTTCTTGTCGTCTTCCGATGTGTCCATTATCGCCTAGGTACATTTTTTTTTTGTATTGTACTTGGAATCAATTTGTTCTGGTTGTCACGATGGATGCTACGAACGTATCTTCTAAAGGAGTTACACCATCTTTTTGCCAATATAATTTTCCTGCTGGATAGCAAAGGAGTACTTCTCTTAAACAGACCTAATAATTTCTTCAGTATATTAGCTGGCATCACGGATGGCTTTATTCTTGGACGATTACATACCTTATTTAATATGGTTCATATTTTTCCTATTGGGACGTTGGTAATCAAGCCTTCTACGTCTAAAGTGTACAGGTTGTTTTCTTCAGTTATGTGTTGCTCGACCTCTAGGAATTATTTGATTGACTATATATTGTTCTAGTCACCTGTAAAAATAAAATAAATGAGCCCTTTTTTTTAAAGCCTAGCCAGGCTCATGGGCCCGGTTTCTATGGCGTATGTGTTCCCCAGCTGGACGGGACACCAGTCCATCGCAGCGTTACTCATTTTCGCCAGCTGAGTGGACTGGAGCAACGTGAAACGAAGTGTTTTGCTCAAGAGCATAACGAGTCGCCCGGTCCAGGAATCGAAACCACAATCTTACGATCGTGGTGCTGACACCCTAACCACTAAGCCACGCCCCTCCACACTAGTCACCTGTATTATATGATAAGTGTTATCTCACAATTTAATGATCATATATGGTTGATGTATTTAACTAAAATATTGATTTCAAACTGTGACACAAAGCCACCAATTTTGGGTGAGGGGCAAGACGATTGTATCGGCACCGGTGCTCAGCTGGTATTTATTTTATCGATCCCGAAATGATGAAAGGTAACGCCGACCTCGGTGGAATTTTAACTCAGAACATTTAGACAGACGAAATGCCGCTAAGCATTTTTTGCTGGACGGACTAGCGTTTCTGCAATCTCTCTGTCTTGTATTTAACTAAAATATTATGAATTTATAAGGTTTGTTTTGCACATCATTACTGTTCCCTAGGTATGTGCTGGGAAGTCAAATCTTTTTCATACGAGGGAAATAAGTGGTTTTCATGTGCTTTAACTGGGTTATTTTAACTTTCAATTGGGCGGCATTATCTTTCTGAAATATTTATAAATTTGTTTTCATCTTCGAGTAAAATGTTAATCTTTGCACTATATTCATGTTCATCCATGAGTATGAATATATTACTCTTCTCAAGCTTACATATTTTATTATTGTCACTATTTCTAAATTGTGAAATGTTTTCTTTCTAAAGTTTCATGTTGAGTATGTAGTTATTATTATCTCTTGTATATATCAGTTTTATTACATTCACCTTCAATTTTTATCTTCGATATATAACGTTTTAACTGTTAGATTTTTGTTACAGTTGTTTGATTTTAACTCTTCTGTTTTTGTCACAGTTCAGATGTAAGGGAATGCTGGTACGTAGACTGATGAATATAATTTGGTGTGGGCTGACTTATATGTTGTCAAAATTTGAGGAATATATCTTCTTGTCTGAGCAAAGAGATTCTTACTTTGAGTAGTTTGCTTAAGCGTATTCCTGTCTCTGTGTCTAATTCGTCATTAAAAGAGCTGTTTTTTTTTATGTTATTAAGAGCTAAGTTTATATTGTTTATATACTTTAGCTATATCTTTCTTTTATGATCTGCTTATATGATTTTTTACCTTCTGAACTGCTGTATACATTTGCCTTTTGATCAACGTCTGAAATTCTGGCGTACAATTTTCGCTGTTTTATTGTTTATGTTTGCATAGAAGAACGTCTTCTTATTAGACATACTCTGTTGAATACATTCTCTTTTGAATTCACGACTGTCTGCTTTAATAGACTTGATGCAAACCTTTCATATATTTGTATACTTAGTACTTGTTTGTCTTGCAGTCTAAATTAATTTACAAGAAGTTGACCGTGCTTAGAGTGGTGAGTAATAGGCTAAAACTCGTGGCAGAGGACATGGATCTTGTTCGATTATTTAAGTTGGATACACTCGGGTGCGAATAGATACGATGGCCTCATAATTTCGGATTATCAAGGCAATGTCAGTTAATACGAACGTTAATGCTGCCGGTAGCTCATACAAGAACTGAATAGAACCAGATTAATTTCTTCGCCCTAATTCTCTTCGAGATAGGTGTAGGGAACATCTATTCTTTTACTCTTTTACTTGTTTCAGTCATTTGACTGTGGCCATGCTGGAGCACCACCTTTAGTCTAGCAAATCGACCCCAGGACTTATTCTTTGTAAGCCTAATACTTATTCTATTGGTCTCTTTTGCTGAACTGCCAAGTTACGGGGACATAAATACACAGCATCGGTTGTCAAGCGATGTTGGGGGCAAACACAGACACACACACATATACACATATATATATATACATATATACGACGGGCTTCTTTCAGTTTCTGTCTACCAAATCCACTCACAAGGCTTTGGTTGGCCCGAGGCTGTCGTAGAGACACTTGCCCAAGGTGCCACACAGTGGGACTGAACCCAGAACCATGTGGTTGGTAAGCAAGCTACTTACCACACAGCCACACCTACGCCTATGTACACAAACTTCTGTCTAAATCCTTTCCTTTTAATTGAATCTAGCGCTGTCGAATTTTTTTTTTTTAGTATAAATTCCGTAAGACTTTGTATATACCCACACAATGTATACAGTCTTTCATGTTCAGAGACAGAGAAAATTGTATTTCTATATTTTATCTGAAGGCTATGAAATGGCCTACTCAGTACAATCTGGAACATTCTCGACAAGTCATCCTTCTTACTCGTCCACGATATATAACGGTTGTTTTTGCTTCCTTGAAAAACAGCATATGTTGCAATAGATTGCTATGTCTCTTCACAAAACTACTGAACTTTCATGCCACTACTATTAACGGAGGTCTCTGTTTGCAGTTTTTAAGATATTAGCTTTTAACACTCATTCAGAAATACTCTCTCTTTCACTCTTTTACTTGTTTCAGTCATTTGACTGCGGCCATGCTGGAGCACCGCCTTTAATCGAGCAACTCGACCCCGGGACTTATTCTTTTTTGTAAGCCCAGTACTTATTCTATCGGTCTCTTTTACCGAACCGCTAAGTTTCGGGGACATACGCACACCAGCATCGGTTGTCAAGCAATGCTAGGGGGATAAACACAAACACACATACATATGCATATATATATATATACATATATACGACGGGCTTCTTTCAGTTTCCGTCTACCAAATCCACTCACAAGGCTTTGGTCGGCGTTGCAATAGATTGCTATGTCTCTTCACAAAACTACTGAACTTTCATGCCACTACTATTAACAGAGGTCTCTGTTTGCTGTTTTTAAAGATATTAGCTTTTAACACTCATTCAGAAATACTGTTGTAAATTTTGCTGCAACTTTTAATTTACCTGTAATTTCAAAAGAAGGCGAGGGTAACAGATCTCATTTATTGCGCCAGAGTTGCATCCTAATCAGTATCCAACAAGAAATCACTATTATGCCTAATACGTGAGCCGAACGGGATAATAGGAAAGAGCTGTATAAAAAAAGCTGTGGCTACTTTATCACGCATACCGAAAGATCGGATGGAATCTTTTGCGTTTGTTAAGCATTTTAATGCAATTTTCCATCAAAATATACATACAGGCGCAGGAGTGGCTGCGTGGTAAGTAGCTTGCTAACCAACCACATGGTTCCGGGTTCAGTCCCACTGCGTGGCATCTTGGGCAAGTGTCTTCTGCTATAGCCCCGGGCCGACCAATGCCTTGTGAGTGGATTTGGTAGACGGAAACTGAAAGAAGCCCGTCGTATATATATATATATATATATGTGTGTATGTGTGTGTGTTTGTCCCCCTAGCATTGCTTGACAACCGATGCTGGTGTGTTTACGTCCCCGTCACTTAGCGCTTCGGCAAAAGAGACCGATAGAATAAGTACTGGGCTTACAATGAATAAGTCCCGGGGTCGATTTGCTCGACTAAAGGCGGTGATCCAGCATGGCCGCAGTCAAATGACTGAAACAAGTAAAAGAGAGAAAGAGAGAGTACATAAACACTCACACACACCCGCACGCACACAGACACACACATACACGCACATGGTATATAGCAATGAGCAAAGGTGCTCCAGTATACCGCTCATGTAACTGTAGTATATGCTGAATAACGACGAGAGATTATGAAACATCCATGCTTTCTTGATGAGGTCAAATGAGGTCGAATAGACCCGAAGTTGTCTGCCCGTTGTCAAACATTCATTAATAAATTGAGAATTACGCGCACCTGGATTTTTTTTTTCCTGTTAAAGAATGAGGTATTTTCGAAACCAAATGTCATATACTACCGAGATAAATTTGTTATGAAGTTTCTTGTACTGTGAGAGTCTGCTAAATCTTGGAACCGAGTTGGAAATAAGTCTAAAACATACCATTAAGGCGGCGATCTGGCAGAATCGTTAGCACGACGGTCGAAACGGTTAGCGGTGTTTCGGCTGCCGCTACGTTCTGAGTTCAAATTTTGTCGAGGTCGACTTTGCCTTTCATCCTTTCGGGGTCGATTAAATAAGTACCAGTTACGCACTGGGGTCGATGTAATCGACTTAATCCCTTTGTCTGTCCTTGTTTGTCCCCTCTATGTTTAGCCCCTTGTGGGTAGTAAAGAAATAGGTATTTCGTCTGTCTTTACGTTCTGAGTTCAAATTCCGCCGAGATCGACTTTGCCTTTCATCCTTTAGGGGGTCGATAAATTAAGTACCAGTTGTGGACTGGGATCGATGTAATCGACTGGCCCCCTCCCCCAAAATTTCGGGCCTTGTACCCTGAGTAGGAAAGGATATGCCTGTTTCATTTTTTATTGCAAGTCCAATTCTAACATACAAGCAAACAGAAACACCTACATTCTCTCCTTCTTCCTCTCTTCACACACACACACAGACGTATATATATTTAGATGCATGTTTACACACTCAAGTATTTCACAACATAGTAACCAGCGATTTATTACACAGATGCAATTTTCTACCTAACCGCTACGTTATCGCAAACATATATAAACCCTGACTTCTATTATATCATCTACGCTGATATGAATTCTTAATGGAACGAAATAATAAGAAACCTTGGAAGTGCCATGCGTATACATAAGTATATATTACAATCCGGTGTGAGTTTAATATGTATGTGCGCAAGTTATATAGCGGGTAAACATTATCTGAAACGACGTAAGGGGGATCAGCCATCTGAATGTGGCTAGGGACAGGGCGGGGTGGCGGGGGTGTTACTGATGCTTTTAGCCCCAGGCGATCATCAACGTCACCAGAAGGACTGACACCATATTAGTGTCCTTGTTTGCCTGTAGAGGGAGGTCATCCTCCCTCGAAGATACGGATACTTCATACGGACCGGTTTCGAGGTCATTGCCTCTTATCAACGTATGGTAAGCACCGCTCAGAGATTTATTATTATTATTATCTGAAAGCTTTGTGGTTAAGAATCTCACCTTGCAACCGTGTGGTTTCAAGATCAGTTACACAGCACGGCACCTAGCTAGTGGCTTCTACTATAGCCCAGGGTCTGCTAATGTCTTGGGAGCGAGTTTGGTATACGGAAACAGTATGGAACCCTGTGGCTGTTTGGTAAGAGATTGGCTTACCAACGACATGGTTCGGGGTTCAGTCCCACTACGTAGAATCTTGAGCAAATGCCTTCTACTATAGCCTCGAGCCGACCAAAGCCTTGTGAGTGGATTTGGTAGACGGAAACTGAAAGAAGCCCGTCGTATATATATATATACGGTTGCCAAGCGATGGTAGGGGGACAAACACACAAATACATACATATATATATATATATATATATATATATATATATATATATATATATATATATATATATATATATATATATATATTGTATAGAGGGCATTATTACACATAATGCCTCACACTAAGAGGGACAAAGTCATTACTACCAAAATTATACTAATCATACCTAAATGCAGTTTTTCAAAGCAAGACATTTAAAAAATGAATTTAGTTCTGTATCACCGTGATTTCACATTCAACTTACGTCTTATGATCTCAGCAGAACTGATTCTGAACACATCATAAATAAACTACCAACCTTACGTAGCGAAGACGAACAGACAACTGCCCACTCCGGCCAAGCACATGGAATGTTTATAAATCACCAGATAGCACTCGGTGGCTATCTGAAGTTGCATAAAGTTTGTATAAGGGTTTCGAACAAACAGGAAAACCGTAAGGTTTACTTCCGTTATAGAGTACAAATATAATATGTGAAGAGTGGAGTTTATGGTATAACGTTTATTCCAAGCTTAACAATTGTTTCAACGCCTCCCAGGTGATCGATCACGCATCGTATCTATAAACATGAACGCTAACGACAATTTAGTCATGCGTATTATGTAATCTATATATATAAAACTGTAGTTGTGTGAGTGTCTGTCCCCTTCGATTTAGATTCCTAACTCCTCCCACATTTTGCGGTGCAGTTTAACCAAATTCGGGTATCTTATAGTCGTGATTAATATCGAGCCCGTCTGGCTATTAGCGCGCGTCTACGATGAGTCTACGATTTAAAAAATAATTTAACATTTTTTATTCCATTTTAATGCATAATATTTCGTGTGTCGATGGCGGCGGAGTTGGCGTCCACGCTCAAACACCTGCACCTGTGTTTGCTTCTCCCCCTTCTTCCCTCCCTCGTGAAGCTGTGGGGAAGGGAGTGTAATGAAATCAACGTCGTAATGCGTTGTCAAGGAGACCAGCGTTCTTTTAGAACAACGACTTCATGGCTTGAAGACGCCAAAACAGAAATGGCTCAGAAAGCCCGAATTGGCATCTATAAGGGAAGTAACTCTCTAAAAATGCTTATATAGTTATTTCCCTTACAAACCCGAGCAACGCCGGGCGATACTGCTAGTGTATAATACAGAATAACACTAGGAGTTATTTCTCCGGAATCGCGTGTAATACTTTATCACAGCGGTTCTGAAGAAATGACTTCTGGTGATATCATGAAATACACCAGCTGCAGAATATTCGTTTACCTATTATTAATTTACCCATTATTGGAACTTCAGCTGAGACAAGATCAAGGACAAAGATGAAAGCAAAGGATAGCCATTTTGAATTTTAAATATATTTAATATATTGTCAATTAACATAACAATCAACTGGTAAGATTTCAGTATCCAAAGCCTAAAACATTTTATATAATGATATTATATTTGGGTATAGTCATAATTTGCCATTTAAAAACACGCACTATATTTGGTCTTCACTTCAATTTTATACTTTTATTTTAGATTCTTTCTCAAATTCTTTTATCACCTTCTGTGACCTCTTCAGTAACAC
>NC_043011.1:43034017-43041517 GCF_006345805.1 Octopus sinensis
TATATACATACATGTCTAGAGAGAGAGGGGTGAGGAAGAAAGTGGAGTGAGAGATAACTCAAGAGAAATGTAAGAATGAGTGAGGGAGAGAGGGAGAGAAATGGAGAAAGGATGAGAGTGTGTGTTACAGAGAGAGAGAGAGAGAGATGGGGGGGGAAGAAAGAATAATGTAAAGGGAGTTGGTTTATAGAATAGAGAGAGAGAGAGAGAGAGAGAGAGAGAGAGAGAGAGGCAGAAGATGCTGACTGAGTGGAGTTAGACGTGTCTAAGATGGAGACAAGAGCCAAGCCGGGCTTTATAAAACCGTCGTCAACAACTGTAGTTCTGATGACAACAATAACAACAACAACAACGACAACGACAACGACAACGAAGACGACAACAACCACACTAACAACATCACCACCGACACCACCGCCGCCGCCACCACCACCACTGCGACAATCAGCACGGCCGCCACCACTAACAACAACAACAACAACAGCAACGACAACGAAGACAACAACAACCACACTAACAACATCACCACCGACACCACCGCCACCGCCGCCGCCACCACCGCCACCATTGCGACAATCAGCACGGCCGCCACCAGCACCACCACCGCCACCACTAACAACAACAAGAGCAACAGCAACAATACCGACGAAGATGATGATGATGATGATGATGATGATGTGATGATGGTGACGGTGATGACAATGAAGAAGATATTTACTAAAAAAACATCATCACTACCAACAGCAGCAACAATAACAACAACAACAAGAGCAACAATACCAACAATACCAACGAAGATGATGATGATGGTGGTGATGATGATGACAATAGAGAAGATATTTACTAAAACATCATCACTACCAACAGCAGCAGCAACAATAACAAGAACAAGAACAGCAACAGCAACAGTAGCAACAACAACAACAACAACAACAACAACAACAACAATGCCGGATATAGAACAAGCAACAACAACTATAAGCGAAGTAACAGCGCTATCAACAATAACAACAGCAGCCGTGATAACGGTAACGGTAGCGGCGGCAGAGCTTGTGTCGAGAAACATTATTATAGCTGAAGCGATGACGATAATAGGAAGAGAGAAAGAAAAGAGAGCCTTCGTCGAGAGGGAAATAGGCGGACGCGATCTGTTTACCGCGTTCTCTCGGCCGCGAAGCACGGTGTTCGTGTATTAAGCGGAAGCACCGCATAAGCAGTGAATCCAGATATTTTGTATATATATATATACGGGGGGGTCGATTAAAGAAAAGAAAAAAAAAAGAGAGAAAGAGAGAGAGGTGAGAGAGAGTGAGAGAGAGAGAAAGTATATGAACAGACAAGCTTATTGATAGACATGTATATATGTAGTTTTACTGTGTATAGAATACACACACACACGGATACACACAACACCCAAACATGCATTATATATACATACATTCATACATACATATATACATACATACATACATATATATATATATATATATATATACATACATAAATGTATACATATTCATTTATACTTATTGTATATACAATAAATATGTATTACCGGAAACTTTAATAGACAGTTAACATAATATATATATACATACATACATATACATATATATATATATATATATATATGTGTGTGTGTGTTGATATATATGTGCGTGTATGTGTGTGTGTATATATATATATATATATATGTATGTATATGTATATATATGTGTATGTATATATATGTATGTATGTATTGTATGTGTACATACACATACACACACGCAGGTCGTTATATAATACATACACACTCACACACTCATATACAAACACACATAGCATGTCTGTGTAAACTAAATTTTTTTTCCCGATTATTACTAACTTTGGGAAAACAAAAAAAAAACAAAACAAAAAAACGAAAACAAGACTGGCCTGAAGGGCGTTGAAACATAGCATTGGTTGTATAAATGATGATATCAGCGATATCGAAACATTTTAATATCAGTTGTATCCTTGTGATAATAAAGGATGAAATATATCGGAAACTTTTAACAGCTCAAAACATTAAAACAACTGCCCGATTATATATATATATGTATATATGTGTGTGTGTGTGTGTGTATGTGTGTATATATATATGTGTATGTATATATATATGCATATATAAGTATATATATATATATATATGTATATATCTATATATGTGTGTGTGTATATATATATATATATATATATGTATGTATATGTATATATATGTGTGTGTGTTTTTGTGTATGTTTGTGTCTGTATATGTATATACATATATATTTGAGAGAATAAAATATTGAACGAACTGTCCCAAATACCGAAAAAATATAAAAATAGCAAGATGTGATGCTTTTCCTGAGTAGAAATAGCCGTAGAAGCCTTCTTTTTGTCTGTACTTCAGGACTTTGCGGAGAGACTGGGTGACAAAGAATACACTAAACAAAAACAGACAAAAAAAAAACAAAAAGAACTTAACGAGAAAAGAGAAGAAAAAAAAAAACAGAAGTACACACACACACACACAAACATACACGCGCTCATATATATATATTATATATATATATTATATATATATATATATGTCGTAATGCAGTTTTCGTCATACCTTTCTCCTCTGCATATGTCATTACAATTAAAAATAATGAAATTGTATGTGAAAAAAATATAATACACTCTGAAGTAAAAATTATTGTTGTTCGTTTGAAAGTTTCGTTGTGATTTCTTCCTTGCTTTTTGTTGTTGTTGTTCCTTTTCTTGTGTATTTATAAATTCATTCATTCATTCATTCATGTGATTATTTGTTTAAAATTTCTTTCTACCAATTGTTGAATTTAATGTTTTAATATTTCCAGGGTACATTGTATTGTATTGTTTTTTTTTCCTTTCTTAATACTCATAACTGGAGCCTTGAAAATTGTTATCATACCGTTAAACATATATATTACTAGGTAGAATTTTGACAAACGTGTAATATATATATATATATATATATGCGTGTGTATGTGTGTGTATGGATGTATGTGCGCGAGTGTATTTATAAATGAGTGTATGTATGTATGGAGAGAGTACGAGAAAGATTTAAATTTAATCATAACGGTTCTTGCTGCTGCTGCTACTACTACTACTACTATTACTACTACTGCTGCTGCTGCTACTACTACTACTACTAGTTCTACGATCACTACTGCTACTGCTATAACGGCTATGATAAAGTTGATTTCTATTCCCTCAATTTTACAGGTTTAGTGCCAACGAAATTACTTTCTATCTCCGCGCCGTTTTGTGTTCTCCCATCGTTTCTTCTTCCGTTCCTTCGTTTGAAACTTTTTTCACCCAATTATTATAATTATCATTATAATCATAATGACAATTACAAATATCATTAGTAATTATTTATACCCTAACAACATTTTATATTACTACACAAAAAAAAGTTTTATGATTAAGCGAAGCAGACTTTTGTCGTAGAAACGCAAACTAATAAAAAGTACTTGTTGACATCGTATTACATATGTGTATAAAGAAACACATACATACCTTTGTATGTATGTATGTATGTATGTATGTATGTATGTATGTATGTATGTATGTATGTAAGCATGTATGTAAGTAAATATATGGGGGGGGTACGTATGCATATGTAAGCATTTGTAAGCAGCGTGGCTTTTGTTGCAGAAGAAACTCTTAAATATTTTCAATAATTACAGGTTTTTTTTCTTCTGTTGTATAAGAAAGAGAAATAGAGAAAGAGTGAGAAAAAAAAATTAGTGAGAGTGAGAGAAAAAGAGAGAGAGAAAAGTAGAGAGAAGTGTGGTATAGTCTTAATTTAAGTTTGTGTGTTCGCAAAAACATGTCTTAAAGAATATATATCATATATATTTTAGATGCATACATACAAACATGTACACATATAAATGTTAATTATATATATATATACAACTGTGTGTGTGGACATGCATACCATTAAATAGATAGATAGATAGATAGATAGATAGATAGATAGATAGATAGATAGATAGATAGATAGATAGATAGATAGATAGATAAATAGATAGATAGATAGATAGATAGATAGATAGATAGACTGAAAGATAAATAGATAGATAGATAGATAGATAGATAGATAGATAGATAGATAGATAGATAGATAGATAGATAGATAGATAGACTGAAAGATAAATAGATAGATAGATAGATAGATAGATAGATAGATAAATAGATAGATAGATAGATAGATAGATAGATAGATAGATAGATAGATAGATAGATAGATAGATAGATTTGGTAAACGTAGTGCAGAGAATGGAATATTTTTGCCTGAGTCAGAGGAGAAGTAATTTGTGTGTGTGCGTGTGTATGTGTGTGTGCATCTATGTGAGTGAGTGTGTGAGTGTGCGGGAGAGAATGAGTGAGTGAGTGAGTGAGTGAGTGAGTGATCGAGTGAGTAAGTGAGTGAGTGAGTGCGAGATACTAAGATAGACAGAGACAGAAGAAGTGATGGAGGAGGCAGGGGAGTGGTGGCAGGGCAAGAAGGGGAAACTATAAATAGAGTAACTAGAGAGAAAACAGAAGGAGGTCAGCGTATATATCTTGGGAATTTTGTGTTCTTACGCTTTTCTTTCCTTTTTTTTCTTATTCTCTATTTCTTTCACTTTCTTTCCTAATTTTTTTTTCTTTCTTCACTTGGTTCGTATGGACTTCAAAGAGAGGGAAGAGCGTATTTTGATCCCGTGATCTGTGGTGGTGTAAAAAGCAAAAAAGCGGCTAGGGCATAATATATATCTTCTTCCGACTTCCTTTTACCACTAGTAACTCCAAGTGCAACTATGAGTGGCACTTGGAGTGGCGGCTGGAGTGATACTTAGAGTAGAAAGGTGAAGTTGAAGGAGGAGAGCTTTAGTGATCATCATCTCCCCGTTTGTTTTCTTTTTTGATTTGTTTCAAATCTTTTGTCTCTCTCTTTCTCTATCTTTATTATTTCTTTGTATTTCTGTTTATTGAGAAATTTGTTTATTATTATTAGTACCATTATTATTACTAGTATTATTATTATCATTATTATTATTATTATTAATTATTATTATTGCTATTATCATTAATTATTACGGTTTGTTTTCCTCTTCTTCTGAGTGGATATATATATATATTATATATATATTTACATACATATATATTATATATATATATACTTTAATTCTTATTCGAAATGCGTTAATAGTAAGAAGAAAACAAACAAACTATATATATATATATATTAACTACAATTTATAACCAACAGTCATAATAAAATGACTGGGAACGGTGGACCTCAAGGGAAAAACCCCACAACGGAATATATCATGTCACGGAGGAAAAAGAGATTAAAACGACTATTAAATCGCTATGAGTTTGATAATGTTGAACTGGAAAAGTTATACAAGAGATATATATACAAACTACAGCAAACCAGTATCGGTTATATGTTAGCCGTGTTTATATTATTAACAATCTGCTTGGCAGCCCTCAATTTTTTCTACCTCCTTTATCCGACCATTCGGAGCATCTATTTGTTATTACAATGCCTTTTCTTCATTGCTGTTTTCGTCTTCATCAATACCCGCTATATGGAAGAAACGTATTTCATACCCCTCTGTTACGTCCTTATGTTTTTCCTCGTCATATTTGCCACGATGTCTTTCCCCATTCCATTCGGCGATCGACCCCCTCTCGAAAGCCAAACCGACTTCAACAACAAAGACAGAGGACACAGTAACACAATTTATAAACAGCATCTAACCAACCATGACCATCAATACAACAACCGCAACGCTAACCCTACAAGCAACGAGCAAAGCGGCACTGAAAACCCTTCCATACTGAAGCCCTCTTTACCGTCCGGTTTTACATCTGACAAAGCGGCCGGAACGTACCGGGTCGGTCTCGAGGACGAAGTGGTCACCAATGTTGTCAACAACGACGCCGTTGCCGGTTCGACCCCTACTCCCGGTAACACTCGTCTAATCTTACAGAACAGTTACTACCCGGATAGTAGGTATTTGTCGCTACCAATCCAAGGAGTATGGGAGGTTGCGTTCGTTGTGTTCATGGTCTATACACTGATGCCCATGCAGAGGATGGTTTCGGTAATGTTGGGAATTCTATTACCCAGTGGTCATCTAATCGTGGCAGGTCTGCTCAGTTCGGAAACTACCGCTAGTGACAGCATACAGCTATCACTATGGAGACAGGTCAGTCCGCCCTTTCTTTTCGTATATTTCTTATGTATTACATGTGTATGTATAACTATGAGTGCATGTATCCCTATACAGGACGCACGAGAAGAAGAGTTGTGTATTTCACCTGGAGACAGGCCCTGTCACCCTTTCAATTTGTATATCTTTTATGTATTACAAGTGTATGTATAGCCACCATGGGCCCAATGTGAGGCCCACGTGAGGGTTGGGTTGTGTGTTTCAGCTTTATGAGATCGGTTCGAGGCCCGGAGGGCTATGAGCATGATCGTGGTTATCTGCCGGTTATTCTCTAAAAGGAAAAAAAGAAGAAAAAAAAAAGATAATGAAAAGAAATAAATAAAAACAACTAACAATCCATGAATTTGCAAGGGGACTCAACCCTCACCTTCCCGGGCTTCCGGGACACAAAGTAGTCTTGTTCAAACTTCCACGCTTTCACACACACACGCACGCACACACACACACACACACACACACACACACACACACACACACACACACACACACACACACACACACACACACACAGGAGCACGAACACATATATATATATACCGGTATATGTGTGTACATGCTTCAATATATATATATGCACACACACACGTATATATGTGTGTGTGCATGTGAATGTGATATATATACATACATCCACATACATATATATATTTATACCTGCGTTTTAAAACTCCATGATTTTTTCATATATATATATATATATATCTATTATATATATATATATATAGATAGATAGATAGATAGATAGATAGATAGATAGATAGATAGATAGATAGATAGATAGATAGATATATACGCGTGTGTATGTATAATTTGTGTGTGACTTCATGAGTATTTGTCAATTCAATTTATATTCCATAAATCCAGGCATGTAGCAGACTACAGCGAAACACAGTGTCTTAATAATGTTCACACATTCGCCCCCTGTAAACCGCTATTTCTTGGTAGTTTACGTCAAATCTAGGAGACCCATGACGGATTACACTGAAGCAGACCCAATCGCAAACACAGACATATATATACGCACGCATAAGCGCACATATACATCATACATAAACCCATACACATACACAGAAGCACTCGTGTGTACGCACACATAGATTGCTCCCTATAGAATATAAAGTAAATACCAGTTTAAAACTCACAAGAGAGATGCCTTTACCAGGCTTCTCCGTATGCTAAAAATAGCAGCTAAATGTCTACATTTTTTTATTAGCATTCTTGTTTAGCAGACACCGCT
>NC_043011.1:43044017-43047174 GCF_006345805.1 Octopus sinensis
TTTTTTTTTTTACTACGACGGTAATTATAATGTTCCGAAAGTCTATGGATATGAGTTTCTCGGAAGTGAGCTGGGTTTTCGTTCATATTACGCATATACAGACATGCACACATATACACAGATATGCATGCACACACGCATGAAACTCATGTATGTGTTAATATACGCATATATATATATAACAAATACTGATAGGGCACAGAAAGTGTGTCTATAGCCAGCTGGAGGAGGTGTCTTCCTGGGGCTACAAAGTACAGTAGCATCCACCCTTAGGGTTAGCCATATTCAAATGGCAAATATACGTCACGATATATACATACCTATATAATATATATATATATAATTATGTGTGTGGGGTGTGTGTGTATATATATATATGTATATATATATATTGTATATTATATATATTATATATATATGTATATGTATATATGTATATGTATATATATATATACCAATATATATATAAAGATAGAGAGGGGGCAGAGTGAGGGGGTAGAGAGAGAGAAAGAGAGGGGGAGAGAGAAGGGGAGATGAGCCGATATATGTATGCATGCTTATATGTGAATATACATCTGTCTACGTATATATGCACACATACATACATACATACAGGCGCATAGATGGATGGAGATAAATAATTAAGGAAAGAAAGAAAGAAAGAAAGGAAGAAAGGAAGAAAGAAGGAAAGAAAGAAAGAAAACCACGCATACAAGCGAATATACATGCATATATGAGTACACACACACACACACACATACATTCAAACACGCATACACATATATACACACAGACTACAGCGTATCCCCGCCTGAAACAATCTACTTGCCAAAGCGTCAGCCCTACGTCTAACAGTCTGAAATATCTGTGACCTTGTTTACATAGGTGCTGAGACGCGCAAGTACACTCACACATACACACCTGCTCACGCGCGCACGCACACACACACACACACACACACACAAAACATACACACACACACTCACACACAAAACACACACACTCACACACATACATATATAAACGGCAATGCGCTTAAAGTAATAGACTCGCTAGAACACACTATCTCCTTCTAATCATGCAAGGCATATATATATATATATATATATATATATATATATGTAGAGAGAAAGTATGAGCGCGTTTTGAACGCCTGTCCGATAAACTCCTGCAACGATCTGCAGACTTTGATGTCACTTCCTCCACCGCCATTACAAGGTACTGTGAAAACAGTCACTTGTGTGGTCTTGGGTTCGTCATCATCATCATCATCATCATCATCATCACTATCATCACAACCATCATGGCCATCACCATCATTATCATCATCATCATCATCACCATTATAATTATCATCATCACCATCACCACCACCACAACCATCATCATCATCATCATCATCACTATCGTCACCATCATGACCACCATCATGACCATCACCATTACCATCATTATCATCACCATCATCATGATCATCACCATCGTCGTCACCATCATCATTCCTATCATCATCATCATCATCACCGCCACCACCACCACCACCACCATCATCACCATCATCATCACCATCATCATGATCTTCATCATCATCGTCATCATCATCATCATCAATCATCAACACCATGATCACTACGATCACTGTCATCAGCATCACCGCTAGCATCATCACCGTAGTCACCACTACCATCATCTTCATCGTCGTCGTCATCATCGTCGTCATCACCATTATCATCATCATCCCCAACACTACAATCACCACTATTATCGCCATCAGTATCACGATTCACACAACCACCAACACCCCTCCACCACCACCACCACCACCACTACCATCACCATCACTATCATAACCACCAGCATCATCACTACTACAACCCACCACCAACATCATCGATATTGTCAATATGTTTGGCTGTATGTGTGCATGCGTGTGTGTGTGCGTGTGAGTGTATCCTTGTGCGCGTGCGTAAATGTGTATGTGTCTGTGTGTGTGCGTGTGCGTGTGTGATGTTGGCTGAAACGCCAGTTGTACGAAACCGTGACACGAAAATGTAAAACACGGTCTGTTTACCTTACACACACATCTAAACACAAAGCAGGCACCACGCAGTTTACAACTTCAAACTGTACCGGTGACTGCCATGTTTTGTGTCTCAACATAAGCAAATATTAAAAAATGCATGCGTGAATGAGCATGCACGTATATGTATGTATGTATGTATATATGTATGTATGTATGTATGTATGTATATATATGTGTATATGTAGTTTATATATATATATATTATATAATAATATATATATACATATACTATATATATATATATATTATATATATATTCATATATATATATCTTATAATAGATATATATATATATAATAATATGTTACATTATCGATAGTCAAGATAAAACTCAGAGTTTTTACTTGACTATCGAGTAATGTAACATTATTTATAGATAAATTTCCCTATTTACAAATATTGAGGTCTCTTTCTTTCTTTTGTTATATTACCGTTTTACCAAATAATAGATATATATATATAGATATAATTATATATATATATATATATATATAATATATATATATGGTTGCAGACGCGACTGTGCGGTAGTAACCTTGAGCAAGTGTCTTCCACATAGCCTGGGGCCGACAAAAGCCTTGTGACTGGATTTGGCAGACGGAAAGCAGGAAGAAGACTATCTTCTCTCTCTCTCTCATCTCTCTCTCCCCCCTTTCTCCCTCCTCTCTCTCTCTATATATATATTTATATAGGTGTGTGTGTGTGTGTGTGTGTGTGTGTGTGTGTGTACGGGTCTCCATCACTTCACAACCGGTGTTGGTGTGTATCTTAGCGGTTCGGAATAAATAACCGATGGAATAAGTACTAAGCTTAAAAGAATAAGTCCTATAGTTGATTTGTACGACTAAATTAATTCCAGTCGGAGCCCCTGCATTACCGCAGCAAATGACTGACAAATAAATATACATACACATACGAAGTTGAACCGTTAATACCTACAAAGTTTTTCCTCGCTCCATTTTTTTCCCTTTTCGTTCTCTCACCATTTTTTTATTGCCACTCCTTTCTATGAAGAGTGTAGTCTCAAATCATCAAAGACTTTTCCATCCTTCTTGAGTGTCAAATTATACGCCA
>NC_043011.1:43047274-43052274 GCF_006345805.1 Octopus sinensis
CGCCATCATCATCACCACCATCATCATCATCATCCTCACCATCACCATCATCATCATCATCATCATTAATCACATGACCACTCTCCTTCAATTTCTCTTCCTTTTCACCTCGTACACCATCTTTCCTACCTCCTTCTTCCCCACTTTCACCTCTTCCTCCCCCTCATCATCATCTTCGAGGTCGTCATTATTGCTGTCGTCGCTATCGTTGTCATCGCCGTCGCCATCATCATCATCAACGTCATACATCACCACCACCACTACCACCATCATCATCATTATCATCACCATCACCACCATCACCATCACCACTATCGTCATCATCACCATCGTCATCATCGTCGTTATTGCTACCATAGCTTCGATGTAGTCCAACTTATCAAGTGTCCATTGATTTAGACATGTCTTGAGGGATCATATTTCAACACTTCTAACAATAAACATATGCCGCCATTAAACTACCACCACCACTACCATTACTACCATCACCACAATTATCACAACCTTCTTCTCTTCCTTTTCCTCTGTCACAACCACCACCGCTAGCTTCACAAGACCCACCATCGTACAGCCATTGTCATCATAGTCTAATAAGTACATAACCATTAATACCACCACTAACAACCCCAACGCCGTACCAACAAAGAAGCAGTATCTCTCGCAGACGTATCTTTCCGACCTCGACCATCACCACCAACGCCTCCACTAATACAAGGGCACCATCTCATGCCTGTCGCACATTACCATACCACAATCAACAACAACAACAACAACAACAACAGCAAAAGCAATGCATTTTACCATCTCACGACCAGCACTTGTCACGACTAATATAATTCACCCTATCATCGACATTACCACCACCACCACCACCACCGACAACAACAACAACACTACTTCCACCACCGCTGTTGCCACCACTACCAAAACCACCACCACAACCATTACAAACACCGCCTTCGCCACCACCGCTGCTGATGCCACCGTTGCCACAGCCGCTGCCGCTGCTGCCACCACCACTAACACCATCACTACCCCCAAATCACCACCACGACCCCCGCCTTCGCCAGCACCACAACCACCTCGTCCACAATCACCACCGCTTCCACCACAGCTACTGCTTCTACCATGACCATGACCATCACAACCACCAGCACCAATACCAGCTTCTTCACTGCTGCTAACGCCACCACTAGACTCCTATCGCCATGGCATGATCATCCTATTTCTTTACTACCCACAAGGCGCTCAACACAGAAGGGACAAACAAGGACAGACAAACGGATTAAGTGGATTACATCGACCCCAGTGCGTAACTGGTATCATCCAACCATCAGGAACACCAACAGTGGCAATGCAAGGCCACGCTTCCAAGACCCATCACCCATATCATACATCCCAAACATGTCGCCATAGCTAATATCACCAGCACCAGCACCATCAGCACCACCACCACCACCACCACCAACAACAACAACAACAACAACAACATTACTAGTATCAATGACAACATGAATATTACCTCTTACCGCTAGCCTCACCATTTCTACCAATAACACTATTATCGTTATCTCGCAACTACATTTCTGCATCCGCACCACCAGCAAGACCACCGCCGCCACCAGCACCAGCACCAGCACCACCATCACCAACACCTCTGCCATCATAAATGTTACGACCATTATCACCTCTGCCATCGTTCCCTCACAGCCATACCATGACCTTCCCCGCCATTTATACCCATGCCACCATCTCCGCCGCCGCTACCATCACCACTCATCATCAGCAGTATATCACAACCATCTCAGTGACCATCATCTCTTACCGCCACCACCATCACCACCACCACTACCACCACCACACTACCACCACCACCACCACCACAACCATTAAACCAACAGTACAAGTGAAAACACATCGCCGTAGGAGGCACTATTTAAATGTCTTTAGTTTAAAACCATTATCAGTAGCCTGATAGCCGTGTGTATGTGTGTCCAGGTGCATATATATACGTATGTATGTTTGTATGTATGCGTGTATGTATATTGTATGTGAGTGTGTGTGGCGTGTATGTATATATTATAATATATATATGTATTATGTATATATATGTGCATAATATAATGTTATATATATATATATATTTATATATATATATATATATTTTGTATATATAGATATATATGCATATATATATATATATATATATATATTTGTATATATAATATATATGCATATACATATATATATATACATTTATATGTATATATATATATATATATATACATATATATATAATATGTATATATATATATATGAATATATATATAATATATATATATATGTGCATATATATATAGATATGTGTGCATATTTATGTATATATGTATATATATGTGTGTGTATGTTGGTAAATCATGTAATTATATATGTATAGGTATTCGTCAATGTGAGCGTGTATCTTGCTAGACGACTGTGCGTGTGCGCATGCTCCTGTATCTAAGTATGTTTGGATTATTCCATATTTGTATGCACGTGTGTAGGTTTATGTCTCCTCTACATATATGTACTTCGTTGTATCTATTTGTGATGGTATAGGTCTACGTTTATCTGGATACATAGTTATGTGTGTGCCTGCGTGTATATATAAATATGTGCGTGTGTGTGAATGTGTGTGTGTTTGTGTGTTTGTGTGTGTGTGTGTGTGTGTGTGTGTGTGAATACGATTATCAATAGTTATGTGTGCAAGTGTATATCTGTGCGTATACGCGTATAACTTTGTATACGTCTTCAACTGTGTGGATTGCCAGCCTCTTGTTTCTTCCGTATCGTTATTTCTGCTATTTTTGATGTGATGTTTATGTTTTTATCGATTTGCTCATGTCGAAGAACAAATTATTAATAATTATTCCTTAATTAGCCACAAGGGCCAAAACAAACAATGCAAAGCATCGTACGCTTTACGTGAGTGCGTTTATGTGTATAATAGTGGAGGCGCAATGGCCCAGCGGTTAGGGAGCGGACTCGCGGTCGTAGGATCGCGGTTTCGATTCCCAGACCGGGCGTTGGTGAGTGTTTATTGAGCGAAACACCTAAAAGCTCCACGAGGCTCCGGCAGGGGATGGTGGGTGATCCCTGCTGTACTCTTTCACCACAACTTTCTCTCACTCTTACTTCCTGTTTCTGTTGTACCTGTATTTCAAAGGGCCGGCCTTGTCACTCTCTGTGTCACGCTGAATATCCCCGAGAACTGCGTTAAGGGTGCACGTGTCTGTGGAGTGCTCAGCCACTTACACGTTAATTTCACGAGCAGGCTGTTCCGTTGATCGGATCAACCGGAACCCTCGTCGTCGTAACCGACGGAGTGCTTCGATATGCGTGCGTGTGTGTGTGTGTGTGTGTGTGTGTGTGTGTGTGTGTGTGTGTGCGTAAATAGAAAGTGGAGTGATAAGGAATTACAATAAATTGAACCAGATTAAGGCGCAGACGTGGCTGTCTGGTAAGAAATCTGCTTTTCGACCACATAGTTCCGAGTTCAATTCTACTGTGTAGCAACTTGGGCAAATGCCTTCTACAATAGACCCGAGCCAACCAAAGCCTTAAGAGTGGATTTGGTAGATGGAAACTGAAAGAAACCCATCAGATGTGGCTGAGTGGTGATAAGAAGCTTGCTATCCAACCACATGGTTCTGGGTTCAGTCCCACTGCGTGGCACCTTGGGTAAGTGTCTTCTACTCTAGCCGTGGGCCGACCAAAGCCTTGTGAGTGCATGGAAACTGAAAGAGGCCCGTCTTATGTTTATATATATATATATATATATATATATATATATATACATACACACACGTGTGTGTATGTGTGTGGGTGTGTTTGTTCCCCCCGCCATTGCTTGACAACCGATGCTGGTGTGTTTAAGTCCCCGTAACTTAGCGGTTCGGCAAAATGAAATAAGTACCAGGTTTTAAAGAATTATGTACGACGTTCGATTCATTCTAAAACCCTTCAAGGTGGTGCCCCAGCATGGTCACAGTCCAGTGACTAAAACAAATAAAAGATAAGAGCTGATTATATCGACCCCACTGTAAATATCGAAACCACCAACATCTCTCAGTTTCTGTTCCATATTTCGTAAGACACGCGAGAAGGCAAGTACCTCCTTCTCTAAGACGGCGAGCTGGCAGAAGCGTTAGCACGCCGGACGAAATGTTTAGCGTTATTTCATTTGCCGTTACGTTCTGAGTTCAAATTCTGCCGAGCTCGACTTTACCTTTAATTCTTTTAGGGTCGATAAATTAAGTACCAGTTGTGTAATCGACTTAATGTCTTTGTCTGTCCTTGTTTGTTCCCTCTATGTTTAGCCCCTTGTGGGCAGTAAAGAAATAAGAAACGTTAGCACGCCGGGCGAAATGTTCAGCGTTATTTCGTCTGTCTTTACGTTCTGAGTTCAAATTCTGCTGACCTCGACTTTGCCTTTCATCCTTTCGGGGTCGCCGTCCAAAATTGTAAGGGGAAAGGTTAAGTCGATTACATCGATCCCACTACTTGAATGATGCATTGCTATATCGACCTCGAATAGATTGAGTTGACCTCGGCGGGATTGAACTCAGCTTGTAAAGAACCGGAAGGAATGCCGCTAAACATTTTGCTAACGATTCTACCAGCTCATTGCTTCATAATAATCTTTTCTACAATAGCTACAAGGCCTGAAATTTCGGGGGATGGGTAACTCGATAAATTCGACCCCAGTAATCACTTGGTACTTATTTCATCGACTCCCAAAAGGAATTTGAACCCAGAACGTAAAGAACCGGAAGGAATGCGGCTAAACATTTTGCTAACGATTTTACCATCTCATTGCTTCATAATCCTTTCTACAATAGGTACAAGACCTGAAATTTCGGGGTATGGGCAAATCGATAAATTCGACCTCAGTAATCAATTGGTACTTATTTTATCGACTCCCAAAAGGAATTTGAACCCAGAAAGTAAAGAACCGGAAG
>NC_043011.1:43057274-43064774 GCF_006345805.1 Octopus sinensis
GGCAAGTGATTACATCAAACATGCAGATTAAAAGTAAATGACAATAATAATAATAATAATAATGATAAATGCCCTGATGCACTACCAGACAGTGACTCTCATGGCTTCTGATCTTAACTGATTCGAAGTGTTATCATGTACATTGTTTTGTCTTGGTATAAAAGATGGGCTTCAGTAAATATTCTGCTCAATACCACAGATTTGCTTCTCAGTTGTTTGACCATAACCAGTTGAGCATGTCCGTTAGTGGCTGGCGATATGTGCATCTCTGATCATGAGCAGAAGTAGTGTGGGAGCTTCATAGCCATGTGTTGAGAGGAATTCTTTGGAGTTTGAATAATTCACCTCTGGAAACATGGGTATTTCGTTCAACATCTTTAAACAACCCTTTTTCAAGGACCTTTTGAGCGGGATGGGTTACTCGACCAGAAGAAAATTCTAACTGGGCCCCACCTGCAAGGTCATATACTGTTTATTTTGATATGAGATCACTATGTCGCGCACACATGGTTGTGATGCATGTGTCTAGTGTACCCTTATCAGACGGGTAGTCATGATGAGTATACTGGGCTTCGTATAATTTACCTCAGTGCCACTTTGATGGCATGCACTTCTCTCTCACTCAATAATAATAATAATATGGTTTCTGGTTTAGGCACATTTTTGAGCGGACCGTCGACTTCAGTTTTTTACTTTTATCGACTGGAGGGTTAAAAAGGAGAGCTAATCTCAGCTATGATTGAAAACAAAGCTTAAGGAGCCGGAAAAATGCGACAAGACATTTTGTCCGACACTCAGATCTCAGTCAGTCACTTGCAATTAAGCCTTACTATTAGCATTTAGAAAATGGATATTATTGTCCATTTTCACTGTAAAGAGGAAAAAAACCCTAAAAAAACAAAGACATTACCGTGAGTTAAATCTGAAATGAACGAGCTGATGAGAGAACACAGTGCAGCCTTTTAATCTAGCAGAAATAACAACCATTGGACTGCGACCTGTGAGTGGTAGCACATCACCTTGAACAGTTCAGTCGAACGAATCGACCCCGGTACTTATTTGCCTAGTATCTATTTTGTCACCCCAGTTGTTTAACCACTGTGTTACCCTATCTTCTTTAAAAAATGAAAAACACATTGGATAATGAGATCTTAGAGATATTATGTCGGGAAAAACAGATGGAATAGTGATAACAGGAATATCTTTGCTCATTAGTATGTTAGTCTAGTATTGCTCTTGATCAACATAACAACCTCAAAATAAATATGTCATCATTGGCAGATACTAAATGTAAGAGTACTCGTGTACTGTCCTCATGACCTATGACAGATTAATGAATAAATGATAAATTCCGATTTTTGCGAAAAAAAGAAAAAAACGAGGAGTCGAAAAGAAGGTAGCTTGCGGGAGAGCAATTAATTGCCAGGTTGTCGGTAATGAAGTGAATAGGTGTACAAAGTATAAATATAAAAAGCGGAATGATCCTACTGAGAATCGTGTCTACATTATGATAATGTACTGTTTCAATGATATATTGATGCAGTGCATTCGTTATTAGTATATTTGTAATTAATGTTGTCTTACAAGCAACGTTATGTTGAGAATGGTTAGAACACTAGCTAAAAATAACATGTATTATTTACATACGATTCTGCCGAGGTCGACTGCGCCTTTCATCCCTTCGGAGGCCAATAAAATGAGAGCAGGTTGATCACTGCGGTCGATGTGTTCGACTTAACTATACTACCTAAATTACTGGCCTTGTGCCAAAATTTGAAACCGTTATTTACATACATTCGCTTAATTTGAAGGTTCAAATCAGAGTAGAGCCGACTTTCTTGTTTATTCTCTGGTGATTAACAAAACAGTAATTAGTCTTGTACTGAGGTTTTAATTAAGTATATTGCTTTCAGAAAATGTTTCTAAAATACATTCTTATTTTAGCTCAACTGGTACTTAATTTATCGACCCCGAAAGATGAAAGGCAAGGTTGACCTCGATGACATTTGATCTCAGAACGTAAAACCAAAAGAAGTGCCGCTATGGCATTTGCTCGGCACGGTAATTCTGCCCGTTCACCCCCTTGAAAGATATTTATAATAACATCTGATTATCACGATAGATGTTTGAATGTTACATTTCCAACAAAACTATGCAATGGAAATGTCTGTGATTTGTGACCGATTTAGTTACAAATTTTTGCCATTCCATTGACTGTATAAAATTGTTTTCTATATATATATATATATAGGGAAGTAGGAAGAAAAGTAAGCGAAAATGCACGTTGGATATCAAAAAAAGTAAAGGCTTTTTATGAAAAGTAACGATAGATATATAGAATTCGATGGACTGAGGTAGGAATAAAAGTAATAAAAGCTATTATTGTGAATTGTTAAAGAGATTCAAAAGCATACCGGTTTCGTGACTTTACTAATCATTGCTTTGAATGCACATCGATTAATGAACGGTGTCCTTTTTTTGATTCACCTTATTCTAATTAAATATTCTAAACGATCTGAGATGCTCATCCTCCCCTGGTTTTGTTTTCCTTTTCCTTTAGTATACGCGCACGCACACACACACACACACACACACACCACACACACACACACACACACACATATATATATTTGCACATACACTCACACACATCTATATATATTTATGGGATGAAGTCGTACACGCATGAGAGACGTTGACGTCTGTCGACTGTTTCTAGTAAAGTGAATGTTTAAATGTAGTGAATACTGAAGTTTATGGTTATACTCAAAAGTAAAGTTTAGTATACGCACATGGTATACATACCTGCATACACACGCACACATGAAACCTAGTTTGCTCAGGCTCAGACTACCAAATGGAGGGGCACAGAATTACCGAATGAACGACTATTGGAAAATGGGCTGCTATTGCTCAAGGCGGATCACATAGTGTTATCAGAGTAAGGTCGACGGTACAGCGACAGCAGCTCTGTTAGGAAAGGGAATTTCTCGGACCACATGGGGACGCCTAAGTGTCAGGAGACGGGACCTCTGATTAAATACTTTCTAGCCACGACCCTTCTTGTCGATCGCTCGTACATCGCATTTCTTAAACAAGCTTATCTTATTTCCTTTCTCTTTCAAGAGGTTTGAACACTATTTGGGGTAGATTTAACTACTATTTCAAGCATCTCGACTGAATACAGAGAGTGTGCAGTACTGATGCCACACAATAATCATACATCACCCACCCATCAAACCAAAATAAAACAAAAGACAAAGCGTGTATGTGTTTGCTGAATGTGTTAGATTTTCACTTAGGCTGTTTATTTGGTCTAGACAGGAGTTGTTCTCAGACTTCCGCTGCCAACCAGTTGATCGTTTCTTCAGGTAATCGATTATAATTCAACTCATTTGAAAGGATTTTAGTTGTGTGTGTTTGATACCATTAGTTTCCTGCAGTTAATTTGGCAGTCATTCTCGCTTTACCACGTTCGTATTCACCAAATTGGCACAGAAAGTCGTATAATGTAATATATCAATCACTATTACTCTCTTTGAATCACTATTTTTCTCAGTTTCTCCCTAAATAGCTCAGTCACTCACTCTCTCTCTCTTATTAACTCACTCACTAACGAAATACGTTCCTTCTCTTTAGTATCATATATATATATATATATATATGTGTGTGTGTGTGTGTGTGTGTGTGTATGTATGTATGGATATATATATATACACACACATATGTGTGTGTGTTGTGTGTGTATGTGTGTGAGTGTATGTGTGTATGTATGTCTGTGTATGTGTAAGTGTGTATGTTTGTGTGCATGAGTGTGTGTATTAAGTAGTATAATTTTCATGAAACATTGCTATGTATATAAATGCTTAAATATTTTTTTAGTCCAAAAAAATTAATAAACAAAGTCGATGATTAGTATTTCAATATTTCAGAGTTAGAACCATTTCTTCGGAAAATTAACTGAGGAAAGATATTGACAGTTAGGCATCAGAAAACCTAAGACGACCTACATTAGAAATAAGATCTACCGGACACGCGTTAAATGCCGACACCATACAATTCCGGAAAGACCTGATGGAAAATGGCTATTCATACTCTTTCATTTCACTCCAGGACATCACCAGATCAATTAATACCCACCACCCAAAAAGAAGAAACATATGTTGCTTTGAAACTGCCAATTTTTGCAAAAAAACAAACTCCTGTAAATCAGTTGTTTTTCAAAAATAAGATGTTTTGTTTTTAGCTAGGACCTTCTTCAGGGAAGGTACAGATTGCACCAGAGGTATATTCAATTCCAACATATAAAGAGTATGCAAGGATATTTGTACATTATAATTCAGTCCTGTCCATCAGAGATGGGCATGCATGAATTAAGATGCAGAAATACCTTTGCATACACGTTTTTTCTAAAAGTTAGTAGAAATGGATCTGTTGTCTATGATTTAAGTTCAAAACCAAACAGAGGTAAGGAACGGTGTTATTAGGGTGCTTCACACTTTTGTTGGACATATTGTATACTTTAATGGCCTCCTGATGTGATGAGGTTAGTATGATGATATCATCTACATGACTAGCGACAAAGGGACAAGAGTGATTGTTGCGGTGTGCTCTAACCGATCCATTTACATAATACTTACATACGTATATACCTAACTACGAACTTACCTACCTACCTATCTAACTACCTACCTACACACACACACACACACACACACACACACATGCAAGTGTATATTTTTATTTCGATACTTTTATAAAGAGGTGTGATGTAATTTTTAATCTTTTTCTAAGTTTATTTTCGTCTGGAAATGTCACAGGTAAATTCGCATAGCAAAATGATGATAGCGAACTTCTAACTGGATGCAAAATGTCAGTTGTAAAATCCGTACTTGTAAAAAGCATTTGCATTCTTCTCCATAAACAAAGCACCAGATAAAGAAATGCTTAAAATAAAAAGAAATATTAATCAAAAATGGCTATTTTGTTAAACTAATGAAGCGACAAAACAATACGATTTCAAATAAAATGAAGCAAATACATCAAACGCCACACCTAATACAAATACATAGATTAAACACAAAGGATATTATATGCAGAGTGCTTATAGAATAGAAGAATACATCAAAGACCCAATAAAACGGAACTTGAAGTGCATTGCAGCTTACCACAAAATAGCACTAAAGATATGCTATAAAAATGTAAAATCAAAAATCTTATCAGCACCAAACCAGAGAAATGTAGTAACACGAGAAAACTATAAATGGCCAATGTGATTAATGAATTCACGATGATGAACTGGAAGAAAGAGTAGAGTTTCCTAACGGCCTCGTTCAAACTTTGTTCATTGATCATCAAAGAAGACGTAACCGGTTTTGTTTCCTCTATCAAAAATATAGAATAGTTTACTATGATATAAAGCTGTCGTAAATTTGGCTATGTCTATAGTTCTTTGGTTAATTTTCATATTTGTGCTTTTACTACCTCATTAATAAAACAATATAAATATCATAAACTTAGATAAAACTTAGATATGTTTCGACCAAAGATTGGTCCATGCCATGTCTAACTTAATAGCACCACCTGATAGGATTATTGGAATCCTGTTTAAGTCAAGTTTTGTTTAAGTCAAGTTTTGTTTAAGTCAAGTTTTGTTCAAGTAGTGATCCAACATATCTTGAATGGGAAGGAGCAAAATTCGTTTAATGTAACCACATTCTTTCTATGCATCTGTGTTAGTTATAAATCTCAAAACACCAGCCATGCTAGCAAAGCGATCTCCCGCTGTCTCGCCGTGCACATTCGACAATAATCAATTACTATATTCTAAATATATCCGGTAACAAATTTACAACGGAAAGCATTAGTAGACAACACATTTATAGTCTCTACATTTCCCCCATAAAAAAGACAATCTAGAATCCTCTTTGTTATATTTGTTATTAAATATACTGTGCTACCGTTTATTTCAATCATGTACTCTAGATGTTCTCCTAATAATCTCGTTAATTTTAAGTATCATATTTTTGTTAATTAGTTCTATCTATTGTTTCATAAAACTATACACGGTGCCAGTGTTAAAATCTTTTTTGGAGTCTTTGACCGTGATGTTACATTTCCCTTTTTAGATATTCTAATCTATTGTCTACAAGAATTTTATCGGTTGTACTAATGTTGTTATGCTTACTTGATAGTCTTTCTATGATATGAATAAATACACACTGCTCGAAATGCTTGGATATATGTATATCAGACGTGTGTGTGTGTGTGTGTGTATGTGTGTATGTTTTTTTCGTTGTTTAAAAAAAAGTTCGTTTCTATGCTTTTGTTTTTATGTTTTCGTTTCTCATTGTGTTCAACATTTTTTTGATGTCCTGTACCCATATATACATGTATATATACATATATATGTAGGTATGTACATATATGTATGTATATATGCATATATTTATATATTATTTATACTATTATATGATCGAACGCCACGCATCCTTTTCCAAGTAAGTTTTATGTATGTATGTATGTATGTATGTATGAAATACATTTTTTTTATTTCACAAGGGTAGAAATATAGAAAATAATAGAAGTTGAAAATGCACTGAGAATGGTTAAAAAATTTTTTTTATGAAATTTAAAGAATAAACTGGTTTCACAATTTACCCTAATTTTCAAAAGTTGAGGTAAAAAGACGTGGGTTACATCGCAACTGTCTTGTAGCAGACTAGTATTTGAAACGTGCCTTAATTTTATAGGGAGGTACCCCCTATATATATATATATATATATGTGTGTGTGTGTGTGTGTGTGTGTGTGTGTGTTGTGTGTGTGTGTGAGTGTGTGTGTGTGTGTGTGTGTGTGAGTGTGTGTGTGTGTGTGTGTGTGTGTGTGTGTGTTCAATAATAATCGGTAGAGTTACTTAAAGGCCGAGAGTTTCGTTCAGACACTTATCACAGTTGCGTATGTACGCATGTATGTATGCATGTACGTATGTATATACGTATGTGTGTACATATACACATATATGTAGAGAGACATACATACATACATACGCATAGAATAAAAATAAATATATTTATTTATTTATTTATTCATTTATACATTCTCATAAAACTCGAAAATCCACTAGAGACCTTTTAGCAACAGATATTTTATAACGATGATGGAACTCTTCCAAAAATAACCGAACTCGTCATATGTTTTTAGAAAGAAGAGAAAAACACAAAAAAAAAACACAAAAAAGCTACGACATGAATGAAATCGGCCAACAAACACTGAGCCGTTTTAATGTTCTTTACTCTAAGGTCAGTAATCGCTGTCTCTAAAGTACTGTTGGTTGTTTGACCTTCGGACAAAAACCAGTGTAATAGAGATACAAAAGGAAATAAACGCATAAAAATATATTAAATACACGTCATACGTGTGATGTAAATGTAGTGGAAAGTTTTATGATTTGCATAACATTATTATTCCTATGCCATTTTGTTTCCTTTCCAATAAATCA
>NC_043011.1:43069774-43079774 GCF_006345805.1 Octopus sinensis
GGGCAGATGGCGAAAGTGGAAGAGACAAAGAGAGTAAAGCAAAAAGAACAAACAAACAGAAACTACGAAGCGGGATAATTGAGAAAGGATTAGAACGAGAAAGGGAGAGAGAGAGAGAGAGAGAGAATATGACACAGGAATGGAGGAAAAGAAAGAGAGAGAGGGAGAAAGTGAGGGAAAGAGAGAGACAGAGAATATGCCAGAGGGAAAAGAGAAGAAAAAGAGAGAGAGAGAGAGACAAAATACGACAGGAAGGATATAGGCTAATGGAAAAATAGAGATAGGGAGAATGAACACGAGAATGACAGGAAGAAAAGAGAGAGAGAAAGAGAGAGAAGGGGGACAGAGAGAGAGAGAGAGAAAGAGAGAGAGGGGGACAAAGAGAGAGAGAACGAGAGAAATAGAGGTGGGGACAGAAGGAGTAAGACAGAAAGTGAAATAGAGAGAGAAAGATGAGGGACAGAGTGAGAGACAGAGACAGATAGAGACAGACAGAGAAAGAGATAAAGAGAGAGAGGGGGACAAAGAGAGAGAGAGAGAACGAGAGAAATAGAGTGGGGACAGGGAGAGAGAGAGAGAAAGAGAGAGAGAACGAGAGAAATAGAGTGGGGACAGAGAGAGAGAGAAAGAGAAAGAGAGAGAGAAAGAGAGAGAGAGAAAGAGAGAGAGAGAACGAGAGAAATAGAGTGGAGACAGAGAGAGAGAGAAAGAGAAAGAGAGAGAGAAAGAGAAAGAGAGAGAGAACGAGAGAAATAGAGTGGGGACAGAAGGAGTAAGACAGAAAGTGAAATAGAGAGAGAAAGATGAGGGACAGAGTGAGAGACAGAGACAGATAGAGATAGACAGAGAAAGAGATAAAGAGAGAGAGAGGAGGAGAGAGAGGTAGAGAGGATTGGAAGAAAGTGAGTTTGGCACAAATATATCTTATTGATTCATTAAAACGAATAATCTTTGGTGTATGCCATTGTACATGGCATGCTTAATGCAGATATTGCAAAATACGTTTGTGTGTGCGCGTGTATGTGTGTGTGTGTGTGTGTGCGTGTGCACGAGTGTGTGTGTGTGCGCGCAGATCTGCGCGTGCGCGTACATGTGTGTTTACAGCGATGGTCAGCGATGTGAAAGTAAATACAATTGCTGTCAAAAACATTATCTGCCGATTCAGCAAATACTTCGTTCGGTTATATACTATTTCTTTTGACAGCGCCCTTTGTAGGGGCGTATTTGTATATGTGTATATCTACGTACACACACACACACACCACACACATACACACACACACACATACACACACACACACACACATTCACACACAAATATGGATCTCTATGTGTGCAAGTAAGCCTGTATGTGTATAAGCCTGTATCTCTCTCTATATATGCCAGTTTTATGTATGTATTTGGCTGGTGTATGTATTAATACACCTGTGTATACCTGTGCATACCTAGTGTATGTATGCTTAGGTTTATTCTGAAGCATGTAAGCTTCTAAGTAGGCATTTATGCAAAACTGTCTGCGTGTGTCGGTATAGGTAAATGTGTGTATTTGTAGCTAAGTTTGCCCGTTTCTCTGTATATGACTATGGTGTATATCTGCATGTGTGTATGTTTCTATTTCTCTAAGTCTATGTACATGGTTTGTTGAAAGCGCGTGGCTTAGAGGCTAGGACACTCGGCTCACGATCATAAAGTAGTGAGTTCGATCCCGCCGGCGCGTTGTGTCCTTGAGCAAGAGACACTTTATTTCGCGTTGCTTCTTTCAACTCAGCTGGTAAAAAAGATTTGTACCTGTATTTCAAAGGCCCAGCCTTGTCACATTCTGTGTCACACGAAAAATCTCCCTGAGAACTACATTAAGGGTAAATGAGTCTGTGGAGTACTCAGCCACTTGCACGTTAATTTTATGAGCACGTTAATTTTATGACCGGAATACATGTCGTTATAACCGACGGAGAGCCAGTTATGTATAAGCATTTGTATATACGCTGCTATGTGTCTGTGTATGATATGTCATGGGATCTCTCGTTGATTTTAACATAAGAGGTACTAGCGTAGCTTGTTTGTGTGTGTTTTGGGGGTCAGGATTCAGCATGAGTGTGATCCGCCCAGGGACACGCATTTATGGGGTTCAACAGTTTTCGGTCTGCTGTATAAACCTTTATAGACTTGGGGGGCCGGAAGGAGGAGTGACGGAAACCTCAGAGACTACCCTGGGTGGCACACACTCTAGCTATGTCACTGAAATAAGGGACAAAATATTCGGTTAGCTGGATGACCAACTAATTGATGTGGCTGAGTATTTCGCATACACAGTGCTGGATTAACCACTAAGCAAAATAAACACGAGCTTAGGGCATCAATGGAAGTGGGGGGGACATTATTTACATTATTTACATTTGAAGGATATTTGTCATCTTGTTTGTTCTTAACACAACTTTCGGCTAATATACCCTCCAGCCTTCATCAGGTGTTTTGTGGAAATTTCTTACCGGGGTTCTCATTCCTAAGGTATTTTTCGATGTTGTTGTTGTTATAATAATAATTATAATAATATGATAATAAAATAATAATAATAATAAAATAATAATTATTATTATTATTATTATTATTATTATTCATGTCTGGTTAGTAGCCCGCGATCTTAACCACTGTTCCGCATATATATATATATATATATATTATATATATATATATATATATTAATATATGCGGAACAGTGGTTAAGATAAGGATTAAAAAATAAGGATTCAAATAGAATCAGGTACTTGAAAAGATATGCACCAGGCAGGGGTTTTGATAAGCCTGTGGTCGGTAAGTATCAAATAGGATATTCCGGTTGTGTACACAGAGAAAACCAATCCTATGAGTATTTAGCGCCTAGAAGAGTGCTACAACGCACGCGTTACGTTGAATTGTACACTGTTGGTGTACTCTAGGGAGGTCAACAAATTGTAAATCTTCTTAGTGTATTATAATCAAATGAATAATAACAGACGATGGATAATTGTCAGCTCATTACAGCTGTTTCATACGCATTTTTTAATAGAAGGAGAACATTACCATAATCATCAGATGAAACGTAATTTTACCCGTTGAAGTCTGTCGAGGCTAAATATGAACATTTTCAAAGTTAGCCTCGACACGACAGACTTCAGCCACGTTCCTGCTATATTTTGGGAATATTCTTTTGTTTATAAAATTATGTTTCATCTGATGGTTATGGTATATATATATATATTGCTCCAGTTCACTCAGCTGTAGAAATGAGTTGCTCGTCACAGGTGCCAAGCTGTATCGACCTTTGTCTTTCCCTTGGATAACACTGGTGGCGTGGAGAGGGGAGGCCGGTATGCATGGGCGACTACTGGTCTTCCATAAAACAACCTTGCCCAGACTTGTGCCTCAGAGGGTAACTCTCTAGGTGCAAACCCATGGTCACTCATGACCGAAGGGGGTCTTAATATATATATATATATATATATGTGTGTGTGTGTGTGTGTGTGTGTGTGTGTGTTTGTGTGTGTATGTATGTCTTACTCTCTAACAGTCTGTTTGATTGTCTGTCTATCTTTTATTCTCCTTCTCTAACTTCCTTTTTGCCCGTCTCTCTATGTAGTTACCTATCAACATGCCTTTCTATCCCTTTGTATATCAATTCATGTGTATGCCTACGTGGTTATATGTGTACGTGTTTGTCTTTTGTGTGTGTGTATGTGTGTGTGCGTGGCTGTGTGTATATATGTGTGAATGTTCTATGACACACTTCCAATTATTCTTTAAGTGATAAGTTGAAATGTACTCTTTAAAGTTCACCGGAATTAATTGCATCATATACATACACAAATACATAAGTACGCGTAAGACTATTTTATGTATGAGCATATGCAGGCAATAGTATACATATGAATGTATTTGTACATGTGTGCACGTGTGCGTGTATAGTGGATGGGTGGGGGAGAATAGGGTTTGTTAAACGATGCATCTCCATCTTGTATTAGTTTCTCTAATGACGCGGTGATATGATCCGAACAAGCCTTAAGATGGCAGCTCTGTGGTATTCGCCATATTGAATCACGACAACCTGTTATAGATATTAAAGCGAACAAAAATACTTTGTTGTCATAACATCCACAATATTAACATTTGATACAGCCAACACACGTTTTTGTTTTTATTGCTGTTGTTGTAATTGCTGCTGCTGCTGCTGCTGCTGCTTCCTCTGCCGTTGTTTATGCTTGTTCAATTTAAGGGTATTGCAATTGTTGCTGTTATTGTTGTATTTGCTAGTTTTATCTCGATGTGTTCCTATAGATGCTATTGTTTGTTTTGTTGTTGTTGTTGTTCTTGCTGATGTCATTGCTATGCATTTAATACATTTTTTTTTATTAATAAATTACAACAGAGTTCTTTCTTATAATCCTAATCGCAGAAGCCAACGAAGAAACGCCTCCAGGCTGTGACCGTTCTATCTTCTGTCTCCCTCAATTCCCCTCCCACTCGCTTACTCTACTTTTTCTCTTCTTTTTCTTTGTTGACATAAATATATCTGGGATTAACTTCCATTATGGTTATTTTGGAATTTGATACGATGTGCTTTCAGAAACGGGATTTGGCTGCTATTTCTAGCTATCTATTCGAGTAACTTCTTAGACGTTTCCCCTTTGTTATTGTTGCAATTGTGATTATTAATAATGAGCTTTCTCTTATCGCCACTGTTACTTTTGTTTTTTGCTGTTAAATTTTACTGTTATTCATATTTCTAAGGTGGTTACTACTTTTGTCGTTGTTGTTTTTGAGAACCACATAAATCCGAGTGGACATGATACTGGAAGACCAATGGAGATATTGGCAATCTCGGCCATGACACTTAACTCTCAATAGCCCAGTTCATTTAGCCGTAAATAGTGACGAAACATAAATGTCGTTGGTGTTTCTGGGTTTTATTGTTTTTAGGCGGCGAGCTGGCAGACACGTTAGCGCGCCGGGCGGAATGCTTAGCGGTATTTCGTCTGTCGTTACGTTCTGAGTTCAAATTCCGCCGAGGTCGACTTTGCCTTTCATCCTTTCGGGGTCGATAAATAAAAGTATCAGTTTCGCTCTGGGGTCGATGTAATCGACTTAATCCCTTTGTCTGTCCTTGTTTGTCCTCTCTATGTTTAGCCCCTTGTGGGCAATAAAGAAATATATTTTGTCACTGTTTTTAATTTCAAAATTGGCATGGCTGTGTGGTAAGAAGTTTTACTCGCAAATACATGATTCCGGGTTCAGTCCCACTTAATGCATTTAATGGTACCTTGGGCAGTTTCCGTCTACCAGATCCACTTACAAGGCTTTGGTCAAACCGAGGCTGTAGTAGAAGACACCTGCGCAAGATGCCACGCCGTGGGACTGAAACTGCAACTATGTGTTTGCGAAGCAAACTTCTTATCACACACCCACGTCTCGCCTGTGCTTTGACGGTAAACTTCGAAAATATCCTTTATACTGAATATGTCGTTGTTATTGTTATTTCCTGCTACCGTTGTATATTTCGATGATTAGCCCCATCCAAGGCTGGATCGAATAAATTTATAGTCAAAGATTTCCAGATGTGATCATAGCGTCATTGTTTGTATTTCCATACTTAGTATGCCTATGACTACGGCCTACTACAACCTGCGGCCCGTGAGATTTGGCTCGACTAACAAAAAACTACCATGAAATATTTTAGCAGTGCGGCCTGCCTGATGATGAGTTATGTCTCATGCGGCCCGCTTCTCGAAAACGCTTACTTATGATTGGTTTACAATGTCATTCCGTTTTATTCTTACCATTATTATTAAAAATAATAACATGATAACGTCGTATATATGTATATATATATGGATGTAAGTGTGTGTATATGTTTCTGTGTCTGTGTTTGTTTCCCCCAACATCGCTTGACAACCGATGTTGGTGTGTTTACGGCCCCGTAACTTAGCGGTTCGGCAAAAAGAGACCCATAGAATAAGTACTAGGCTTCCAAAGAATAAGTCCTGGGGGCGGTTTGCTCGACTAAAGGCGGTGCTCCAGCATGGCCGCAGTCAAATGACTGAAACAAGTAAAAGAGTAAAAGAGTAAAAAGAGAGTATGATATTCGAAGATTTGGCTAATATATTTAGCCCCTGGAATGACAACGTATAACTCTGTTTCCCCCCTCCTCTCTCCCTCTCTCTCTATCTATCTATCTCCCATAAACAGGATATTTAATTTGTTCGAAAGTTATAAGTACCTTAAATATTTAATTCCTAGAGATGTTCTTAACATCAGATCCTGTACATCTTTGGTAGAATGGATTCCATAAAGATGGGATTTCAAGCAATATAAAAATCATTTCGTCGTTGGACATCACAACACAAATCACAACACACACCCTACCCTATCCAAAAATACAGTAAGTTTTATCGATTCCGCTATGTTAATGGCGATTTGTTTTATCGAAACTACACCCACGAAAATCCAACTGAAATACAATAGTCACCGAACTCAAACTATAACGGAAAACAAGTAACATAACTAAATCTAGCGGCGTATCCAATTGTTATTCTAAAGTTTATATTACTTCACTCATCTATCATGAAATAAGACACGGAGAAAAAATAGAAAAAAAAAACACATTAGTTATATATTGAATTACGAGTAATTGTTGATATTTACAGAAGAAAATGAAAATGAATTCATTTCAATGACCCCGAGCAAAAGTTAATGACAGTTCCAAAAATTGGTGACAACTAAATTTGGTGAGATATTTTGTTCGCCGTAACTCGACCGTTTACAAATACACTGCTGTCCTCAATTAATTTAATATATAATGTATTTATATAGAAAAACACATACACTTACATACATGCATACAAGCATACATACATACACACATACATACATACATACACACATACATACATACATACATACACACATACATACATACTTACATACATACATACATACATACATACATACATACATACATACATACATACATACATACATCCGTGTGTATGTATATACGATATACATGTGCATAAATATGTGTGTGTGTATATATATATATATTCATATATATATTATGTGTGTTTGTGTTTGTGTATGTATGCATGTACGTATGTGTTTAGTAAGCGTTGATTGCATATATGTGTCTATCTCCAATTTTTGGAGATGCGATTAACTTTTTGCTCGGGTCATTAAGATGATTCACCTTCATTTTCTTGTGTAAACATTAACCATTATTCTTAATTTAATATATAATAAGTAATGTGCTTTCCATTAAAAAACAAACAAAAAAATATTATTGTAGGGAGAGTGCAGCGATATAAACTTTAAGATGACTGCAATTTGAGGTTGGCATCTTATTTCTTTATTGCCCAAAAGTGGCTAAACACAGAGGGGACAAACAAGGACAGACAAAGGGATTAAGTCGAATACATCGACCCCAGTGCGTAACTGGTACTTAATTTATCGACCCCGAAAGGATGAAAGGCAAAGTCGACCTCGGTGGAATTTGAACTCAGAACGTAACGGCAGACGAAATACCTATTTCTTTACTACTCACAAGGGGCTAAATACAGAGTGGACAAACAAGGACAGACAAACGGATTAAGTCGATTATATCGACCCCAGTGCGTGACTGGTACTTAATTTATCGACCCCGAAAGGATGAAAGGTAAAGTCGACCTCGGCGGAATTTGAACTCAGAGCGTAACGGCAGACGAAATATGGCTACGCATTTCGCCCGGCGTGCTAACGGTTCTGCCAGCTCGCATCTATCGTGGTTAAGGAGTAGGATTTGCGATCTGCAATCGATGAAAAAGTCAGCAATTTATGTGGTGGATTCGATAAGATTAACTATAGACATGTTTACATACATAATGTGTGTGTATGTGTGTGTGAGGGCGGCGAGCTGACAATCGTTAGCACGGCGGGCAAAATGCTTATCGGCATTACGTCCATCTTTACATTCTAGGTTCTAATTCCGCCGGGGTAGATTTTACCCCCCATCCTTTTCGTGCCGATAAAACAAGTACCTGCTAAGCACTTGGGTCGTTGTAATCGACATCAGCCCCTCCTCTAAAATTACTGGCCTTATGCCAAGATCTGAAACCAATAACCAATATGTATGTATATATATATTCATGTATGTATGTATGTATATATGTATGTTTGTATGTATGCCTATATGTATGTATATATATATATATATATATATATATATATATATATATATATATATATATAAAAGAGAGAGAGAGAGAAGAGAGAGAGAGAGGGAGAGAGTGATAGAAAGAGAGAGGGAGAGAGAGACAGAAAGAGAGAGAGGGAGAGAGAGAAAGAAACAGTGAGAAAGAGAGAGAGAGAAACATGTGTGTGCGTAGTCACATAAATGCATATATATATATGTGTATGTATGTATGTATGTATGTATGTATGCATTTATGTATATATTACACTCACAAATTATCGCTAATATTATTTACACAATGAAAATGAAGATAAATTCATCTAAGTGACCTGAGCAATGAGTTAATCTCATCACGTAAAATTGGTTCTTAATTAAGTTTCGACATAATACTATACATCAATGGTATAAACCAGGAATATCTGATTGCAGATTCGACTGTTTACTGTTGAATACAAACTGTCTTCTTTTGACCATCAGTTTTGACATGTTATCCACTTGTTATTAATGGTATTGATTTCTTCTATTCATGTAGGGTCAGGTCACACATCAATTTTTTCTGTTTTGTTTATTATTGTTTTAATGGAACACCGGAAAGACGTGTATTCAGTTGAATCAGTCTCAGTACTTGGCAGGTACTTATTATATTAATTAAACGGCTAAGTCTACCTCGTCGGGATTTTAAACTCAGTGTTAAAGGGACATGATAAAATATCGAATAGGCAGAAAGCCACAACTTGCCTTTGGTGCTTGGATAAGGGCGACAGCTTCGATTACCTTTACTCTGCTTATTGGGTATTGTAATTTTATCGACCCTGGAAGAAATCAAAAGTGAATGCAAATCAGGCGGGATTTGAACTCAAAACATAAATCGACGTAAATAAATCTTTTATCTTTTAGTTGTTTTAGTTATTGGACTGCGACCTACCTGGGGCACATCCTTGATGGCTTTAATCGAAAAAAATCGACCCCAGTAATTATCTATCAAAATGTCGGCAAAAAGAGACAAATTAAATAATCAAGCAATTTATTTTCACGAGATTGCAAAGTTATGAGGGAGGTAAACAAACCAACACTGGTTTTCAAGCAGTAAACGTGGAACATACACAAACACGCGCGCGCACACACACACACACGCACGCACATACATATATGCGATGGGCTTCACACAGTTTCCGTCTACAAAATTCACCCACTTGCCATTAGTCGGCTCGGAACTGTAGTAGGCGACATTTGGCCAAGATTCCACGCTGTGTGACTGAGAATTCGAAACTACGTCGTTGCAAAGCGAGCTTCTTAACCTCACATCGATGTCTCTCCGTCATTCTACGGATTCTCCTAATTCACGATACAAACGTTATTAACTACTGATTGGCATTTTGTGTCACTTACTACCGCTTTTTTCCACGAAATCACAATAGGCCTAATAGCGCTCATACTATTGTAGCTGTGTTGCGATGGCTATTTTGAGAATATGCCAAGATTGTCCTATTCTTAACATCTCTTTGAATAGATTTCTTAGAAATGGTTTTAAAATAAGATAATTATGATTATTAGCTTTGGGACAAAGGCCTCACATTTGCAGAAAGGAAGTTTAATTCACTGAATCGACCTCTGAACATTACTGGTAAGGCTGTGAACTGGATGATATGTCAGAATGTAAGATCGAATGCTTCTGAGTTCAAATTTCGCCGAGGTCAACTTCATCATTCATTTACTTCTTTTTTTTTTTTTTTTGACTCCATAGAATAGTACCATTCTAGGCGATAGATTAGCGGAACTGTGAAATTTTGGATAAGATGTCTT
>NC_043011.1:43084774-43092274 GCF_006345805.1 Octopus sinensis
ATCTAAATCATTGAATTCTTTTTAAAGTTGTTACTTATTATATCGGTCTCTTCTAAGATACAGAAACGTAAAGAGACGAACAGCTCAGTCCATCGTATCCAGAGTATGGGTTATTGATTTATTTTACACAAATATGGAACATTGAAACTGAACAAATCTCATTAAACGCGGCCTAAGGTGTTGATAGGATATCAACTGTGATTTTCTCACTGGCATTAATTGTGACATTCGTGCCTGATATTTGCACCGATATTTCTGGAGTCCTATGTTCATTCATATCTGTGCTTATATTTATTGCGAATTGCGTGTGATAATTGTAATGATATATGTTGCTTATATTTCTTGGTGACATTTCTTACGACATTAGCAGTTGATTTAAGGCGGCGAGCTGGCAGAATCGTTAGCACGCCGGGCGAAATGCGTAGCCGTATTTCGTCTGCCGTTAAGTTCTGAGTTCAAATTCCGCCGGGGTCGACTTTGCCTTTTATCCTTTCGGGGTCGATAAATTAAGTACCAGTTGCGCACTGGGGTCGATATAATCGACTTAATCCGTTTGTCTGTCCTTGTTTTTCCTCTCTGTGTTTGGCCACTCGTGGGTAGTAAAGAAATAGGTATTTCGTCTGCCGTTACGTTCTGAATTCAAATTCCGCCGAGGTCGACTTTGCCTTTCATCCTTTCGGAGTCGATTAAATAAGTACCAGTTACGCACTGGGCTCGATATAATCGACTTAATCCGTTTGTCTGTCCTTGTTTGTCCTCTCTGTGTTTAGCCCCTTGTGGGTAGTAAAGAAATTGGTAAAATTGCTCACTGGCATTTCGTCCGCTCTTACGTACTAAGTCCAAATTCCGCCGAGTTCGACTCTGCCTTTCATCCTTTCGGGGTCCGTGAAATAAGAACCAGTTGAGCACTGGTTGGTGGTGGTGGGGGAGGAGAGCAGTGTAATCGACCTACCCCTTCCCAGAAATTGCCAGCTTTGTGCAGTTGATACATGCTGCCATTACATTTTCTTAGCTAGTAACGGCCAACTACGCTTCAATACTAAACACGCCGCCATTGAGCACTATCCATCATGTCTCTTGTACAGCAAACACCCGAATGAAAACCACAACAACACATTCCTTCGCCGCTATTCAAAGATTATGTTTTATAACGTGATCGCAGCAAAGAATTTATTTGCTATCTACTCTCTCTTTACTCTCTTTTTACTCTTTTACTTGTTTCACTGATTTGACTGCGGCCATACTGGAACACCGCCGTTAGTCGAGCAAATCGACCCCAGGACTTATTCTTTGCAAGCCTAGTACTTATTCTATCGGTCTCTTTTTGCCGAATCGCTAAGTTACGGGGACGTAAACACACCAGCATCGGTTGTCAAGCGATGTTGAGGGGACAAACACAGACACACAAAGACACACACACACACACACACACACACACACACACACACACACACACACATATATATATATATACGTATATATACCGGACTTATTTCACCTTCCGTCTACCAAATCCACTCACAAGGCTTTAGTCGGCCCGAGGCTTTAGTAGAAGACACTTGCCCAAGGTTCCACGCAGTGGGACTGAATCCGAAATCATGTGGTTGGTAAGCAAGCTACTTACCACACAGCCACTCCTGCGCCTATATTATCATAATTATTAAGCTTTATTCTGAAAAAAAAAACTCCTTCTATGCTAGAGCGATCCTCTCCAGTCATGCCCCAAGCAAGAATTTACCATTCTGTTACGCACCAATGACACCACATCACCACCATCACTGCTACTATACTACTGCTACTATTACTACTGTTATTGCTGCTACTGCGACTACTACTGTTGCTGCTACTGCCACTACTACCACCACCACCACCACCACCACTACCATAACCACCACTACCACAAACACCACTACAACTACCACCACCACCACCACCTCTACTACTACTACTATATCCTTTGTCGCAAACCTCACGCCAGATTTATAAACTATGTCACGACCTGCATTAGAAAAAGAGCGCCAATTACTCGTGTACTAATTATAATATCCAATATCCCACTCATCCGGAGAAAACACACTTACACACAGACACATACACACATTGAATTACAGATTCATGTATATGCATTCTATATAGTTAGTTTATATTTGATATGGTAGGATACATAACCAAACTCACACAGAATCTGGAACGAACCCAGCGAAAGCACAGTTTCAAAGCCACAGCTATGATAAATGTATCAGAAATGTTATGAGAGGAGCACAATATAAAAAAACATGATATGACACCAGAACTAAATTATCAAGAAGGATACATACGGCACGTTGAAATGACAAAGTTACACACAAACCTTAGCAAACGCGCCGTACACCCCACCCCCTTGTATAGTCATTACAAAATATACCCAGAACTCCACCACTCATACATGTACGGTAACATATTGCACACGGCAGTTAATATTAATTATATATGTAAATATATATACACACTTTCTCGAGTAAGAACACTTACATATGCGCAGAGGCATATAGAGAAAACGAGAGAGAGTGACAGACAGACACAGATAGAGACAGACAGAAAGATAGATAGATAGGGGAGAAAAGGAAAGAGAGAGAGAAAGAGAAAGAGAGAAAGCAACAAAGACAGTTCAAATTCACAGACACTGTCAAACCGATACACGTATTCTGTAAACTCCAAATGCTTACATATAGTGAGGCATCGTAACTGTGCTCTGACATGAAACGAAAACTACCCAAATAACAGTCAATTGTATATATATATAGATCGACAATCCTTACATAACATATTCACAAGAAAAAGGTTAAAAAAAAAAGTAATTACATACACACAAACACATGTACATATTCTTATACAAACGTACAAACCCATATCTATGCAGTTTGTCAGGCAACCATGATAGCATATAAGAATTATAATCACAACCACCAGCGCACACCTCTTCCAGCCGCATATAACCCCAACTGCAAATCTGAAACACTTCTGGCTCGGGTAGTACACCATTAGACACATGCGCATATATATATATATATATATATTATATATATATCATATATAATATATATATATAATATATAGATTATATATATATATATATATATATAAAGTATAGCCGATACACATCTATAAATACAATCATTTACCTTTACATTTATATGCAGCACGCACCGACATTTTAATTGGTATCTACTGCGCTCACCAACGTTCTAATTGAGACTCCAATTATACACGACGAAAACATGCTAACGTCACCGAATTGGCAAGAAAATTGTGCTGATTTATACTTCTTACCTTTTCAACAGTCATATACCATTGGTAATGATTTAAAGTGTGTTTCGTATTATACACACGCACAGTCATGCGTACGTACATACATACCCGGATAATACTTTACATATATGCATACGTATAAAAACATTTACATAAAAACATTTATATATTTGACATCTCAAGCTGATATTATAGCCAATGTGTCAGTAATGTCTGAATATAAAATGCCGACAATATTTACGTAAATACATACATTATTACATTCATACATACATATATACATCCATATATGTATAGAAGTTTATATACACATATATATATATATATATATACGATTTATATCTGTGTGTGTTGTGTGTGTATGTATGTAATATATATATATATATATATAGATATATATATATTATATATAGAGAGAGAGAGAGGAGAGAGAGAGAGAGACAGACAGACAGACAGACAGAAAGAGAAAGAAAGATAGATAGCTAGCTAGATAGATAATAAATAGATAGATAATATATATATAGATAGATAGATAGATAGATAGATAGATAGATAGATAGATAGATAGATAGATAGATAGATAGATAGATAGATAGATAGATGGATAAATAGATGGATAAATAGATGGATAAAAAGATAGATACTTGTCTTTCTACTCTGAAGACGGAGGCCGGATCTACTTAATGGTTTATATACTTCGACTACTGCCTGCGAACTACGTATGCCAACATTATGAAGTAATTCCGAACCCCTCAGAAACAGCTGTCGGTCCTGTAGCACCATACCGTCTCCCCTTATTTTTTCCTGGTCTTTGTACTCTGTGTAAGTTTTGCTCTGTTGATATATAAATATCTATAAATTCATATTTGAATATTCATCTTCTGAATATTTTCATCATTTGTTTTGTCTCTATTTACATATATACATATATAGTGGAGGCGCATGGCCCAGGGTTAGGGCAGCGGACTCGCGTCGGAGGATCGCGGTTTCGATCCCAGACCGGGCAGTGAGTGTTATTGAGCGAAAACACCTAAAGCTCCACTAGGCTCAGGGGGGTGGTGGTGAACCCTGCTGTACTCTTTCACCACAATCTCTCCGCTCTTTCTTCCTGTTCTCTTGTACCTGTATTTCAAAGGCCAGCCTTGTCACATTCGTGGTCACGCTGAATCTCCTCGAGAACTACGTTAAGGGTACACGTGTCTGTGGAGTGCTCAGCCACTTGCACGTTAATATCACGAGCAAGCTGTTCCGTTGATCGTATCAGCTGGGACCCTCATCGTCGCAACCGACGGAGTGCTCCTATATTATATACATATATGTGTGTATTTTGTATATCTAGCTCAAGTGTTTTTATTTGTTTATTTGCCTCATTATCTCTATATCTGCTCACCTGGAATCCTCTTATCTCAACTCTCTACTCTGTGGACTTAGTCCTCGGTAAAGATTTCGGACAGAAAGTTAAAATCATTTGAGCGCTACAAAGTGTTTTCTATATTGTGCATCTCTGGATTTCACCAGTTGTCACTTTCTGTCTCTGTCTGTCTACTCTCTCTCTCTCTCCCCCTCTCTCCCCCCTCTCTCTCCCTGCTGCTTTTAAATAAAGCATATTACTCTACCACTGGTATTTGAGTAATCTTTTTTCCACCTTGTTTCACATTTATGTGTTTACCTCGGTATATATATATATATATATATATATATATATATATATACATACATACATACATACATACATACATACATACATACATACATACATATGAAACATAAAAGCAGCTACACGTTTTTACAGAATAGGTGTTTCGTATCATAGGTCAACCGAAAATATATTGGTATATGTATTCTTAAGGTCAATTTGGCATTTATAATTTATATAAACAAATGGGAACAAGGGAAAATAATGTGTCATATGTTGCTTCGAGTCATTTATATAGAAAAAGCTTTTAGTATATACCTTTTTGAGTTTTACGGCTAAAAGGTTTTTCGTAGTGCAAGTAAATCGTCATAATTAACAAATCTGTTTTAAGTTTCTCTGATTTCCAAAAAGTTTTAATGTAATTAAAACTTTTCCATATTTTTCCTTATTTAAAACCGTGTGCGGTTTAATGACTAAAATAGGCGCGCGCACACATACACATTCACGCACACACAAAAACACATATACACACAACACACACAACGCTTGTACATATACACAATAACGAATATAGTATCTACATAATATAATACTATATATATATATTATCTCTCTTATATAAACGGCAGTTAGCGTGTTTCTGTGTGTCGGTTTTCTCGACCCTCACCCTGACCAGGCTTACCGCTTCTGATGAATGACACACACATAGCCAATGTCATAATTCAAAACTAACGCAGCGAAAATTTTGAAAAGTTCCCAGTTCTGAAAAAAATCGATAAATTCGACATGGGGTCGAAATAAAAAAAACAAACCACCGACTGTCTAGGGGACGCAATCAACTTTTTTTACTCTCAAAAACATTTACCATCATTTTTTCCATTTTTTTGCTATTAAACTCTTTAAAATGCTTATAGTTATTCCCTACAAATGAGCAACGCCGGGCATATGCTATTATATATAAAGATAAATATATTACACACATACATACAACTGTGGTATATATATATATGATATATATATATATAATATATATATATATATACACATACATACATATATAAAGTGAAAGTGGAAAGAGGTGGGAGAGAGAGAAAGAGAGATTTCAAAGATGGATATAAAGGTAGATAAATCAATAGATAAATAGATATATGTATGTATGTATATGTGTGTATGTATGCATGTATGAATCTACATACGCAAACGTACGATACGCTTCCTGTAAACAGCATTCAACACTGTGATTCCTGCAGACATGTACATACAAGCACACACAGGCAGACACCTACACATGCCTCCCCCACACACTCACTCTCTTACACATACACGCGTATACACACACGCATAAACACACACACACACACACACGCACGCCATGCATAAAGTGATGAAAGAGAGAAAGTACTCAATATGTATGAGTGAATATCATTATTTAATGTACAACGCCGGTTGTGTTCTGCATCGCTATTCTGGGACCCCCCCCATTCGGTCACGACACAGCCCATGGGTTTGCACCTAGAAAGTTACCCTCCCAGGCACAAGTCCGGGCAAGGTTGTTTATGGAAGACCAGCAGTCGCCCATGCATACCGGTCTCCCCTCTCCCGCCACCAGTGCTATCCAAGGGAAAGGCAAAGGGGGCGATACAGCTTGGCACCTGTGACGTCGCAACTCATTTCTACAAAGCTGATTGAACTGGAGCAACGTGAAATAAAGAGTCTTGCTCAAGAAGACAACACGCAGCCCAGTCCGGGATTCGAGCCCACAACCTCACGATCGTCAGATCGACGCTCTAACCACTGAGCCATGCACCTTTATAATATCGCTATATTGGGACAAATTTATGTATGTTTCAGAAGACAAATAAGACTGACCAATGACGGAACTTTATACACTATCCAGTATGGCACCACAAGAGGACCACTTTATGGTTGACCCTTGGTCCTACTGTTTCTGAACGTTAATTTGTTAGAGAAACCATGGCAGGTAATTCCTAACATACCGAGTGCGGCATATATATTTATGTATTTACCCATGCTTTCATTAATAAAAGTTTACAAGTCGATAGCTATATTTATGAACAACAAATAAGGCAGCGAGCTGGCCGAATCGTTGACATGCCGGACAAAAATGCCTAATGACGTTTACGATCTGAGTTCAAATTCCGCTGAAGTCGACTTTGCATTTCATCCGTTTGGGATAGATAAGTTAAGTTCCAGTTAATGTAATCAATTTAATCCTCCCGCAGAATTTCTGGCCTTGTGCCAAAATTTGAAACAAATATTTACAATTCAAAACGGCCACCAGTTGCTTTCACTATAACCTTTAATGTATTTTCTTTATTGAAGTGCATGATTTATTATGATTAGATAATGAGTAAACTATATACTGCTCCTTTTATGTATGGTATCTGTAAGATAGCAAGCTAGCAGAATCGTTAGCAATCTGGGCAAAATGTTTAGCGGCATTTCTTCCAGTTTTACATTGTGAATTCGAAGTGCGCCGAGGTCGCCTTGACCTTTCATGGGGTCGATAAAATATGTACCACTCGAGAAGTGTGTCGATGTAAATGATTACCTCA
>NC_043011.1:43097274-43098904 GCF_006345805.1 Octopus sinensis
GCTTAATAGAACTTGGAAAGCGAAATAATTAGATACGTTGTGGCTAATCTTACTGCAACAAGAGTATGGTAGATTTTCTTTCTTAGTTTGGCACAAGGCCAGCATTTTTGAAGGAGGGGAAAATTGATTACATCGGTCTCACTGCTCAAATGGGGCTTCATTTTATCGACCAAGAAAGGATGAGGGGCAAAGTCAACCTTGGAGAAATTTAAAATCGGATCGTGAAGAAGTGGAAGAAATTCCGCTGAGTAAGTCCGATGCAGTAGCGATTCGGCCAGGTCAGTGCCTTGAAATCATGGTAATAATGTTTTCTAATTTTTGGTAAATGGATAGCAATTTTGAGGGAGGGGAAGGCAATTACATCGACCTTACAACTTGACTAACACTTATTTTATCGACCCCGAAAGGATGAAAGGCAGGTTTTACCTCAGCGGAATTTGAACTCAGAACGTAAAGACGAGCGAAATGCCGCTAAGTATTCTGTCTTGCGTACTAACGATTCTGCAAGCTCGCCTCCTTAGAATATTGTAATAATGGTTTCAAATTTTGGCACAAGGCCAGGAAGTTCGGGGGAGGGGGTAAGTCGATTACATCGATGTCACTGCTCGACTGGTACTTATTTTATCGACCCCGAAAGGATGAAAGACAAATTTTATCTGATTGGAGCTTGAACTCAGAGCGTAAAGACGGACGAATTACCGCTAAGCATTTTGCCCTGCATGCTAACGACTTTGCGAGTTCACCTCGAAAGAGTATGATAATAATCACATACATAACACTGACACCAGCTCTAGAATTTTGAGACGAAGGAGTGTATGGTCTAGTAAATACATCCCAGTGTTTGACCTCAACTACTTTAGCCTCCCTAGGAAGATCGAGCCAACAGGAAAGATACGAAAGGACCGATGAATAAGGCGGTGAGCTGGCAGAATCGTTAGCACGCCGGGCAAAATGCTTAGCGGTATTCGTCTGCCGTTACGTTGTGAGTTCAAATTCCGCCGAGGTCGACTTTGCCTTTCATCCTTCGGGGTCGATAATTAAGTACCAGTTACGCACTGGGGTCGATATAATCGACTTAATACCTATGTCTGTCCTGTTTGTCCCTCTATGTTTAGCCCCTTGTGGTAATAAAGAAATAGGTATTTCGTCTCGAGGTATTTCGAGGTTGACTTTGCCTTTTATCCTTTCGAGGTCGATAAATTAAGTACCAGTTGCGTACTGGGTCGATCTAATCGACTGGCACCGTCCCCCAAAATTTCGGGCCTTGTGCCTATAGTAGAACAGAAAGGGCCGACGAAAGAGCTACTACGTGGCCGCACAACGGAAATGCAATTAAATTTCTTTTACATTACACCCAGCAGACTTTTTAAAAGATGGCACATTTATTAAACAAAAAGGAGAACAGAGAGATGGTTTAGGCTGAATATATTCGGACAACAACAAAGACATGTTGGGAATAAGAAAAAAGCTTTGATTGCAACACGAGTTGAACGTACAAACTCTGAAGTATTTTGTCGGGGTTGTACAGAAACTATTATCTACTTTCCTCAGGGCGGCGAGCTGGCAGAATCGTCTAGCGCGCCGGGCGAAATGCTTAGCGGTATTTCGTCTGTCGTTACGTTCTGAGTTC
>NC_043011.1:43099004-43119004 GCF_006345805.1 Octopus sinensis
TGTGTGTCAACCGTATTGCCGAAGTTATATAACGCAAGAATCGCTAGAAATGGGTGTCAGAAAAATATAGAGAAACAATGGCCAACCAGGAGAAATACATAGCAAGCATAATAGGCCAGAATGAGAAAGCCCAAAAGAAAATAATTCTTGAGTTCTGAATGTTATCTCACATGGTTCTAAAAAAACCATTCTTCATCACCAGTTTTCCCAAGCTATAAAAACAGAATTTTATTGAATCATTTTGGAATATTTTTAAATACCTTGTATATATTCAAGAACTTTGAAAAAAAATTATGCTCACAGAAAAAAGTAAAAAGACACATCAAAAATAACTTAATTCAAAATTTTCCCATTCAGTTCCTTGCCAATATTCTGCTTGCGATACTTGTTTATAGAATTCATGGAATATATTACATAAAGATTGCTTATATTGCCATCATGCAAACAATGGGGACGAACGTTTAACAGGGAGAGCTTTACACACATACACACACATACACATATACTTGGCATACACGCCCACATATATATATACATATACTTATATGAATATATACATGCATTAATGTAAATATATAAATATATGTAGATATATATGTATACATGTACACACGTATATACGTATACATACATACATACATACATACATACATACATACATACATACATACATACATACATACATACATACATACATATATATATATATATATATATATACTCACACGCATAGATATATATTTTTATACACATATTTATATACACATGTGAATGTTTGCACTCGTGTACGTGGGCGTAAATTTCGGAATAGTGCTTGAAACACTACTTCTTAATATAATTGTAAATCAATATTTTAGTTCTTCCACAATATTCCAGTGGATTCTTGCAGTCGATAATTACTCGAAATAAATAAACAATAGTGAGACGCATGTTTTATGATAAACTTCGCATTATCATTGGCAACGTGGCAGAATCGTTAGCATGCTGGACGAACGAAATGCTTGTTAGCACGCCGGGTGAAGTGCGTAGCGGTATTTCGTCTGCGTTACGTTGTGAGTTCAAATTCCGCCGAGGTCGACTTTGCCTTTCATCCTTTCGGGGTCGATAAGTTAAGTACCAGTTACGCACTGGGGTCGATGTAATCGACTTAATACCTATGTCTGTCCTTGTTTGTCCCCTCTGTGTTTAGCCCCTTGTGGATAATAAAGAAATAGGTATTTCGCCCGTCGTTCAAATTCCACCGAAGTTGACTTTGCTTTTTATCCTTCCGGGGTCGATAAATCAAGTACCAGTGAAACACTGGGGTCGATGTAATTTGTAGAGTGTCAGTAACTATATGCAGTTTCTCGAGGATCCACGAAGGTAGTAACGCTATTCCATTGCAGTGGCGAAAGATAAACAAATGCGACCGTTTGAGGAAAACGGAAGGCCCATTTTTGACACCATTAGTTAAAGCCACATGAGTAACTTCTGGCTAGAAGGACTTAGAAAACGAAAGAAAGACCAACATACAACATCAGAGACGGTCAGTGAATTGGATTTCATGGCTGTGGCTGCTTCTACCTCTGCTTTCAGATCAGTGACTCCGAGAATAGGCAGATGATAATCAACACAGGACTGCCGTATGTAGTGAAACCTAACAGGAAACTGTGTAGCTGGAAAGCGAAAATCTTATTCATACTGTCCTGCATGGATACATAACATGCACAATATAAATACACACATTCATATCAGTGTGTTTGTGAGTGTATGTGTGTCTGTATGTATATATTTGTATGTAAATCCACATGTACCCTTTTGTAATACAGAAACAGGATTATTATACGTAGACCATTATCATCATCATCATCATCATCATCATCGTCATCATCATCATCATCGTCGTCATCATCATCATCATCGTCATCATCATCATCATCATCATCATCATCATCACCACCACCATCATCACCACCACCACCATCATCACCATCACCATCACCATCATCATCGTCATCATCATTTTCTTCATCATTGCCATCAGCAGCAATAACGGCAACAACATAAACTCTTCAGTATACATTATAAGTCTTATTCATTTGACCATTTGAATGTGAATTCGAAAACTATTACCATGTCTATAACAATAACTGTATAACTTTAATGAAGAGCTTTGTAACAGAAATTATTTCCAGGAGAGAATCATGTTAAGTAAAACAAATAACAAACAAGCGAAATAACATGAAAATGAAAATGAAAAAAAAAAAAAAATAGACGAGCGGCCATAAATCTATTAGCATCAATACAGTAATCTGCCAATAGAAAATTGAAACGGTAACATTTTGAAATCAACTCGTCCAGATAACATTTCATGACATATATTTTCCTCCATTTTGAAACTAACTCAACGGTGATGTAATTTGATATTTCACAAGACTAACGCACACGGCATTGGATATTCTAATGTCACTGAAAGGTTAATTTGATGTGTTTATTATCTAAAGAACCCCAGTGTGGAAGATCAATCCCGTAATGAAAATTTTAAATACTTTGATGCATTGTTTAACGGATAAATACTTGTTCACAACGACACCGCCGCCGTCATCACTCATAGCATGAAAATTAATGGATATCAAGTTATAATAATTCGAGGCACACACACACGCACATATGAACGCACACACACACACACAACATTCACACACACACACACATACATATACACACTAATACCAACATAATAATTATTAATGCAATTAAGCATTTCTGGCTTCACTGAGTTAAAAAAAAGGAATAGAGAATATTTTAAATGATTCAGGGATTAGGACGGAGTTTGATAACTGGTGTATAGCAACAGACTGTTTGTGTGAAGCAGGATATGGAAAATATTCTCCATTGGGTGGCAAGTTAGTTTATTTCTGCCAATAATATTCCCAAATGGTCTGCTATACTTTTTCTGGCGATTTCTCACCAGAAACGCAACATAACGGAATGAATAGAATGAAAAGATGTTAATACACTTGTAAGCTAAAAGTAGGTGAAGCTTATTACTGCTGTCTAAGCCGACATTAAATGTGATTGAACAAAGCTGAAGTCAAAGTTGTTCCAGCCGTGACTGTCCCGTCTCTCTTCTAAGCACAGTGCACTCACCTTTTATCTTTTATTTGTTTTAGTTATTAAACTGAGGCCATGCTGGGGCACCGCGATGAAGAACTTTTAGTCGAATGAATCGGTCCCAGTACTTATATTTTTCTTAAAGCCTGGTATTTATTCTGTCACTTTTGCCGAACGGCTAAGTTATGGGGGTGTAAACACACAAGCACCAGTTGTCAAGCGATGGCAGGGAGAAATACAAACACAAAGACACACACAAAGTTATATTTACCTTTAGCTTGGGCTAACTGTAGCGTTGGGCCGACGCTATATATATATACACACACAACAGGATTCTTTTAGTTTCCGTCTATCAAATCCACTCCATATATATATATATATATATATATAATATATATATATATATATAATTTAATCCAAACGGGAAACAAAAAAACAACAACAATGGAACAATTACAGTATTATTATTAATAGGCGCTCAGGAAATGGAAGCAGGGAGGTATGACGTTTCGAGCGGAGCTCTTCGTCGGAAACATAAAGAAGGAAGAGAGAGGAAAGAAAGATCCAGAGCGGGCAACAGGGAAGAGAAAAAAGACGACTGGTGTTTACGAGTTGCACATGGTGAAAGGCGGATGTTACGATAACAAGAGCAAAGTGGGTTTTTAAAGGCAAAAGAGTGGAGACAAGGTTGGTAACGCAACAGATGTGTGTGTATGTGTGAGTGTGTGCGTGTGCGTGTGTGTATGTGTGTGTGTGAGGCGAGATGAAAAAACAAAAAAAATATATGTGTGTGTTGTAGGTGTGCGTCTGTGTGTAGGCGTGTGAGGTAGGGCGAGACTAGTGGTCAGCTTAGCAGCCAGGTCAGTAGTAAGAAAAAGAAGGAAGGAAGGAGAAGGGAGGGAGGGGAAGGGGTGGGGCGTATGTAGCGTGCCAGCGTGTGTTGAGTAGTAGTGTGTGTGTTTGTGTCCAGTTGTCGGTGGTATTAATGGCGAGTAGATTGAATGTGTGTAAGAGTAATGTATATATTTTAAGCAATGTGTGTATATGTGTGCGCGTGTGTGTAACGAAAAAAGGGGGGGGTTAAGGAAAAGGACCCAGCTGAGGGGAAGATGGAAGAGTGGTCCCGCGGAGACGGGCGTGGGAAACCCAACGACACAGACGGTCCAGGGACGGGCGGGAGGTCTCGTCGGGTCCAAGAGCGAGGTGCATGCGGCGCGTATGCGTTGCGCGAACGGCGCAAGCGCGTGTTGTGCGCGCGCCTGCGAGTATGCGCGTAATAGTATGTAGGTATGTGTGGATGTGTGAGTGTGTCTGTGTGTATGTCTGGGTTGGCAGTGTGTCCGATGAATGTATGTGAGTATGGTGTATGTATGTGTGTGCATATGTATGTCCGTGTTGTGTGTGTGTGTGTGTATGTGTGTGAGTGTGTATGTATGTACGTGTGGGTGTGGGAAGTGTGTGTATGTGCATGTGTGGCGCGTACATACAGGTGTGTGAGTGTGTGTGTGTGTATGTATGTGTGAGAGTGTGTATGTATGTGTGTGTAGGATGCATGTATGTGTATGGGTGATGTATGCGTGTGTGTATGTATGTATGTGTACGTGCGTGTGTGTGTGTGTATGCGTGTAGGTGTGCGCGTGTGCATGCATGCATGCATGTGCGTATGTGTGTGTGTGTGCATGTGTGTGGGTGGTATATATGTAGGTGCGTATATGTGTGTGTATGTGCGTACATGTGTGTATGTGTGTATGCATGTGTGTGTATGTAGGTGTGTAGGCGTTGTGTGTATAAGTGTATGTATGTAAGTATGTATGGGTGTGTCCGTGTATGTGTGGTGTATGTATGTGTGTGTATGTAGGTGTGTGGGCGTGTGTATATGTGTGTGTATGTAGGTGTGTGGGCGTGTGTATATAGGTGTATGTGTGTATGTCTGGGTGTGTCCGTGCATGTTTGTGTGTGTGTGTGTATGCATGTGTATGTAGGTGTGTGTGTACGTGGTAATGTATGTGTGTATGCGTGTGTATGCGTGCGTGTGTGTATGTAGGTGCGTGTGTATGTGTGTGGGAGTGTAGGTGTGTGTGTGCGTGTGCGTGTTTATGTTGGTGTGTGCGTATGTGAGTGTGAGTGTATGGGTGTTGTCATGCATGTGGTGCGCGTGCAGGTGAGTGTGTGGTAAGTATGTGTGTGTGTGTATGTTTAACACCACCCACACACACACCACACACACACACACACCACACACACACTTATCTATATATATATATATATACATACGACAGGCTTCTTTTACTTTCTGTCTACGAAATCCACATCCACTCACAAGACCTTGCTCGGCTGGAGGCTATAGTAGAAGACATTTGCTCAAGGTGCCACGCATGGGACTGAAATTGGAACCATGTAGTTGGGAAGCAAGCTTCTTACCACACAGTCACGTCTGCGCCATGTTCACGTGATCCAATAATCCATTTTGATTCTTTTCTAAGAGATGTCCTCGTAATCTAAGTGGATCATTTGGCTGTTATTTATTAAATATTGAATGATCATGCTGAGATCCTCAGCTCTCATTGGCAAGAAGTAAATGTACTTATGTTTATTCCGTAGATTGTTCCAAATATCCCTTAAAACTACGCTCTATCAGCTTAAGATCTTTTAATAAGAACACACGCAGTAATATGGCGTATTATATTATATTTGGGTGAAAAAAGATGTGATGAGTTATAGCTGAGATGAACCGATTCTCACATTACTAGGACGAGATGGACTGGTTTCTTTGAGAATTCATTAGTCAACTCGGATAGACCTTATACATGACAGTATGGTTATAAAGTTCGGTTTGTAACAAGAGAGATTCGAGTTCACTCCTAATACGTGGCACTTTGAACAAGTCTTTTTTCAATATTTTTCGGTTTCTTGTCTGTATCCTATCCTAGGATCGGTAACTGCTTTGTAAGTTAAAGTGCGGAAAAGAAAACTGAGTGAAAACCCGGTGCTGAGCCGTTTTTGTTTTTTTATGAGCGTGGCTTTAAGAAGAATTACTCCCTGTTGCAAGTATCCGAGCCATTTCTCCAGTCTCAGAAGGAAAACATTTTCTTCCTTCTTCTAGCGAGTCTGGACGACCCTCAAAACGACCATCGACACTGGCGTTCTTTCTCTGGAGAATAAACAATAACCAAAATAGTACACAACTACATGGGTACATTCAGAGAGGTAGCATACATTTACTCAATTGTGTCAAATTTTGGCACAAGGCCAGTAATTTTGAAAGTCAGTGTTAAGTCGACTATATCAGTCCCACAACTGGACGAGTACCTTATTTTATAGACCCCGGAAAAATGAAATGCAATACTTTCCTTGACATGTATTTGAACTCAGAGAGTAAAGACCCAGAAGAAATGCCGCTAAAAGACGAGCTAATGGTTCTGGCAGCTCGCCCCCTCCAAGTACTGAAAAACAATGAGCAAATAGCTTAACAGTGGTAATAAGACAGCATATGTTGTACAAGCGAGGCTTTGACATCAACAAATAGAAGTTAAATACTGAAATAATTTAAGTGATTAGAGTGGAAAAAGAAACTCAAGAAGCAGATATTTTGAATGCCATTCCAATCTTCTTTTAGTGGTATGCATCTCCATATGTGTGCATGTAGTTTTATACATATATAACTACATACATAGATACATAAATGAATCCTTTACAAACATTTTTGTTATTCTTTACTACCATACACACAGACGTATATGAGGTATTGTATGCATGCAGATACAGATAAGTGTATCTATAAGTGTATCTATAAACATATACAAGGATATGTATATGCATTTATATATGATATAGCATATCATATATATGCGCAGTAATAAGGATGAAACAGATACACACACACACACACACATATATTTAATCAAAATAAGCAACAAGGATATCCAGAAGTTGATTATAACACACACACACACCACACACACACACATACTTATAAAAGTATAAAACCATTAGTAGCTCTTTCGTTTCTGCATTAACTTGCTATCTACCTATCTATCCATACACACAAACACAAACACACACGTACATGCGTAAATACACAAACTAACTCATGTATATCAAAGAGCAAAGAGAACTTTTGATGAAGATCACTCAGACACTGACCGAATCATCAACAAAAGTACTTACATTTTTTATGTATCTTCTGTGTGAAAGACATGATCCTCTTCGTATCACAGAAAATAATATAACTGAGGACACGCTGCGAAGAACAAAACATTGACATTAACACAAATGTACGGTTCTGGCTGTTTAAAATGGCAAATGATTCAAACAGCACAATTTGCCTCCGGTTAGAATCAACATGCACTGCACTTACGCACATATAATCAAATCACTCGTATACATACGCACTCGCACGAACACGCACATTTCCATACACACACACACACACACATACACACACACATATGTATATGTACACATGTTGACAGATACACAGAGGTACAAATGCGTTCACACATACACACACACACACAAACACACATGTAGACACACAAGCACACAGGCCTTATATGGAGAGGTATTCATGCATACACACAACCTACGCATGCTATTATGTGTGTGTGCGTGCGTGTATGTGTGTGTAGAGATAATTGTGCTACACGAACACACACACATATACACACAGACAGAAACACACACGGGCAGACACACATATCTATACATACATATCTATCTATATATATATACATATGCATACGTGTATGTATATAAGCATGAATGCGTGTGTGTGTATATATAGATATATATATATATATATATATATATATTAAGAGAGAGATAGAGATAGCTAGCTAGATAGATAGATAGATAGATAGAGATAGATAGATAGATAGATAGATAGATAGATAGATAGATAGATAGATGGATAGATAGATACTCAATACATAAGTTACTGAAATAAAAACGTTAATACCCCACTAGTGTTCCATACCTTGAGAGAGATCTGATTAAAATCGGTTGTGTTTATGTATATACATATGTGTGTGTATGTGTGTGTATATATATACTCATACATACATGTGTGTGTGCGCATGTGTGTGTGTTTGTATGTTTATGTGTGCCTGCGCAGGTGTGTAAATGTGTGTTTTTGGTGCGTATACTGGAAACAATATGACGTATATGCTCGGATATTAGAACATATGTGAATATAACATATGAACCTTTGGTATCTAAAGGTTCTATGTCCTACACAAACATACACACACACACACATCCGCACGCACGTACACACACACACACATCCACACGCACGTACACACACACATACACACACACATATATATATATATATAAATATGGGTACGTGTGTGCGTGTATGTTTACACGGCTGTGATCCCCATCTGGGCCGACCGTCTTTGATATTTGGTATAGACGTTTGAAGCTAACAGATCATGATGATTTACTGTCAGAATTCAGCGAACATTCTGGAATTTTTACTTCCTCTAATGAGGCAAAACACGAGTGAAACAGGTAGGGTTACTATGGCAACCAACAGTGCATGCTATAGGTAGACAGAGGTAACTTATATTAAGAACGCTGGTGAGAAGGGGGTGGAGTGCCGGGGGAAGGGAATCAACAACACACAAGTAATTACAGACGGAAATAGAAAATGGAAAACATACTGACAGATAGGTAAATAAGCAATATACACACACATATATATATACACACACACACTTGTGTATATGTGTGTATGTGTGTATATATGCATATATATACATATATATATATACATATATATATATATATATATATATATATATATATATGCATATGTGTGTATATATGTATATATTTACATTTATATATATATACACACACATGTGCATATGTGTGTGCATGTGTGTATATAATTGCATATGTGTGAGTAAATATGTATACAGATGTATAGATACACATATATAACCACGTATTTACATATATATATATGTATATATACACACATTTATACACACACACATATATATTTTTTTACAGACACAAGCGCGCGCACACACACACGCACACACATTTATGCAAACACAGAGGGTCTTGAGCGAGGAGGAGTGTGAGTGATTAATTTCCTCAAAGTGCGTATAGTGAGTGTAAGAGAGGGAGGGGGAGAGGGAGATGGAGAGAGAGAGAATCAGATCGGAAAGACGGAAAGAAAAAAAGTAAGAAAAACAGTGCCGTTGTAAGACAACAGTGTAACGTTAATGAATCCGACAGCTATGCAAATTAGACATGTAGACATTTAGAAATAGACGTAATGCACTGTAGCCATTAATTCACATATCACAACACCTGCCCTGCAGATGGCGCTATCTCCTCGCTCATTTTCTACTGCTAACTACAACATCTACCCCTTACAAGTTGACTCGTCTCCTCTCCAGCTCTATTTAAGTCCACGCGGTTCTTTCATGTCTCATCGTCCTCCTAATGCCGTCCCCCAAACTGAACCACTTTGCCCAGTCCTAATTCTGCACGTAAAAAAAGGCTTCGGGAGTAAACACTGATGAAAAAAATCTAGAACGATGTTCTAGCAACATAGTCCTGCTATGACAATGGTATGAAATTGTAACGGCCGTGATTTTCTTTTGGTATCAAGCTGCATGGACAGCAAACTGTTCTCTATGCATACCGTCAGGTATAGATCCCATCGAATGTCCTGTACTGGAGATACAGAACCGTACAACACACACAGTTCGGAGCAACACTGGATTAACCATTAAGCAAAATCAGCACGTCCATGGGACATCAAGGGAACAGAAAGGGACACCACAGAAATGGTATGTGGTTTACGACACAAAAGAAATCACTTTAAAATTGGTAACCTAATTTTTGGTGTGCCTTATCTCTGTTAAGTATAAAAACAGGTGTGTTACATAGAATTAATTTGGGGGATCTTTGCATTTTAACAAAAGTAGGGGAAAGCATATCAAATATAAATACAGCAGAAAGGAGTGGCTGTGTGGTAAGTAGCTTGCTTACCAACCTCATGGTTCCGGATTCAGTCCCACTGCGTGGCACCTTGGGCAAATGTCTTCTACTATAGTCAAGGCCGACCAAAGCCTTGTGAGTGGATTTGATAGACGGAAACTGAAAAGAGCCCATCGAAAATGCGTATACGTATATATGTATATATATATATATATGTGTGTGTGTGTGTGTGTGTGTGTGTGTGTGTGTGTGTGTGTGTGTGTGTGTGTGTGTGTATGTGTGTGTGTCGTTTGTTCCTTTCTCCACCGCTTGACAAGCAATGTCGGTGTGTTTACGTTCTCGTAACTTAGGGGTCCGGCAAAAGTGAATGATAGAATGAGTAATAGGCTTTAAAAAATATAAGTCCTGAGGTCGATTTATTCGACTAAAACCCTTAAAGGTGGTGCTCCAGCATGGCCGCAGCCAATGACTGAGACAAGTAGAAAAAAAAGAAAAGACAAAAATAATTTTTGTGCTTAACACTAAGTACTAACTAATTCTCGCAAAACTAGCTGAAAACATTATATATTCATTTACCACATATTTGTCTTTAGATAATATAATTTACTATCTCTAAAGTGCAAATTCTATATGTGGATTATGTGTGTGTGTTTGCTTGTGTGTGTGTGTGTGTGTGTGTGTGTGTGTGTGTGTGTGTTTGTGTGTGTGCCTCTATGTATGTATGTATGTATGAATGTATGTATGTATATATGTATGTATGTATGTGTGTATGCAAAAAGAGAAGTGTACATATATATGCATGTATGAATTTATGTGTACACACACACACACACATATATATATATACACACATACATATATACATATATACATGCATGCATATACATACATACAAACATACATACATGCATACATACATACATACATACATACATACATACATACATACATACATACATACATACATACATACATACATATGTACGTACGTGCAGAAAAACAAGCGTTCGTTTTTGTTATTTACTTTCAGTGAAAGAAGTATTTATTTAAAGAACAGTAAAAATATTTGTATTTAATAATCACGATCTACATTCAAATGAGCATTTGATATTTCGCTCCAGTCGCTATAGTAGCAACGATCTCGGCTCAGCATTCGTATTGTTGAAAATATATCATTCGAAGCACGTTATGTTGTGGATTAATTTCTTTAAACTATTGTTGATAGGGAAGACGCTGTGTTGATGATAATGTTTTTACGCTTTAATATAGTGATTTTACTTCATTTTGTTTTCTGTTATGGTTTATTTTCCCTTATAATAAACTTCGTGTTGATTAAGGAAAAATTATTTCTATAGTGGCTGGCGTCATCAATCTGATACTGAGCCGGGACTAACCTTCCACTTATATCTAATGTGTGACCCTGGGATTATCTCACAGGTCTTCTTTAACATGCACTCAGTATAATCAAACAGCACGCAAAAAATATTTAATGTAATCTGGGGGTGAAACCCCTCATGCACAGATGCTGAAAGTTTGACCAAGTCTGACCTCACGCTATACTAGTAACCCGAGTCAACCTAATGCACATCACGTCTGACTTGATCGCATTTGGCATCAAACGTAGAAGCAAATACAACGTGACTTGATTCCATGATGAAACATAAACTTCTCCTAATGTCATCCCTCAAGGATAATGGTTCAACTATATAGCATTTTATCTGTAATACGAAATCTATTTAAGACTTATAGATTAATGCAGTATAGTTTAAATAGGTGTAAAGCATCATGAAAAGGTTCCCCTTAGGTGTGTATCGCATGATTTCGTTTGGTCTGAAACTATTGCAGTGAACTCAATCAAATAATGTCTACTTGTGCTGGGCAAAGTTTAGAGTTCAACACTTTATGAGGATGAAAAGAACAGTAGTAATACTGTATGTATGTCATTATTCAGTTTATTTCAATATTTCTTGCCAATAAAGAAAGAACCGATTTCTAATCTAGATCCAAGGCTCCTTCACTGGAATTTCAGTATCAACAACGGGGTATTTTTGTGTGTATGTATGTATGTATGTATTCATGCATGCATGTATGTATGTATGTATGTATGTATGTATGTATGTATGTATGTATGTATGTATGTATGTATGTATGTATTTATGTATGTATGTATGTATGTATGTATGTATGTATGTATGTATGTAGTATGCATACATGTATGTACAGATTTGCATGTTTTACGGATGTATTCTCATGCATATAGTTGCATATCTAGACATGCTCATATATATTTAAACGATAAACTTCTGGAAAGTTTTACAGAATTTTAGTTCCAGTGATGTATGTATATATGTATGTATGTATGTATGTATGTATGTATGTATGTATGTATGTATGTATGTATGTACGTACGTATGTATGTATGTCCTTATGTATGTATATACGTACATGCGTATCTGTTTATGTATATATGTATGTGTGTGTATATATGTATGTATATATGTATGTATGTGTGTGTGTCTGTTTGTATGTACGTATGTATGTACTCTTTCTTTTTTTAATTTCGAATAAATGTTGACTGATCACCTGCTTGGTAGCAAGGTCGTGAAGGAAAGACTCTGAATTTGTTCATCATCCCTCAAATCTTAAGAAAGGTTTTACAGATTTCTATTGTTCCATATATCGCGCTTCTATGTAGTGTATGATTTGCATTCTTTCCCCAAGAACCCACGATCAACCACACTTTGTTCCGGACGGGTTTGTATATATCCTGTTGCTCCAATAATAATAATAATGATAAGTATGAAGCTGAAAGTGTATCTTGGGTACTGGATTTGCAAATGCCTGATTAGTAGTCCGTATATATCCTCTTTCTCTTGTAATTTTCTAACCACATTGTTGTCCAGTGGGTACAGGTTTTCCACGACTTAACATATTTTCTCTTGTGGCCTAATACAACAATATCTGGTCGGATGTATGTATGTATGCATGTATGTATGTATATAACGGGAATGTTATATACGAAAATAAACAAAAGACGAAGGCAGGTGGAGTACAAACAAACAAATGTATTAGTATGGCGTTCAGGAATAGAAAAGTCTTTTACGTTTCGAGCCTACGCTCTTCGACAGAAAGATACACAGAATAAAACAAGGAGAGAAAAAAATGCGTGTAGGAGCTAACGATCTATCATATGTATGTATGTATGTGTGTATGTTAAATTCCGTTCTCAATTTAAATTTATAATCATGGTAGAAGACCTGTAGATATTCACTTGTCCATACTTATTATCCTCACAGAATTTGGAAGGGATATTCTCATCTGCGGGGCAATGCATACATATTAAGCATGTATGTATGTATTCCTGTATGTAGTATTTTAAATTACTTCTTTTTTTATGGAAGTCCCTTGAGTACTGTAGATATAGCTAGGCAAATGCTGTGCAGACGACGGCTACTGAGCCAGAAACACGTGTTTTAACATGTACTTTTGCCTCCAGACAATAAGCTTGCCCTTCTCCTTAATGATATATCAACTTTGGAGAAATCTTGATTCTTGTGGTTATCTCCCTTTCCAGTTGTCATTAGTGTGTGTATGTGTGTGTGCATTATTCAGACTATGTTGCTGAAGGTTAGTATTGCGTGGGATATCGTGTGGTGCAGTCAATATAACGCATAACCCATAAACTGCATCGGGAGTCGTGGTGAGTAGCCAGCGTGTGTTTTGTGGGGTTAATAAGATAAAAGCGACAGGCGCGTTAAGGGGAGCGCACCAAAGGTTAATACAATATTCAGGTACTAATGTAAAAGTTATAATATGGGTCATCTGCATGTTAATGTCCCGATTCCTCTAGGTATTTTAGAAAACATTGGTATTCAGTAGACAATTTATGTACTCTTAGGCTATAAAGTATTTGCAGTTAGTTACTCTCTAAATATACCTTACTGCTCAAACCAATATAAACACATATACATGCCCATCTCTCTTTCTCTCTCTTTCTCGCTCTCTCCCTCTCTCCTTATATATATATATATACATATACATATACATGCACATGTATATGTATATATCTATCTTTCTATATACAAACACACACATACAAATGTATGCATATAAAATGTCTATATACACATATATATATTTATGCGTATATATATATGTGTGCATATATATACATATATATATATATAATATATATATATATATATATATATACACACACATATATATATATATATTGATATATATATATAGATATATCTATATCTATACATCTGTGTATATATGTGTACATATATTCATTTGTATGTACATTTATGTAGGTATATATATATATGAATATATTTGTGAGTGTGTATATGTTTGCATGTACGTATGCATTTATATATGCGCTTACGCCCACACACACACACACACACACACACACACACACACATATATATATATACATAAACATATACATAAACATATATATATATATATAGACATAAATATATATATACATAAATATATATATTATATATATATATATACATATATATGTATATGTATATATATATATATATATATATATCCATAGATATGTATATATATATATATATGCATATATATATATATATATATATATATATATATATATATACTTTATGCATGTCTGTACGCGCGCACACACATACACACACACACACACAACACACACACACACACACACACAGATAACTGACAGCCTTACTAATACCACTGAGTTGGCCGAAGGTCAGCAAATTCTTCTAAGAGAGAAACTTTCAACGTACGTGAAGCAAAGTTGAATTTAATTACGAATAAAAAAGGAAAGGTAACAAAACATAAACAAATATAAGAAAAAATATGAAATAAAAAAAACAACACATTGTAGACTTGCCAAATCTAATTAACGCTGGTTATAATAAATACGATATGAAGTCAAGGATAATTAGCTGTATGAGATATTTGATGGATATTTAACAGTTATTGGGAAAAGCTGGGATATTTATAGAACCTAGGAGAAACGAGCAAATAATGGAGAGGACAATGTGAGCAATACTGCTGGTTTACACATAAAGCAATATAATAATAATAATATTAATAATAATAATAATAATAATAATAATAATAATAATAATAATAATAATGATAACGATAAAGATAATGATAATAGTAGAGCTAATAACAATAGTTCTAGTAAAAGGTAGTAGTAGTAGTAGTAGTAGTAGTAGTAGTAGTGATGGTGGTTGTGGTGTAGGTGGTGGTGGTGGTGGGGGTAGGGGTGTAGGTGGTGGTGGTGGAGTGGTGGTGGTGGGTGTAGGTGGTGGTGGTGGTAGTAGTCGTAGTAGGAAAAGAGGAGAAGGATAATGGTGATACTGATAATGGTGATGATGATGATGATGATGATGAGAAGGATGGTGACGAGGATGATGGTGATGATGAGGAAGGGAATTGTGATGAAGAGGTGGATGGTGATGACGAGGGGGAGGAGAAAGAAGGCGGAGGGGAGGAGGATAATGGTAATGATGATGATGATGATGATGATGATGATGATGAGGGTGATGGTGATTACAACAATAATAACAACTGCATCGACAATAACACCAACAACAAATAACAAAATCAACGAGAACAGTAGTAATAGCAACACGCGCAACAATAGTAACATCAGAGGCAATAACAAACAACTATTTCTTTATTCACCATACAGATTAGCAATAACAAAGAACAACGGCTCCAACAGTATCCACAGCATCAATAGCAACAACATTTGCAATACTAATAGCAACGGCAAGTATAATAGCAATAGCAACGGTAGTAAATCCAGCAATTGTTACAACAGCGGAAGCAGCAGTGGTTACAAACAGTAATATTATAACAATAGTGAGATTAGCACCAACAGCGATAGCAACGGTGGCGGGAATGGTGGTCGTAACGACAGGAACATTAACAACAGATATATTAACAACAGTACCAACATTGTCAGTAGCGATACAATCAAAGAATCGACGGGGTGGCCACTATAGTAATAGTTGTCAACTCTCTCTCTCTCTCGTCTCTTTCTGTCTGTCTCTCTCTCTCGCTCTCTCGCTCTGTCCTATATACACATCTCCGAATCTGAAATATACAAACATACATACATACATACATGTGTGTGTGTGTGTGTGTGTATGACAATCTATATATTCAGCTTAATTTCTATATATTGTCAGACGTCCGGCAGCCGCGTTCTAGTGAAATCTCACTGACAGCGATATAATTTCAGCGGACTAGCATTCGATTGTCGGACGTCTTCCACTGAGGAGACGAGACACGCTGAAATAACGTGATCAGACATTTCCGGCGTTCATTACAGATGAAGCTTTCTTCAAGAGATATAAATATGTGTACTTCTATGCACCACACTCCATATCAGAGGTCCTCTCAAAGTAAACAACGCAGTATTCGGCGCTGTAACAACAAATCCACATTAAGTTGTCACTTGGTAACAAAACTGCTTCTGTTACTAATAATTATACATATATATATATATATATATATATATATATATATATATATATAGCATAGACATGGATGTGTGGTAAGAAGTCCTACTGCGTGGTATCTTGGGCAAGTATCTTTTAGTATAGCCACGGGCCGACCAAAGCGTTGTGAGTGTATTTGGTACAGAGAAACTGAAAACAGCCCGTCGGATATATGCCTACATATATGCCGCCTTCACATCTATACACATAATTCTGGATTCAAATTCTGGTGGAAGGTCAACAGTTTCCTGGGGTGGGTTGCGTAAGTCGGTTACATCGACTCCAGTGCCCATCTGGTACTTATTCTATCGACTCCGAAAGGATGAAAGGCAAAGTCTACCTCGTCGTACTTTGACTTCAGAACGTATCTTGCCCGGCGTGCTAACGATTCTGTCATTTTGTCCTGATCTATGTTGATTTCAAATATACCCATAAAATTACATATTTTTGAGGAAGAGCGATATTGTCGATTTTATTGGTCCTCAGTTAAGCGACTCTGGAAGGTCGAATATCAAAGCTGGATTCAGTGGGATTCAAACACAGACGCATGAGAATAGAGTTACGTATCTGTTGGTATTAAATCCAAGGTATGACTGATTTTCCAATTCACATTTATGGTGGTTCTCAGTTGGTCCCAAGGATGACCATCCTGTTGTTCAACTAAATGATTTCTTACTCACGAAATGCTACACAGCCATGCCCGCGCCGAATTATTAAGCCTTATTAATCTCTCTATATATAAAGCTGAAGTTGTCTGTGTATGGCAGGTTTGGCAGCCTTCAACTAACACTATCTCCTCAGAGATCCTGCAGCACAAGTTGACCAAAATTGAGAGTATGATAGAAGAAGGCTTGCTCTTCCTTCCGTAGAAGAAAAAATTCAAATCGGACCATGTTAACACCAAAAATTATTTACACCAAAAAGGTGCTTTTTTTCTATGAAAATCCCTATTTTTTACGATTTTTTGACTGCTTTGTCGCCATTTTCAACCAGAAAAATGTTCACTTAAAGAAAATAACAAGCTACATAATGCCAAATTTTTACTTTTCAAAAATGCCAATTCTAAAGGGTCGAAACAAACCCGAGCAACGCCGGGCGATACTGCTAGTAAAAGATAAGAACAACACAGGCATGACAATTATGACTTTTATAAAGGCATACTTAGTTAATTAATATGATCGAAAAATATCTTGTTGAATCCCAGAGGGGTGGTGCACGACAAAGTCAAACTGGGCGTGATTTGAACTCACAGTGTATTACGATGTTGAGTAATGCCGAAAAGCTATAAGTGCACCATTTAAAAACTTCTGCCAATATCTGCAGTTTCTGATAATGATTTATATCATAGATACGATGTAACAGGCTTTGGTGATGAAGAGTAAGGCGAGTATTATATCAACCCCTGCTATTTAATACGGCGCATTGCCAAATCTGCCATTAGCCAAATTATATATGTTAATGAGGATAATGATGCAGTTGATGATGATGATGATGATGATGATGATGGTGATGGTGATGGTGGTGGTGGTGGTGGTGGTAATAATGACGACGATGATGATGATGATGATGCTTCACTTATTTTCTAAACGAAAAAAATTTCTTTGAATGTTACCAAAATAGTAATATACGCACAAAACTGTATAAAAGCTAAGGTTCTTAGTATTTGACACATTTACATATATGCATAGACACGAACATACATACATACAGACTGACAGACGGACGGACATAAGTACATACATTCATACATATATGCACACACACACACACATATATATACGTGTACACACACACACACGCACACACACATACACACACACATATATACATAATAGGAGTTTCATACACCCGTGAATAATGTAAATATATTTGCTTCACTTACCTTCTCTCTCGCTTTCTCTCTCTCTCTCCCTCTAAATAAATATATATAATATATAATATACAATGTATTATATAATATATACAATGCATACATAAAATCCTCCTATAAATATATTATTTATATAATATATACACACACATACACACACACACACACATATATATATATATATATATATATATATACATACACACACACGCACACTCACACACATATATATATATAATGTGTATGTGAGTGTATGTATCTATACATTCGCACACTCACTCATAAACAATGACACGTAGCTACAGATAATCACAGAGTTGATATAACATTCCAGTAGCAGAATGTGTATAATGCTATGTCAAGACAGTCATATTAACTCCGTTATTTCACAACCTTTTAGATATCTGTAATAAATTCACTGTGTGCTAACATTTCATTGTAAATCATAGTTCTCCTCTCCTTAAATAATCAATATTCCTCAACGAGCTGCAGCTATTCAGAGCTCGCTTATCTTCAGACTGGGTCGTTCCAACTACGTAATATTCCTCATACATCCTAATCGATATTTCAGCTGAATAAACTGATGGGTGAACATCACGGAAGAGCAGGAGGTAAGATTTTGGAGCTATGTGTACGGTCACAATGTTTCGATCCCGATAAAAGAATTTCACCTTAGTAACGTCAATCTTACCAATGAGAGATAAAAGAAAAAAGAGATATGGGCCGACGAAGGCGCTTCTATCTGGTTGCTCAGCCTGCTCGAAAAGGCAACCAATAACTCAAGCAAATCACACAAGCTACTATCTTAAAAGATACATTATATAATGTTGTCCTACGTCGACCAAACAAGGTGGGATGGTCATGGCTGAAGGAACTTTGATTATATGTGTGTTTAATCAAGAATGACCTTGATTGAGCTAAGCGACAATATTAGAAAAAGGTATGAATATGTAATGACCTTCATATTTTCTTGCTCATCTCAAATATACGAGTAGTTAATTGAACAGAGGTGTAAACCAAACGGTTTGGTAGACTCTCCGTCAGTCCCGACGATGTGCATTCTTTATCACGCAAGCGGCCTAGCATTCAGCAGGCACGCTCATCTTTAATATATTTCTCAGGCCGAATTAGTGCACAATACAAGAGTAAGTGATAGAGAACCGACTCCACTACTGGGGATTAAGGGCAAAATTAAAATCAGCATAAATCAACATTATATCTGACACGATAACGATTTTGGCAGCTCGACATTTTAAGCCAGAAAGTAAACCAGTATTCTTAATGCATGTTCTACAAGGCATATGAGACCTAGAAATTCGGTGGAGCATCAAATTACAGATCAGAACACATTCCCCTCGTCTACATACTTAATATCATTACAGTGTCTCTCACAGTGTAATTCCTTCTAATATATAGGTTTAAAATTTTGTCTCAAGACCTGCAATTTTGGTGGTGTGTTAAGTCGATTACACCGACCCTAGTGCTCAGCTAGTACTTATTTTATTGATCCCGAAAGGATGAACGGCAAAGCAGACCTCGGCGGAATTTAA
>NC_043011.1:43124004-43131504 GCF_006345805.1 Octopus sinensis
ATTTCTCTGACAAAACACATATCGTCCTTGACCATCCTGTATTCTTCTCAGACGCAATGTGTAACCTTATAAAATGTGTCTTATTCAAAGACAATGAAGTTTGAATTGAGGGAGATTTGGCAGCTATTTCTTTCAGGTTTAGAGACTATTCCTGATAAAAGCATTGTCAGAAGGAATCTAGAACTATGAATCAGTATTAATTTCTCGGAAATGAATCTGTGAATCGGTTTCGATTCCTAGTTTACTTGGCCTAGCTTAGCTTGTTAACTTGCCTTAATTACGCCACTGGAATTACCTAAGCGCTTTGATAAATGAATGTTTAACTTATGACGCTTTGATAAAAAAAAGGCTTAACCTCCACTGCTTTGATGAAACTCGTAAGTTATGGCGGTTTAATAAAGCACAAAAGCGTTACAGATTCTAATATATTTACAAACGTAAATCTCAGCGTTCACATTTATATAAATCTTAATGCTTTAACACAAAACCTTCCGATGAGAGACACAACAAGATTAGTTTCTAAGAGTAATGACTATAAAAGTTTTCTTAAATAATACTTTTAAAGATATCTAAATCATTTCATGTTATGTGGTGGTGGCGCAAACGAACTAGCAGAGTTGTTTAATCGACATATGTCTTGATGCAATAAAAGACTAATATATTCACCTTTAATGACATTAGACTATCGGCAGTGAACTTAATGAGAACTGACTATCAAAGAGAATTTAAGAGAAATTGCTTCACGACTGAATAGCACTGAAGCAAGTGAAACAATTAATGTGAAATGATGTGTCTTAGTATTGCAATGAGATCATAATGTCATTTATTGATTTCTCGTGACACAATAGCACAAACGTTATAATGGTTGGAAATGGAGGGGCGGGGTGACGTTCATGGGTTTTTTTTTTTTTCAGAATCAATCCCTTGTATAAAATGTGAATTAGTTTCAATGGAGAATCGAAACTGTTGTCACCACTCAAAACGAGAGAGCTTTATTACCTCTTCTGTGTGCGCGCTTGTATTATTGCGGTGTCTCATTTAGTTTTAGTTTTTGTCGTTTATTATAATCTCGCCCAGATCTAGGATGATCAATATGAATTCTAAATGACTGTTACTATATTTTTATCGATCCTTCAGAAGTTAAACTTAGCTAACTTTAATCAAATACGGCAGAAATTTTGTCCGACTTTCGAATGACTTAACTAATCCATCGATTCTTTACAAGGGCTTTGTAATTTGAAAAGCATTTCAATGTTTATGCCTGTCCTTATCGGCATTAGAGAGTAGGAGAAATGGAAACTGTCTTCAACCGAAAGCAAAACCTATGTCTGTAGCCCACTTATTGAATTGTAAAACTTTCTAATCTACTTAGATCTGTTTCCTAAACTGGTTTCATAAGAATTCCAAGATACGGCATAATAGTTTTGATGTTCTGTGAGTCAAGGCTTCTGTTAATAAAATGTAGTAAAAATTGTTTTATAAAAGAAAAAATGATATTCATCATTTCGAAGTTGTTACAATTTTTTAATAATTTGAATAAATTCTCTCCCCAAAATATTTCGTTTCTCTTATATAATGCCTTATTAAAATTAGTGAGGCAATGGCTGTCCCTAATATATAGGCATAGGTACGATGATTTTTGAAAAACATCGCGAAAATTTAGAACCCACTTACCTAGATGAACAACTCGTCACGGTAATTAAATGTATCATCAAATACTGAGTCAGTATTCCTATAAATCCCTGACAGACCCGTGTTTAACTACCCACGGGACTTTATGGAAGTAACACCAGTAATGAAACCCTCAGTAAAATTCACCAATCATCTAGTTAAACCTTGCTGTTACATCTTAACTTTGGTCCAGAAGCGAGATGAGACTTTCTCAAGTCTGTAAATGCATGTAATGATCGTAGAGTTGCGAATTTTGATATCTCCCTCGGAGTAATAGCAAGGACAGTGTTATGAAACTGAGTCATTTACTTACACTGGTCATCTCTTCTTGCGACTATATCTTGGAGGAACGTGGTCTCTGTCAGAGTCATTTGTATTTTAGATGCGTTAGATGAGAGTCTTTTTCAGTCACATCTATATAATTCCTTAAGCTAACTGACTCCCCTCTCTAGTTAATGTTACTTCGTTAACACAGGTGAGAAAGGTATAACTGCCACACAATCACATATTCTGCTGCTTATACGGAATCAAAACACTAATAACATTAGATTTCTTTGGCAAAGCTGTTATAAAATATCAAAAGGGATCGTATTACATGAATCGTTTTGAAACTGACCTATTTTCCATTATCGTTATTGCAAATATTCTGTTCAATACCACAGGTTTGCTTGTCAATTCCTTGACCATAACAACTTGAGTATGTCCCTTAGTGACTGACAATATATGCATATCTGATCAAGAGCAGGAGTAGTGGGGGAGTATCATAGCCATGTATTGAGAGGGATTCTTTGGGGTTTGAAAAGCAGTTTGAAGAAAATATTAGCTATATTTCATACTTTCTAGGGGTAAGTAAATAAGAAATAACAGTTACTACCCAAGGGCAAAAATCGTATTACAGAGTGATTGTCAACTAGGCCTCCTGTATATGAGGTCACTCCACGTACTGAAAACGTTAACCAAATCTGCTTCGAATCTTACCGTCTTACAGAGACAGTGCATAATAAATATGGTCTTAGGTATATCATGTTCATTAAAAAAAAAATGATTGTCCTCAACTGAAATATAATTTAATCTACTCAAATATAATTTGACCTACAAGTCTACTCAGCCAGGATTATGTTATGGTTACACAACGGCAATATTAAACATGTTTCCAACATTAAATGTATCCCGTCCTCTCAAATGAAAACAAAAGCAAATTTCCGAATAGAAACATGTATGAACTATTTGGTTAATTTATACTACATACAAAAATAATGACATAATACAACTGCTTACAAAAATAGAGATTAATGTATAATTTTGTCTATGCTCATAATTTTTGTTCACAATATTGAAAGAAAATTGCCACCGAAGAAAAGACGTGATCTCTTTAGAAAAAAGTATAAAGCAAGGAGGATTGTAGAAAACCGAACGTGAGAGTCTCAAGAGAGAAGAGAGATGAGACTTGTTCAAGATTAGCAGAGGTATGCTACAGCATGTCAGATGGCGTCTCAATACAGAAGGGAGATGAGAATTTCCCTAGATCAGCAAACGCATGCTCCATCACATCAAATGGAGTCTCAAGACAGAAGCGAGATGAGACTTTCTCAAGATCAGCATAGATGGAGTCTCAAGAGAGAAGGGGAGATGAGAGTTTCCCAACATCAGCAAAGTCGTGCTGCAGCATTTAATGCTGAATCATTAAACCGACGTTTTCATGATTAGACAGAGGTCCCAATAGAATAGCTCTCAGAAACAGACTGCGTACAAATTTGTTCTTCACAACTCCTGGAGCTCCTTTCAGATATGATCCATCTCATTCTTATAAAAATGATAATTTTGTCCAAATTGGTGTACTAAACTCAAATTGTCGTTTCTGCCAAAGTTTAAAATTTCCAAATGAAACTAATGGCACGTGCTGCTCAGACGGTAATGTAACATTACCAGCACATCCACCTCCTCCTCATCCTATTATGGGCCTTCTGGAAGGCACTTCCAGCCAGTCAAAGGATTTTCTGAACAATATCACACAATAAAATACTGTATTTCGAATTACATCGTTTGGTGCATCTAAGGAGATAGTTAAAAATGGATTTATGCCGACATTCAAAGCTCAAGGACAAGCCTGTAACCTCATTGGTTCCCTGTTACCCACAAATGAACAACCACAATTCCTCCAATCTTACTTTATGAGTGATGTAGGACAACAAACCCGAAGAAGGTGACAAAACGTAAGACGATGGGTCGTGTTAGACGCAGCGACGACTGCCGTAAAGGAGAGTATATCCAGTGACAGCTTTCGGTGCGTTGAAATATCACATACTCGACCACCGATTTTCCATGGGAGTTCAGGACCTGGGATATTCCAAACGGACGCATGGTATGTTGCTTAATTGAATTAGCCCATCATTTACTCCACAAACACTTAGTCGTCAATGCTGCACTTTCCCGTATCACCTGCCTCAACAGAACTGTAATCTCTCTCTCTCTCTCTCTCTCTCTCTCTCTCTCTCTCTATATATATATATATATATATATATATGTGTGTGTGTGTGTGTGTGTGTGTGTGTGTGTGTAAATTATGAAGAACCACCATGTAGCAATTGAACAATGATATACTTAAATCATACCATATACAAACAAATTAAAGATGCGATAAAACATTTACCTTGAGCTAAATAAAGTACGAAATTATATATATATACATATATATATATATATATATATATATATATATATATATATATATATATACAAACTATGTCATTTAAATCCCGAGCAACGCCGGGCATCTCTGCTAGTAATATATAATAATGACATGATAAACACACTTGCTATATTAACATAAAATTTATGTAAAATATGGCTTCTTTTGTTTACGATCTGATCAATAATCAGAACAATGAGATAGCACGGACAAAATAATTCCGTTACGCGTCACGTCTTGTTGGGATAACCGAGGTCTAGTTGCGCAGCGATTTACTGTTGGCTGTTCTCTAGATCAATAATAGCTGTTTCTATCAAAATGATATCCTTAAAAGATCAAACAGCTCGTCACGACTCTTTAGTAGTTTTAACTTTTTGACATAAAATTGACGACAGAGGAAACGGCTGCTCACTTGGATAAAACTAAGTGAATTCACCAGGACATTTAATAGCTAGTTCCGAAAACAAGTGGAAAGTGAAACTCAACAGATTACACGATCAAAGACTAGTTAAGGTATAGGAACTTATAAATCAGTCATTAATACGCCAGCACTTAAACCAAACGCTTATAACATCCTCACTCTGTAGAAATTTAGAATTTTTATAGTAAGAAAAAACTGTTAGATAAATCTCTTTTCAAAGACAACTTTTCCAAGAATACTCTATTACAAAAGTCCTTCAAATATCTAAATATTAATGTTGCCATTTTCTGTATTAATATCGGTATACTATTACATCGGAAATCAGATAAACTAAATTTAATAAATACTTTAGCATCATATTTCCACAGACAAGTGTGTTTTTACTATTCAGAAACAAACACGGTTTATTTTCAATTTTCCCAATTTTTTTCTTCTTCTATAGAAACGTCTCATACAATAATATCTTTACAATTACGATCATATCTTAATTAAAATCTGACAAAATATAATGCTCACAAAGAAATTCGAGTTTTTCAAAGTATAAAATCATAATATTAAGCCGCGAGTTATTTTGTGGATGGTGTTTCGCACACACACATATACACAGGCACACACATATACACAGGCACACATATATACACAGGCACACACATATACACAGGCACACACACACACAGGGACACACATACACGTACACGTGTGTTTGTGTCTTTCCGCAATGTTTACAATTATTGATTTTTCTTCCTTTTAAACTGACAGTATTATCATTTTTAATGGGATTTCTCCAGAGTCACACACTTAATATTGCTAACGTTGTCACAACACCTAAAATCATTTTTTAGTTTCGCTTGTGTCATTATGCTTCGCAGTTTTCTCCATCGACTTCCTAGAAAATCTTTCTCAGATGGGATGTATTTGATTATTTTATGATGTACTTGTTTTTGTTTAGCCCCAGGTCAGACTTGATCCAGTAGAGCTATAATCAAATGGCCTTTTAACTGTGATCATCCTGATTTTCCCCACACATGATAATAAATACATTACCAGTTTGTTCGCTTTACTTGTTTCAGTCATTTGAGTGTGGCCATGCTGGAGCACCGCCTAGAGTAGCAAATCGACCCCCAGGACTTATTCTTTGTAAGCTCAGTACTTATTCTATCGGTCTCTTTTGCCGAACCGCTAAGTTACGGGGACGTAAACACACCAGCATCGGTTTTCAAGCGATGTTGGGGGGGGATGAAAGGCAAAGTCGACCTCGGCAAAATTTGAACTCAGAACGAAAAGACGGAAGAAAATCCCGTTAAGCACTTTGTCCGGCGTGCTCACCGCCTTCTCATCAACAAGGTATTAAAAACTATCATTGCAATTGAGTTCAAATTCAGCCCTATGATTCCTGTGAAGTCAATAAAATAAAGTACCCGTCATGAAAAGGGGTTGATTTGATCGACTACACTACCGTCACCAAATATCGATCAGGCTGTGGGCCTCAATTGATTGACAGAATCGTTAGAACATGGTACAGTATGTTGTGCACAATCGGTTCCGGTTCTTTACGTTGTAAATTCAAATCATGCAAGAGTTACCTTTCTTTTCGCCGAATGCACAAAATTAAGAGCCAGTCCAGAAGTGGAATCAATTTAATCGATTAATCTCTATCCCAACTAAACTGCTGGCTCTCTGAGCAAATCAGAAATGTGTTGTTGTTGTTGTTGTTTGTTGTGAGGCAGTGGTGGTAGGGGTGTGTTGATAAAATCGGAAGCGCGTCGAACAATGTAGCTTATAAATACTGGCACTCTATTTTCTGAATTGAAACTCGTCGATATCAGCTTCCCTTTAATCCTTCCAAGGTTGGTGAAATATACTACCTTTAAGTGGAGGCGCAATGGCCCAGTGGTCAGAGCAGCGAACTCGCGGTCATAGGATCGCGGTTTCGATTCCCAGACCGGGCGTTGTGAGTGTTTATTGAGCGAAAACACCTAAAAGCTCCACGAGGCTCCGGCAGGGGATGGTGGTGATCCCTGCTGTACTCTTTCACCACAACTTTCTCTCACTCTTACTTCCTGTTTCTGTTGTACCTGTATTTCAAAGGGCCGGCCTTGTCACTCTCCGTGTCACGCTGAATATCCCCGTGAACTACGTTAAGGGTGCACGTGTCTGTGGAGTGCTCAGCCACTTACACGTTAATTTCACGAGCAGGCTGTTCCGTTGATTCGGATCAACCGGAACCCTCATCGTCGTAACCGACGGAGTGCTTCCACTACCTTTAAAATCAATACAATTCTTACCTTGAATCTATAATAGAGATGTTTATCACTGGTATTATTAATGTCTTTCTGTCAACTTTAATCGCGATAATTTTAGAACTATTTGCGCTATATCACATCCACAAAATGCTTTTTACACAATTTGGGCTAATCTCGCGTGATGTACTTGAATTCAGCCACGCAAATTATAAAATAGCTAAGCTGTAAATCTTGAAAATTTACAACAATTGTATTGATTCATTTTTTCACAGTGAAGTTTAAATACCTAGGCAACTATTAAAGGAACAAGATTTGTTACTTGGAAAATATGTTGGATGGTTTGAAGAGAAATCGCACAACATTTTTTTCATCTGAAAATACTAACTATTAATTCTTCTGAATTTCCCCAGGGCAGCATAAGAGCCTCGTGTAATTTCAAAAATTGCTAATGAATTTGCTAGGCAACAATGTATGTG
>NC_043011.1:43136504-43156504 GCF_006345805.1 Octopus sinensis
ACACACAAACACACAGACACAGGCACATACACTAGGCATACACACGTACGCACAGACACACACCACGCATACTCAGATACACATGCAGACACGCACGGTCATACACAAGCACATGCGCACACATGCAAGCAGTCACGTGGTTGTACACACACAGCCATACAAGCCATGTACAAGCTCATTTATTCACATAGACAAACTCTTCGCTTATTCTCACTCTTACCTTCTCTTCTAAGCAAATACACATGTACATACACACAAGCATAAGACAAAATCTCTGACAGACTCAGAGCAGACATTGAAGAGAGAGAGAGAGAGAGAGAGAGAGAGAGAGAGAGTGGGGATGGGGACGAAAGGTCTTTGACTAACAAATAACAGATCGATTATTTAACCACCGGCACATTAAACACTTGATCGATTTGCTAGTTGGTTAGATATTTCATTATTTACTAATCATAAAGAAGTGACATTGAAACAGTGCGTGTGGTGTTTTTATTATTATTATTATTATCATTATTATTAACATTATGACATGATGCCCCTCCAAATATACAACGATATATATATATAGAATTGTAGGATAAATTTACATTAATGATTTTTATCAGGTAGTCAGCATTAAATAAAAAATTATAGGTAATTTATATATTAATTTAAATTAAATTTATTAATTTATTATTTATATATATATCTAATAATATATATATATATATATATATACACATATGTATGTATATATATATATACATATATACATACTACATACATACATTATATATAATATACATATGTATAATATATATATAGTATACATACATACATATATATATATATATATATATGTATATATATATATATAATATATATATATAATATATAATAATATATATATATGTGTGTGTTTAATACAAAATGGCTGACGGTTAGTAGGGAGAGACACAAATAAGAAAGAAAAAACAAAAGACCACTGATGCGGTCACAGGGGAGTGTGACGAAAGAACTCTGGCCGAAATAAGATTAAGATTAATGTAAAAAATAAATAACACTGAAGCAAAATAACACCAAAATAATAGTGCGTGTGTTTTTATTGGCTAAACTGGCAAAATGACCATTCCTAAATATATATATATATGAAATAAAGAACTTTCGGATTACAGTTGCAGTGCGAACTAGAGTATTGTGCGGATACAGGATAGAAAACAGGCTCACGTGCCTAATGCCTGCTGAGGTTGCGATGCAGTACGTTAATCCCACGTTCAACTGTAAAGTGACTCTTATATAAAAAAAAATTGCTCAGTAGGTAAGCCAAAAGTATGAGACGGTCGGTTCTATTGTCACGTTCTATTGTCACGTTCTATTGTCACGTTTCTTTATTAGCCACACAGGGCTGCACACAGACGGGACAAATTACAAGGTAGAGCTTTTCTTTTGGGGGTAGAAAAAGGGGGTTTGGTTTTCGATCAAAAGGGATCGTAAAGGGAAAGAAAGAGGACGAAAAAAGGGGGGAATAAAATAAAAAAAGGGGGGGAGAGGAAAAAAGGGGGAAATGAAAAAAAATTGATCAGTAGGGATCGTTATCGCAGAAATGTCAATATGAAGTGTAAAGGGGAGGACAGGTGAGGTTTACCCGTGGAAAGAAAAGCCTACGGAAAAGACCACGGTAACCTCGGTCAATGAAGTCACATGTTATATTTCTTTTTTTTTTTGCAAAATAGTTAGAGAGTTAGAAAGAGGAAGAATGAGAGAGAGAGAGAGAGAAAGAGAGAGAGAAAGGTAGAGAGAGACAATAAAAGAGAAATATCTTTTTAATTCCACTGATAGAATGGCTAAGTAGTTTGGCTAATATAAGGGTTGTAAACGGTTAACAACTAAAACTTCGCCTGATTGCAAGGCGCTTGCTATCCATCCATCCATCCATCCATCCATGCATACCTATATAAAGAAATATATAGAACATCCTTTCGAATAGAATTATATTTAAATTGCTAATAGACAATCTTGTGATGACCCATTCAGTCATTTTAATAAACACTTCAGTAATTTGAATAGGAAATCACAACCACCAACACTTACCCACCTACAGACACACAACCAAACACACACCCAAGCACAAACACACACATACACACACAGATATACACTTACTTATTGACTATATTTGACCTCCTTGTAACTCTTAAATTTTGTAATATAATATGGCAATTTCACTGGTTAATTGTTGAAACATTGAAAAACTAGAATCGATTAAGATTCTTAGCTGAAATAGCTTAACATTTGAATTCACAGAAACTATGTATGTACGTATGTATGTATGTATGTATGTATGTATGTATGTATGTATGTATGTATGTATGTATGTATGTATGTATGTATGTTTGTGTGTGTGTGTATGTGTGTGTGTGTGTTTATGTATGTATGTATGTATGTCATTATTCAGTTTTATTTCAAGATATTTTACCAGCAGGTTTCTAATCTAGATCCAAATTGAACATGAACAAGGTATCTTTGCATGTATTTGTGTGTATATGGGCAGTATTTGGAGTGTATGCATGTATGTATACAACTATATAAATGTGAATGCATATATATATATATGTATGTACGTATGTATGCATGCATTCTTACATGCATAAATATACAAACAGGAGTGTATGTGTGTGTGTGCAGACATACACAAATATATTGTATATCATATTCACTAAAATTTGTAATCAGTTACACACTGAACGGGTTAAATAACAATTTTATGTATATGAAAGTAAAAGTATATAATTATATTTTCACATAAACTAAAGGATTTGTAATTTTGTTTTTTTCTGGAAGTATATTGGTGAAAGCATCCACAAGGAAATTTTAATATGCACAGCACTGCGTGTCAACATTCGAAGTGAGATAAATCTCTATAGTTAACGTAACAACTAACCACCTTCACTGAAAATGATTCCATAACTGACCAATATAATTAGCTCTGTCGTACTGAAGACATTTGTACAATGTCGGTGCACCTGATCATCGAATTACGCAACAATGACACAGGCTCACGAATCGACTTGTTGCGAATCCTAGCGATGGTATTAAATTATACAAATGTGCGTGTGTGTTCATACGTGTATATGCATGTACGCATGAACGTTTTACCCTACAGAAATACAGAATGACAATGGTTTTGAAGTTTCGCCAAGAACGGCATGTGAAAAAATATCACACTCTGTTCACAGTAAAATACGAAAGTCACTGTTAACTGTTAGTCTCTCTTTCTTATTTCTTTATTACCCACAAGGGGCTAAACACAGAGGGGACAAACAAGGACAGACAAACGCATTAAGTCGATTACATCGACCCCAGTGCCTTACTGGTACTTAATTTATCGACCCGGAAAGGATGAAAGGCAAAGTCGAGCTCGGCGGAATTTGAACTCAGAACGTAGCGGCAGACGAAGTACCTATTTCGTTACTGCCCACAAGGGGCTACACACAGAGGAGACAAACGGATTAAGTCGATTACATCGACCCCATGCCTAACTGGTACTTAATTTATCGACCCCGAAAGGATGAAAGGCAAAGTCGACCTCGGCGGAATTTGAACTCAGAACGTAACGATTCTGCCAGCTTGCCGCCTTTATTCTCTGTGCCTGTCCAAAAAAATTTAGATTATGATTCTCTGTTGAATCATACTATCGCTAATTATTTGCAATTCTTAATTTCAATTCAAAAATCCAACATCAATTATATATACACATACTTACATGTATACGTACACACACACAGATACGCATACACACACACACACACACACACACACACACACACACACACACACACACACAGCTACTAGTGTATCAGACTTAACGTTAACATTTCGCAAAGAGCAAATTTACGGAGATAATATTTCTTATGGAATTGCTCCGGTTTAAGACACAACACATATCAGGAGATGAGAAAATTTTCCCTAGCTTTGGCAGGTGAAAATGCTAGATCGTTAGCCTTTGTCACTACTCACAGACAATCACATTCCACGATAAAATATCATCACCGATATAGGAGAACAGTGATGTAATTTAAAGCAAGTCCATAAGAGTTATTGTCTTAATAAATGCCGCAGTAAATTAGATTTCAGCGATGTATTTACATTATTTATGAAAAACAGGTGGGTAATTTAATCAAATATTTGCACATACACATACTGTGAATGTAATGTGTGCATGTACATGTATATATATATACGTCCCCGTAACTTAGCGGTTCAGCAGAAGAGACCGATAGAATAAGTGCTATGCTTACAAAGAATAAGTCCTGGGGTCTATTTGCTCGACTAAAGGCGGTGCTCTAGCATGGCCACATTGAAATGACTGAAACAAGTAAAAGAATATGTATGTATGTATGTATGTATATATATATATATATATATTATATATATATATATATATATTATATATATATATATATAAGACGAAGGCAGGTGGTGTACAAAACAAACAGATGTATTAGTATAACGCTCAATATATATATATATATATATATATATCACATTATGTGATTATAATGTATGCCAGTGCATTTGTGTATACATAAATGCTTGTATATGACATATATATGTGTGCGTGTGTGCGTGTCTATGTATGTACGTATGTATGTTTATTCCCGTCTGTGCTTGTGAGTGTCTCTGTGCACACATATATCTATGTTTAGTTATTCATTTACAAGAATTTCCATGCGCTAAAATTATTACACATTGTTTTAACAAGTTTTAACAAAATTATTACCATTACCGTATCTCGTTGTGCCGTTGGTTTCCATAGAAAATAATCTAACCTCAAAGAAATTACAAAAACTATTAATACATATTTTACGAAAAAAATTATCATTTAGAATATTAAATGCAATTAAGATAATGAGTAATAATCATTAATTACATTCTATAAAATGATGATCACAAGCCTGGATATTTTCAAAATTATAATGATGATGGTGATGACGATGATTATAATAATAATAATAATAATAATAATAATAATAATAATAATAATAATAATAATAATAATAGAATAGACAACACATCAGAAAGCAATGTGTAGAATCTGTGGACAAAATGGTGAAACCGTATGGCATATTACCAGACAATGTGCGCCATTAGCCCAGAAGGAATATGAGATGCCACTGCAATATAGCAAGGCTTGTCCATTGGACGCTCTGCAACAAGTATGGACTTGACAGAGCAAAAAATTGGTTCGACGAAATAATAATAATAACATAGATTTGCTCGTCATTTTTTTTTTTACCTTAACCAGCTGAGTATGTCTCTTAATGACTGACAATATGTGCATCTCTGATCATGAGCAGGGGAAGTGGGGAAACATCATAGCCGCGTGTTCAGAGGAATTCTTTGGGGTTTGGATAATTCACCTCTGGAAATATAGGTGTTTCGTTCATCATCCTTAAACAACACCTGATTCAGGTACCTTTTGAGCAGGATGGGCTACTCAACCTGAAGAAAATACTAACTGGGCTCCATCTGCAATATCATGCTCTGTTTAGCTTGATATAAGGTCACCATGTCGCGCACATATGGTTGTGATGTAAGTGCCTAATGTACCCTTATCAGACGTGTAGTCATGATGGGTATATTCGTATATTTGTACCCCAGTGTCAGTTTGATGGCATGCATTGCTCTCTCACTCAATAATAATAATAATGATAATAATAATAATAATAATAATAATAATAATAATAATAATAATAATAATAATAATCGGGTCGATTTGTTCAACTAAAACCCTTTAAGGAGGTGCCCCAGCATGGTCGCAGTCAAATGATTGAAACAAGTAAAGGATAAAAGATACAAATTTGAGATGAGTATTTCAGAAATTAACGCACAATCTACGTGTGAACATTAACGGAGGTCATACTTTAAATCGCTTCACACCAGTGGCAGGAATAATAACAGCCTATAAAGCTGCTGTTAAGATTTTACGGCCACATTAGTCAAATAACTTGAACAATTCCAATTCCAGTATTCTCACTACTTGTATGTTGCGTAAGACATCGGCAACGTTGCCTGTTGAAACAATGTGTTCAACCATCTTATCAAATTAGGCTCGCGTAAAGTGTTTACTGGTGCACCTTAAAAGGCAGCACTTCCACACTTTCCTATTGTGTAAGCATCATATATAATTTCGTAGTGACGAAACTACCGGTACAGAATCCGTTCAAATGACTGAAAAATTATCTGTAATAGCCTCATTGTAAAGCAGATATGCGTTGTTGACAGATGCACCGAAATTAGTTTAATCAGATGTATGCCATCAACACATGTTGTCGAGACCCCCCAAGAGATTGATGTTTTATGTCTGTAGCCGTCAATTTCTCGTTTAATTTGCACATAAAAATCATAAACATTATATATTCTTGGTGTTGTTTGTATTTCAAACATCGTATTTAAGTGTTATCACAAACTGAATTAACTAAATCGGTGCGTCCTATCTATTCGATAGTGATTAACTAAGTACAAGATAAGCTGTGATCCATTGTAGAGAGAGAGAGAGACACGAGGTGAAGCTGTCAATTTGTACGAGTAAGCTGTTTATATTAACGCTAATTTGAGAAAATTGAAGAACAGGACTAATGTAGAGTTGTCAGTAAAGTATTAAACTCCATTAAAGGAGACAAATGATTCGAGTCTGTTGAGAGAACATTTTTTTTCTGTTGTTCTTCAGACTGAAATAGTTGTTTTAAATAACTTATAAAGAGAAAGTATTTATCGTTACTGATGTATAAATGTCTGAGTATGTGTATATACACAAACACACACACACACACACACCACACACACACACACAACACACACACACACACACACACCACACACAAAACTCACACACACATACATTTATACATATACCTATGTGTGTATCTATCTATGTATCTATCTATTTATCTGCATACATACATACATACATACATACATACATACATACATATATACATACATACATACATACATACATACATGTGGATGTGTGTGTGTAACGATAATTCTTCTCAACCGGATATCAGTAGTGACAGATCAACTCCATACAACGTGACATTCGGTTTCCTTAGAAGTATCAATAATGTTTAAATTTTTTGAATTATAGATTACAGATGAAGTAATAAAGTGATCGTTATAAATATTTTTAAATCTTTTAATTAGTATACCAGATATAAGACGCAGTAAGTTTGAGACCGTATCTAACATAATTACTAGTATACTAATACACATTCTTTCACAAAACAGTTGAGGGCAATGTAAATCTGTGGAGGCGCATATATTAGGACATAGATATTGTATCGTATCATCATCATGGCTCGGCTTCGCGAACGAAGATCAGGAAGGCTGTCCACGTTGTCTGCAGGCACGCTCATGACTGACAAGTCCGATATAGGAAAGGCAGGTCCGTGAGCAGTGTCCACAGACGAAGGTAACATTCAGTGTGGTGTCAAAGGCGGCTCGCGCCTTCCTTCTGTGTCTCTTGTCTTAGCCAGTTGGAAACGATGTTTCCTGGAACTAAACAACAGTAACAATCGTCGCTTCCAGGACAGCCACATTATGTTGGCAAATAGCCTTTATATTGGGTTGTCCGGAAAGTTCGTGCCGATTTATAGTAGCTTACATTTCGACTTATTTTAGAACATGGTTGAGTCCATAAAATAGGATTTGACTACACCTCCATTTAGAGCACAGTTTAAGCTATCTTCTTGTGGAAGAAGGTTTATGTTCCTATAATCTGTGTTAATTTTGTAACCCTATAAAATGGAAGATAAGAAAGTTCATTTTCGGCACTTAATGCTTTGAGAACCAGACAAAAATTGCTGCAGCTTGTCTGGGATGTGTTACCCCGCCCTCTATATTCACCAGATATCACTCCTTCGGATTTCCACACATTCAAGTCTCTGCAGAATAATCTTTATGGTTAAAATTACAATTCCTTGGATGACGTAAAAAGATATCTTGATGAATTCTTTACCATGAAACTAACTCAATTCTGGAAAGACGCTATTTTCTAGTTAAAGGAAAAATGGAGACGTATTGTGCAACCAAATGGTTCACATTTGGTTGATTAAAAATGTAATAGCAAGTATTTATTGACATTTTTCTTTCTTTTAAAAATCGGCACGAACTTTCTGGACAACCCAATATATATATATATATATTATATATATATATGTACGACGGGTTTCTTCCAGTTTCTATCAACCAAATTCACCCACAAAGCTTTGGGTCGTACGACACTATAGTGGAAGATACCCGCCCAAGAGACACACTTATACTACACACCTAAACTTACGACTATATATGCATACATACATGTATATTCATATATATATATAATATATATATATATATGCACGTGCAGACGTATGCAGATAAACATTTATACACCATTAAATATATCTCTTGCACAATATTTAATGCTGTATAAGTATATATTTATACAGCACTAAATATCGCTTTTTACACGTGGAAGAAAGTGGAGGAAATGGAAAGTATCAAAGTAGAGAGAGACTCATCTTTGCACCACATGTATACATACATTACATACATACATACATACATACATACATACATACATACATACATACATACATACTTATATATATATATATATATATATATATATATATATATATACATATAGATATATATATAGATAGATATCGATATATGTATTTGCATAATTATACACACACACACACACACACACGTATATATACACACACAGACATACATACACGCACGCGTAGACAAAGAGAGAAAGAAAGAGAGACAGACGGTGTCGGAGTGATTTACATACTTTTACGGTTAAAATCTTCTCTGAAACTAAACTGACGTATTAGCATACATATACACACGGGATAAAATACTTAAAACATAAAAGTGCAGTTTATTTATTCATTCATTCGAAACTAAGGCTTCTCTTCACTGCCATTTTAGGTTTCTCCTATCACACACGTTCTTTAGAACTTAATCTCCTAATTCAACATAAATCTTATCGTTACTAAAACTGATAGTTATGCTGTTTTAGCATCGAATGCACGCACGCATTCACTCCTACACAGACCGAAGCACACTTTACTCACAGACATTAATACGCCTGTATAAACACATATATATATATTATCCGTGAATGCAACCCTTTCCCAATGTGTATTCATTCACAAATATACACGGATCTATGTAAATTAATATGGATTATAACGTCAGTTATTTTTTTATTGTTGTAGATATCTATATTTGTTCGCCTCCGCTATACCTTTTAGTTCGGCTACGAAAACAAAACAATAAAAAAGACAATAACAACAACTACAACTATAATCCCCACTACTGTCACCTTTTTAATTATTTGAACTGCCATTGTGTCCTCTGCCTGTGGTCGCCCGTCATGCTAAAAGCGTTAACCAAATAGGCGCAGGAGTGGCTGTGTGGTAAGTAGCTTGCTTACCAACCACATGGTTCCGGGTTCAGTGCCACTGCGTGGCACCTTGGGCAAGTGTCTTCTACTGTAGCCTCGGGCCAACCAAAGCCTTGTGAGTGGGTTTGGTAGACGGAAACTGAAAGAAACCCGTCGTATATATATGTATATATATATATATATATATATATATATATACATACATAGATACATATATATATATCTATATATATATATATATATAATATATATATATATATATATATATATATATATATATATATATGTATGTATGTGTATGTGTATATGTTTGTGTGTCTGTGTTTGTCCCCCGAACATCGCTTAACAACCGATGCTATTATGTTTACGTCCCCGTAACTTAGCGGTTCGGCAAAAGACACCGATAGAATAGGTACTAGGCTTACAAAGAATAAGTCCTGGGGTCGATTTGCTCAACTAAAGGCGGTGCTCCAGCATGGCCGCAGTCAACTGATTGAAACAAGTAAAAGAGTAAAGAGAGTAAATCTCTCTGAAATTTCACTCTATCATCTCTTAATAAAGTAATCTCTGGCGGATAAGATGGTCATTGCTTGAACGTCGAGTCACGTGATGTCTTTCAAATATGTTTTACCGCTCTTTTTTATATATTTTCGTCTTTTAATTGTCAAGTGGTGAGCAAACTAATACAAATACAGACACACATATATAGGTAGGTAGTTTCTGCACAGAAGGTCAACATTTCCATCAAGTTTCTTATTAGTATACTAGTGCGCTCTTGTAGATAGGTGTCTGTCACTAGTTTTTCTTGAATCACCGATAGTGCTTCCCCAGTTGGGACTTTGGTGAACAGAGAAAATCAAGCAGAAAGAAAGTAAACGCCCAAATATAATCTATCTTAGTTGATTGGTATTTGAAAATAATTCAGATTTAATCGATTTACCTTAATCCACACAACGCAGCAAAACAGATGTTTGGCCATTCATATCGCGTTATATATAAACCAACGTACATGTCTGTTGTAGCCGAGCTGGTTAAAAATCAACTCTCGCGCGTTGACCTTCATCAGGGGCATATCTCTAAACGAATGAGAGTTTTAAAATGATATTGCAAATTATGCAGAAAGGATAAAAGGAATGAAGTCACTGTTTCGGTTACAGAGTTATGAAGCTTGTTTAGAAACAGGAATCAAGTTTCACAATTACTCGTTAAAATAGGTGCAGGCATGTCTGTCTGGTTAAGGCAGGTCCCCGTGAAACCAGATCATGTGGTTCCTGGTTCAGTGCGGTGCCTCATAGAACATGAAATTGACTTTTGCTATCGCCAAGGGCCAGCCAATGGAAAATACGTAAACTAAAAGAAGCAGCACATGCTAGGACACAACAATCTCCTAAGCAGATAAAGTGCAGATAAGAACAGTATATGGGAACCGGTATTAAGGAAAGATAGGAGATTATTAGATTTATAAGTCCTAAAATTCGCCCCATAATTGCCTACAGGCATATAGCGTAGTGTAAGAGCGCGAGCTACTAACCCCAGGATTCCGAGTTCGATTCCAGGCAGTGACCTGAATAATAATAATAATAATAATAATAATAATTTTCCAAGACGCCTGATGAAGGTTGGAAGGTATATCAACCGAAACGTTGTGTTAACAACAAACAATATGAAGACAAATATCCGTCAATTGTAAATAATGTACATAATTCCTCATCTCTTAAATATAGAACTGTATTTTTTTGTTTGCTTTTAGTCCTCTAAGAATTTCATGACTCACATAGTATATTTTCATGATTATCTGTTAAGGAAAGTACTAAATCAATATGTTCATACATGCAAACATACATACATACATACATAAATGCATACATACATACATACATACATAGGTTTTGCGAGTGATAATCTGGATAAGGTAGAACTTTCAGAAAAAGAAATCAGCCAGGTGACTCGTACTTTACAAATAAAATCTGTTTGTGCAATAATAAAAATATGCCCGGCTGTATTCAAATTCAAACTGAATTTGTCTTCGTTATCTACATTCCAGCGATTGAGCTGAGCATCATTGTCAGAAATCATCTCCTTCCTCAGAGGAAGAACTTATATACATACATGCATATAGACATACAAACATAAATATAATTATATACATATGTGTGTATACATACTTATGCATACATGTGTGTGTGTCTGCATACTTTTATATTTATATTTAATTCATGAGCTAATGCTGCATACACTGTTCTTGTAATACATGTTTGGAGATAGCTTTATCACATTTTTAATGATTTGAAGCAGCGCATTCGTTGTGAATAAATGCCTCAATTAGGCGAATTAAAATGCATCATGTCCAGATAATGAGTATTTATCATACACGCAACATACACAGACACACGCACAAACACAAGCACACACACAAACATATACACCCACAAACTCAAGCCCGTAGTACATGTTCCATTAGCTTTATTACGCCAACGTCTAAGCAATGTCATTTGCAACGTAGATATGGAGGTGCGATAGTGAAATATCTATGTGATCAATGGCTTATTCCCCGTGGTCAACACTTCACGCCTTGCATTCTAAATAGCTTCATTAACCATGAGTTATTATCAACATTTATTAGTTACTGTTATAGCTACAGAAGGAGTATTTGTTATTCGTGCTTAGGGTTTCAGTCGTTGGTACTGTACTACTGCTGCTGCTACGGCTCATGCTATGGACTTTGTTGTTCTTGTTGTTGCTATGGTTCCTTTTTTTTTTTATAAGACTGTCATAACTGTTGGTTTTATTGCTATTGTTAGAGGAAATGGTGTTTCTGTAGTAGATATTGTAGCTTCTGTTGCTGCTACTGCTACTCTTGTTCCTTAGCCCCGGGTCAGTCCTTATCGATCAGGTCTACAATATAAGACGTTTCATTCTGGACATTTGCATAAAAGTATGAAATTGAATTAATCTCTAGGCATCTTACAGATTTGCTGACGCCAACATTGTCGATTTTATTCTTCTCTGTCCAAAACATTATTATGCATCGTCCACCATCGATTTTGGTTAAGAACTACAATGCAATAGTCGTTAACAGCGTTGATATAATAATGCATGCTACGTTGATAGAACAATGCATGCCTACTGTTAAATATAAATTCTGAGTAAAAAAAAAGAGACAGGGCTAACAGGTACCTTCGACGTAACTATAGACAGCGCTTATATCACAGGATTATAGATTTTAATTATACCTACATAGAAATTTGCTATCGCAGACTTTGGCCTATATAGGGATGAGGAATTAACTATAACTGGCCGTACAATTGGCCACATCATATACACATTAATAAAGGACATTATTGACACTTCTTACACTTTTGGCCTGAATGTACCTATAGCCACTGAAGTAAATGCCGTTAATTTCTTTGACGATACCCTAGACTTAAAGTTCAGCTTTCACAAAGCATATGAAAACCCCTCTTTCATCGACATAAGAACATGACACCTGACGCAATATTGAAGCACCTTATATTTGCAAATGGCTCTCATTTGTCTTAGGATAAGTACATATTGGCTAAGACACCCTCATGCTAGAATAAAGCCTCGATACGTGCAGATTCAAAAGGAAAATTAACTACACACTTCACTGTTCCATAAATATAAAAAGAGATAAGTGGTGTGTAATATTATATGTGTCACAGGTGTCTCTTCGATCGATGTAAAATGTAATGGAACTCCTTTAACCTAATATACAAACTCTTTTCTCTTGTCCAGAAAATCTTAAATCTACGTGTTGCTCAACCTGAACATGTAAACCATATCACACACACTGGTACGTGCTAATGTAGAAGACCTAATACATGAGCAACTGAATACAAAACTGGAAAAGTAAAACAAAATTTAAGGCCACTTATACACAATGAAATCTAGTAGAAAACACAAGCCACACACACTGTGATATAATCATATATCTTCCCTCAAAAATAGATAACAGAAGGCTAAAAAAATTAGCTGAGTAAACAAGGAAATTGAAAGAAGAGGTCTTCAGATTGCAGTATTTAATGCAACATCCTCGAAATGGCCAAACCCTAGAGAGCTGGGAATAAAATTTGTCACATTTGCAAAAGAGAGACGTAGTATTGCCACAAAACTTTCATGAACAAATCTCCTATTTAGTTATCAGATCAGAGGTCTCCGAGAAAAGCAAACACTTCGAAAAACAACTATTACGCAAGTAAGAAACACCACTCCTTAGACTGCAAATACGTACATAAACAGACCCTTTCTACTACTTCCATTCGTTTAAATAACTTCAAAATATTGTTACTACACATATTTTTTATTAAATTCCCCCATTATTTAAGCTTCCTTATTTACTTTGTATCAATTCTTTCTCTATTTATCTACGTAAAATACATTCATGCTTGTATGTATGCATACAGGTATATATGCATATATAAAATTTGTATAAGGCAGTAATCACTGCACTGCCCAGTAGGCATGTGCTTTGTACCATACCATCATTCAAATACTTTGTAACATTTGTGACTGAAAAGTTATTTCTTGTTCTTAGGTGATAGAATTAAGCCATGGCCTGCTTTAGCAAAACTAACTGTATCTTTAGCGGTGTCCCCTTTGTTGCACGCAACTGGGCCAGTTCATCAATCAAAACATGACTTCATCCCATTAGTCTCAGAGGTCCTGTAAAGGATCGTACTCTGTGGACGAAGACAAGTAGGAAACTCGTGAGAAAACTGTGCTGGCATGTATATGTGTATGTATGTACATATCTGTACATGTGTAAATTTACCACTGAGTATGTTATGCATGTATATAATGTTCGCATGAGTTTATGTATGTGGAAGTTTGTGTACATCTATGAATATTCGTATCTGCGTTTTAGTGTATGTATGCATGCATACGTGTGTAAATAGGTTTATGAGTAAGTTAATAAGTATTCGTATCTGTGTGCATATTCACAGATATCTACACACACACACATATATATATATATACATATACATAAAGATATATATATTATATATGTATGTATGCACATACATACGCACACATTAAATCACAAACAGATATATTTGAATGTTTGTATATGTTATGCGTATTTTTCGGCATATGTTTACATGTGTGCAAACACACGCCAAGACGTGTGTGTGTGTGTTTGTTTGTGTGTGTGTGTGTGTGTGTGTGTGTGTGTGTGTGTGTTTGTGTGGCTTTATGTGTGTCTTTGTAAGAGCTTAAGGAGATTAAGAAATGATCTCCTTATGTCAAATATAGAACTAGGAAGCTTTTATGTGATCACTCGACTTGCTAAAAATAGCAGCAAATCTCTCAGATTAATCATACTCTTTTACAAAACACACGATGGACTAGAAAACACTGTCCCTGATATCTGCCATAAATGACGAGATGGTCAAGGCTGGCATACTTTCGCTCAAACTTCTTAATCACAAGTAACCTAAGGTTGAACAAAAACAACAACAACAGCAGCCACCATAATAACGAATGAAGAGAATGAATTAATCTTTATTATGATACATCATAGGATATACTAGAAATGGAACGTAATATATCTGAAGCTAGATCGACTACGTTAATAACTTATTGTCCTTGTAAATATTCTGTAGCAATAAACAGTGCATTGCAAATCTTCTTATTCGTTGTTCAAACAATTGAATCCTAAACAGCTTGGTCAAAATTTACATTCGCTAAATCACTTTAACTTGTGACCAACTGGCCTGTAGAGGTGTTCTCCTATTTTTATAGTTCCTATTTTTGTAGTTGCTACAAATGTTCTCGTTTATTTGTTTATCTTCTGCTTATCTCAATCGAAGGAGAGGGGCTTTCTCCGTCTGGGTTGCGGATCCGCGGAATAAGCTGCCGGACGAGATAGTGAAAATGCCGACGACCGCTCGGTTCAAAGTCTCTCTTGACCAGAAATGGCCTGAACTCTTTGCATGAACACCCCTGTACATAACTCCATGTCCCCCTACATGGCCTTGCTTTTTGCTTTTTGAGCCAAAAAATTAAATTAACTTAACTTAACTTGACTACCGCCATGCTGGACACCACACTGAAGTATTTCGTCGAACAAATAAATCGATCTCGGTAATCATAGTGTGCGTCAGTATTTTTGAAGTCATTTGTATGAATTTAGAGTAAGACGAGTAACCCATCAGAGAAAAACTGTATTTGAAAACAAGTTGATACAAATAATCTTGAGAATCCTTTTCTCACACCTATTATATGAAACCACCGTTAGCATCAATGGCTGCTTCACAAGGAGGTCGGAAGCGTTGACAACTCCGAATCAAATGACTTTTATCAACTTTGCACATTGTGCGTGATATGGTGAACTTGAGAGATTGTATGGTAATGTAAGGTTGTTGATTGAACTCTCTGTCCACCTCAATCCATCCGTAATAGTCTAGTGGATTGAGATCTGGTGAACTAGTATGCCATCTATCTTGGAGAACAGAGTCATGGCGATTGGAATGCATCCACGCTTGGACTGTCATACATTTATGAAACAGCGCAGAGTATTGTTAGAAGATGTACGGTCTTCTGTTGCGTGTTCTGTTAATCCTGGGCCTCACAACTTTCTCCAAAACTTCTGTGTAAAGAACAGCATTGACTCTTAAACCTCTGAAAATGAGTTAGGCCTAGGACACATTCCTCGTTGCTGACGAATCCCAGAATCACCACAGTTGCTGGGAACTTAATATGCATGACTTTCGAAAGTTCATTCGTGTCTATGTATAGTGATCTGTTGTTCCTTCGGTTTACCTTCTTCATATCGGAAAGAAAAACAAAGCATTCTAGCCTCTTCGTGATTTAACTTGTTTAGCAAAGCACTGTACACAGATGAAACAATTATCCTTTGTCATATCCGAAACAGACTGACCCATCCGTATCACATACGACTTTTACAAGATGTCCTCGTGCACATTCTCAAATCTTTAGGTCCTTTGAATTGGCTCTTATTGACTTTTCGATTATGTCCTGGACTTTTTGCTCAAAGTTATTTGTTCTGATGGTATAAGAAGCCCGTGCATACATTTTGCGTTTAGCTGCTCATATTGGAACTCATCTCCCTTGAAACTTCGACAACGAAAGATCGGCAAATTTCCAGGAAGCGAGCTATTTCTGTATCACAATGCAGCGCTTTTAATGCAACGATTATAGCGTGCTTTTTCATTGGTGGGCCAACCTTATGTCTGATATTACTTATCTGAAAGGGAAGGTTAAAATAAGAAAAATAAAATTAGAGATCTTGAAAGGTGCGTTCTCAAAATACTGACGAACCCTGTATTCTTACAACTCTGATATGTACATAGATATGCGTATATATATATATATATATATAATATATATATATATATATATATATATATATATATATATATATATATATATATACATATATACATACATACATACATAAACTCTGAAAACGTGTGTGTCATATATATATATATATATATGTATACGTTCGTCGTATGCACATACATACTTACATACATAGGAAAGATCCAGGGAAATAATTACAAGGTAGCCGGATGTCCCATAAGTGTCTTAGGAATAAGTGATCACACTTCTGTTGGAGTTAATTCCAGGGAGAAGCGTCGCGTGTTTTGGAGAACATGGGAAAAATTGAAAATGGAGACAAACGCTCAAAATGATGTTAAATCATTTATATCTTCATATCATCGACATGTTTCGATTAGTGCATTCAAAATAAATCCGACAGGATGAATAATGTGGAGCAATGCATCAATCTCATCAGGGAGGATATAAACAACATGCGTATTTTTCAGCATTTGTTCACAAAAAGTGTGTGTGTGTGTATCAACGTCGTTGATATTTGTGGATAAAAAAGAAAATTCGATAATAACTGATCTATAAAGATTAGTGTGGGTTTTCTAAACCTTTCAAACACATCTTTTGAAAGCCAGTGGTAAAACAAACTGAATTGTAAAAAGAGGTGTAAAAGCAATACGATATCATTTGCAGCTTTGAACAATATAACAAGTGTGTTGATTAAAAATTGTTTCAAACTGATGAACCGCTGGATTTTGTTAGTTGATATCAGTTGTACGTGTTTCGCTGATTGAGGACATGACACTTAATTTTACATTTCTAAATTCTCCTACTTTGGTGGTCTTCTTCGATAACGTTGAAATTGTAAGGAAGTTACTGTCCTTAGAAAATTGATCTTACACGAAATCTAAAATTTCATTGAGCCGTGCATTCTATTTAGTTGAGATATATTTTTCATTCGCTAAAGCAATACAAACACATGAATCTTCCACGTTTTCACATGTACATATTTACTTCACATGTAATGGTGAAGAATACTCGATTTAGATTATTGATACCACTTACTTACAGTGTCGTCTACATACACTGAGACCATAAGAACCGCTTTCCTACTTCAAATTTATAAAGCCTAATTAAGGCAAGAGCAACATGGTTAAAAACTCGATCGCTGGTAACGTGGAACAAACTAATTTGGAAATAGTCTTAAACATAGATATGAAAGCCAAGTGTCTGAGAGTAAGTGGAATGATGTTTCAGTGAAAATATGTAGCTTTGACATTCAATCCTCTGCGTTCAAATCTCATCAAAGGCATACTATTCAAATATAGGGGTTAGTGAAATAATTGGGTTGGATTGGGTTGCCTATGTTCAGTCCACTGCAGAACGAAGGCCTCAGCATGTTCTTTTCTCCCGGGAGATCATACTAGCTTGATGATCTTATCTTGTAACACTGGCTCGACATGGCAATGGGGTGCAGTTTTTATACTCTGGCCCAGGCGTGTTAGACTGGTTCTTATCTTATCGACCCCGGAAAGATAAAAAGCAAAGTCGACCACGGCGGAATTTGATCTCAGAATTTAAGGACGGACGAAATACCTATTTCTTTACTACCAACAAGGGGACAAACACAGAGGGGACAAACAAGGACAAACACACGGATTAAGTCGATTGTATCGGCCCCAATGCGTAACTGGTACATATTTAATAGACCCCGAAAGGATGAAAGGCAAAGTCGACCTCGGCGGAATTTGAACTCAGAACGTAACGGCAGACGAAATACCGCTAAGCATTTTGCCCGGCGTGCAGACGATCCTGACAGCTCGCCGCCAGTGATATAGTTAGTATTCGAATATTAAATTTGGAAAAAGTCAGTAATCAATAAAAGTTCACACGGTGTGATTATATTGTAATCTTGCAGCTATAACCAGTCTTGTCTGAGATTATTTATACCGAAAGAAACAATAATTGCATGAATTCCTTGTTTTAATTTGCGTTAAAGCAATGCTGAAATGCTTCGCTGACTTCAAGGATGCAAATTTATTCAGAAATCCTTCTTACAAGTCATGCAGAAGATGGCTCACGTGAAACTTCGTTACAATACACGAAATATAAACAAATACGGGACCTAATCTAAAGTTTTATTCTCGCATTTGGAAACATGAATTTGTTCCTCACCCCACAAATACTAAAACAAGTAAAAGACTGTACTAAGGTTACACAATTACTCTAAATGACCAGACTGTCGTATGTTGTTATATACTGCTGGTCACAATGCGCTTCCTCACATTTTTGCAGCTTTCGAAATATGCAACGTCGCTGTCTCGGCAGGCAGGCCAACATTCCTCTGGAACGGAACACCAGTCCGTTGCAGGATCATCCATTAACAACTGGATAGACTGAAATTGCATGAAAGGAAGTGTTTTGCTGAAGTGCGTAAGGCACTGCCGGTCCGGGAATCGAAATCACGATCGCAAGATCTTGAGTCCGAAACCCCTATCCGCTAGGTCACGTGCCTTCAAACATACGCATACACACATACTTCTCTCATATGTGTATATATTCAGTGCTTATGAAGTACGTGTAAAAAAAAAACACTTAGTAACATCTACAGAAATCTGATACCAATATCCCTCAAGGTAAGGCAGAAACGACTACAATTTACTGGCCACTGTTATCGAGCAGAGAAATACTATATCTTGGGACTCAGGGCTGGATATTAGAGATCTGACAAAGCAATGCAGGATCGTGTAGTGTGGAAAGGGAATGCCAATGGAGTTCCGACCAACCTATCATTGGTCGAAGGATGATGGTGATGAAAATTTTCAGGAACAAGATCTCTCATTTTATATACTCATCTTCCAAGATTTATGCCACATATTCAGAGCATCATCTATCTCGGTGAAGAATGGTGACCTAGAATTTGGAACATACATTCACCTATATATATATAAAGATTAATGGGCCAGATTTGAATAATAAATAATGCAAAACACTATTTCTTGCGAGAAAGCAAATTCAAATAGAAAGAATATTAAACCAGCTAAACGAATTTGACGGATTTGTCAGTTACACACTGATTTTTGATGTTTTGCTTCGATCTCGGAGGATTTCGATTAAGGAAAGTGATTTATATTGAATATGTACTTGCGCATATGTGTGTATATGTGTATAACGGTGCTCACACAGATACACTACACACAAGCTGACTCTGATAAACAACCACACATACACATACACA
>NC_043011.1:43161504-43169004 GCF_006345805.1 Octopus sinensis
CAACAACAACAATCGGAGGACTGGTAGGGCCATAAGTGTATCGTGTAAAATGCACTGGAATACGTCTTCCACTTATATACTTTCTCCTTTCAAATACTACTGAGATTGACTATACTTTTCATCCTTTCTGAGTAGGTAAAATATAGCATCAAGGAAATGCTCGGATCGATGTAATCGACATTTTTCATCCTTAAATGATTGAATCAAGTAAAAGAAGAAACAGAGGGGCAAATAAATGGCGTTCATTCTCTTAGCGACTGCAAATACCGTAGACTTAATGTTGGTACTAAACTAATTTTTAAAGATAAGATGATAGGAGCGTCGAAGTCCCGTGTTAACCATTCAGAAATCCACACACACAAAAAACAAAAAAACAAAAACAAAACTGCTAACACCATTTAAACATTTATTGTTTGCAATATAGTGTCAAACGTTTTCGTCGCACGAGACTACGAGCTAGTCACTGACAAAGGTACATTACCTGACAAGCACACCTCCGTAATTTTTACAATAAAGACGTTAACCTAAGTTTTAAAATAGAAGTACATACTGGGTAGAGAAAACATCGATTTTAAACGTGAGTTCTTGCCAGTTGCAAATTTATCTTACATTTGCTGAGGGCTACATAAAATTTCAGTTGAATACAAATCTTTTGGATCATTAGAATCAGTATAGGGATTTGCATTTCTTATCTCTTTAGCTATTTCTATTAGAATTATGGTTACTGCACTTTGAGCGAATCGCTCGGCAATAATACATGTGTTTATATCTGCTTATATAATATGAGTTTGTGTTCCTGCCTGTGTAGATGCAGCTGTCTATATGTCTGTGCCTTGTCGCTGTGCAATTCTGGATAAATCAAGATGTCTCAAGTGATACATCTGTAAACGCTAAAGTATATTTATGTGCAATTATATGATATCTCTGTATATATTTACATACGTTGATTTAAGCTCAAACGATCGATATACCACGACACACAAAGCGGCTGTGCGTGTAAGTTTGTATGAACGTATGTAGAGAAACATTTGTATACATACACATTATACACATGTGTGTATCATGTAGATGTATCGATTTGCCTTAATGTTTTCAGTGTGTATGCTTTTATTACTGACCAATACAATAATTTACGTTTATTATTACTACGTCGGTTAGTCAAGCAAACGGACTTCGATGTAATTCCCCATCGTTTTTCACAAGTAATTTCAAACAGCTTTTTGCATATTTCACACAAGAAATTAATTTGACAAGGGTTTGAGCATTTAATTGCAGCGATAAAGTAGAATAAGAAACCCATTTCTAGTAAGTTCTACCTAATCTACCATAACGTAAATGGTCTGAGCTTTGGTGTAGCACCAGAGTGAGTAGAATTTAATTTTCTTAAACATTGAGCACTGTAAATGCTTGGTCATTAAAACATTATTTAATTTGATGTTCCATGTGGAGAGGGAATAAATACAAATAGCAAAATGTTGAGATGTAATATGTTTCTCAGCGTGATGTATTCGCTGACTGCAGATCAATGCTGATACAGTAGGCGGATGCGTAAAAATATTCTTGTCTCGACTATCCAGTTTTTTAGTCGATATTATTTAATATCTCTTTCATTACTTAAGATGGTGAATGTAATTCGAGGTAAATTTGATGGTTTTTTCTAGCAGTTTGAGTGACCGCAAAGATTAAGCCTCATTGATTCGTTCCGCGTTTCATAGAATAAGTATCAGTCATATGTTATGGTTGATTCAATTGACTGAACACTATATATTTTTAGGTACGGTGTGCGTGTGATAAATCATTATTGTCATTATGCAAGAGACAAACTAATTTATAAAGAAAGGAGAGTTATCCAATTGAACAAATGAAAGTGTCATTGTTAAGTAGTAGCGATTTCGACGTGCCCCATTTCATCAGTGGCAGAGGCCGGGCAGTTCAAACGCTCCTAGCAAACGATTGGCTCCTGCTTTTCTGCACCATATATAACTATATAAAAGGTTCCCTCAGGGTAAATAATGCAGTATTTAAAAATACATCCCTACAAAGTTGGATATAAAGATTGTCTTTCGGTATTAATACTACTTCTGTCGGTAATAATTACGTTTTGAGAAGCCTGTCGCTATTTGCAACATCAGTGCCTGAGAAGACAAGCTGGTATGCGACTGCCGCACGCCTGACACTGAAGGGACAGGGCATGTGGAAATCACGTTATCTAGCAGTACTATTAACCATAGCAAACAACTCTTCGCTGCCACCGATATAAATGGGTGAGCTTTTCTGCATTATATATTTATATGTAAAGTCCTCTCAAGGTAAATACCGCAGTATTCGGCACTCTAACAATACATTCACGTTAAGTTGGATATATATATATATGTATATATATATATATACATGCGCACACAATTATCGAATAGACAAAGATATAATGCACATAGGAGATTGTAATACTGTATTTATGCAGTTCGAATGACTAAATAAACTGCAACACTGCAAAAATCGTGGATTTTTGAGGGACACTCAGAGACGGTCAGCACTCTTTAGGTGAAGGATGGCTGTGTGGTAAGTAGCTTGCTTACCAACCATGCGGTTCCAGGTTCAGTCTCACTGCGTAGCATCTTGGGCAAGTGTCTTCTACTATTGCCTCGGGCCGACCAAAGCCTTGTGAGTGGATTTCAGTAGACGGAAATTGAAAGAAGCCCGTCGTATATATGTATATGTATATATATGGTGTGTGTGTGTATGTGTGTCTATGTTTGTCACCCCAATATCGCTTGACAACCGATGCCGGTGTGTTTACGTCCCTGTAACTTAGCGGTTCGGCAAAAGAGGCCGATAGAATAAGTACTAGACTTACAAAGAATAAGTCCTGGGGTCGATTTGCTCGATTAAAGGCGGTGCTCCAGCATGGCCGCAGTCAAATGACTGAAACAAGTAATAAACAAGGACCTAAAAGAAAACACTTGCAATAGAATATTACAGAAGATATAACATATTTAAATGTTTTTATATTTAAATATCCAAACTAATAACTATTTTACACGATTTCGTTTCCTTCCTGAAAGATAAACGAAGAAAAACGAGAAGCATTTAATTTATGTTAAGTAGTGATGACGTGCTTAATATAATGAATACGTTAACACCAAATTTACTATTGCGTTGCATAAGGTCGTGGTGTAGGTATTAGCATAATGTATTTTTTTAATGCATGCCGTGTATTTTATATGCCTTCGCTGAGGTCAAAGTGAACGAGCTGAGAAAGGGAAAGACTAATTGTCAGTGTGTGTGCCTGCGTGTCTGCCTGTGTGTATGCTTGTGATTCTGTATGTGGTTGTGTGTATGTTTGTTTTTGTGTCTAAGTATCTCCCTGTCAACGTAGTTTTATTTTATTAAGCATCGTATATACATACATATATGAATATATAAATATATAAATATACATACGTACATATGCATATGAGTGCTTCCATATTGGCGGTGCACGCAAAAAAATAATCGACAAATAAACTAAAAAAAGTTTCTTGCGTAGAATTAGGGACTAGAGCAAACAAAACAAAATAAAACAAGCAAAACGACACGAGAGTATGATTCAGGACGGTGGACGAGTATGAACAGTCAAGCAAAATACGGCCTTGGGGCAAAGGAGATGAGAAGAGTGGGTAACGCTTAGTAAATGTATTGAAGGATGGGCAACGATGCAAGACAATTGGGAAGCACTCAGTTTTATCGTTAAAGGTGTGAAATTGAATATTACCAATTGGTCTTTGACTGATAAAGAATTAGGGACATTCTCTTTGTATCCCGTTCGTTTTCACATTCGCTATACGATACGTTGTTTGTTTAAGCATTTTTGCATTTCTATGTACATATATATACTCATTACTCTTTTACTTGTTTCAGTAATTTGACTGCGGCCATACTGGAGCACCGCCTTTAGTCGAGCAAATCGACCCCAGGACTTATTCTTTGTAAGCCTAGTACTTATTCTATCGGACTGTTTTGCTGAACTGCTAAGTTACGGGGTTGTAAACACGCCAGCATCGGTTGTCAAGCGATGTTGGGGGGAGGGGGGACAAACACAGATACACAAACACACACACACGCACACGCACACACACACATATATATACAAATATATACGACGAGCTTCTTTCAGTTTCCGCCTACCAAATCCACTCACAAGGCTTTGGTCAGCCCGAGGCTATAGTAGAATACACTTGCCCAAGGTGCCACGCAGTGGGACTGGACCCAGAACCGTGTGGTTCGCAAGCAAGCTATTTACCACACATCCACTCCTGCGCCTATCACACAGATATATATATATATATATATATATATATATATATATATATATATATACCACACAGATATATATACATGTAACCTTACTTAAAAGCAAACCATAAATGTATTCATACAAATATGGCTTTTACAATTATTCCATATTGAAAACTTCAACATTACATCATAAATATCTTGAAGAATCTACAGATAGTAATACGTTACGCATAACGTTACACCTTCATACCAATAATGCACAAACCGCATCACCAATGGTATGATATTTCTATAAGGACCAAGGTCAGAGAACAATATATGCGATAATGTTCCAGTGAGTAGTATATGAAACCTTAATACTTTCTGCTAAGAAGCCAGAAGGGAAACTATTTTGAGTCTCGAAGACCTGAATTCTATGAAATGAATTGCTGAATTACAGAACTCTAAATGTTCATTAAATAAACTTTAGGACATATTTCTTAAATATATGCTTAGTGAATTATTTGTAGACGTTTTTTTTCTTTGTAATTGTGCTCCATATATATATATATATAATATATATATATATATATATAATATATATATATAATATATATATATATATATATATGCATACATGTATAGGTATATATATATATATATCTGTGCGTATGTGTGTATATCTATATCTATGTACCTTTGTGTGTGTGCGTGTTACTGTATAATATAATATAAACGTTTGTATAGGAAATGTTCAAGATAAAAAATATATATATATACAATGGAAATATGAGGAAATAGAAACAGAATAAAAAAAATTAAGTTATTCTCAAGAGAAGAAGAATATTAAAAGAAAGAAATATATCTGATGACATGGAAACTAAATAATAAAGAAAGATTCGAGGGGAAAAATGATTGCACAAAATAAGAATGTAATCTCAGAAGTTCTTAGAAACGTTGTATGATCAAAAAGAATCCAATTATTTTGTCTTGAAGTAATATCGCAACCAAATATCCGTCTGTTAGTGAACAGAAGAACGGAGGTTGAATGTAGATAGATGCCATAGTGACATAGTTTCGAGAATAATATATATATATAATATATATATATGTATTATATATATACATACATATATATATACGTATATATATATATATATATATATATACATACATATATATATATATATATATTATATATATATATAACATATATATATATACATACACATACACATATATATACACACAGACACACATATATAATATATGAGTGTGTGTGTGTGTATGTATGTATGTATGTCTATTTATATGAGAAAATGGTATGACCGCCTGTCTGCAAAAAAATGGCTGCTTAAAACTACCAAACGAATACAGGATGTTTCATTTCTAGAGCGTATTGATTACGAAAGCCAATGCATAAGTTGGAGTAAATAGACATTTTAATGGAAGCTGTGACGTGTACATATATACATAAATGCATACAAGTTGTGCATCCATGGACATATAGATACATCTATATACTATGTCTGCAATTATGTATATATATATATATATACATATATATATATATATATATATATATATATATATATCTATATGTGTGTGTGGTGTGTGTGTGTGTGTGTGGTGTGTGTGTGTGTGTGGTGTGTGTGTGTGTGTGTGTGTGTGGTGTGTGTGTGTATGTATGTTTGTATGTAGGTATGTATGCGTGCACACAGAAACATAATTACCTGTATGTGTAAGACATGGAAGCACGACTAATGTTATTTTATCACTAAGAAATGATCATTCTGGAATTACTACGCGTGTGCGCACACACATCATATGTGTGCGTGTATGTGTGTGGTGTGTGTGTGTGTGTGGTGTGTGTGTGTGCGTGCGTGCGTCTGTGTGTGAGTGTGTATAGATATACCTTCAGACACAGATATATGAATAAACATATATAATATATATAATGTATAATATATGTATTTTTTATTATTTTCTTTATTGTTTCGGTCATTTGACTGCGGCCATGCTGGAGCACCACCTTTAGCCGAACAAATCAACCCCAGGACATAACCGTAATATCATTTAATCAAACTTAGAGTTGCCACCTCTAAGCCTTGACCGTTCTGTCACTGTTTCATTAACCTTATCTGTCGTTTACGTTTTCATTAACATATTTCATTACTATTAGTTGTCTCGCTTATTTTTAACTCTCACTATTTTAACAGTAATTTTATTTCAGTTGAAGATTCTTTGTTACATTGAATGTATCGGTAGCGACACTTAACTGCTGTGCTTCATAGTCATGGCGACTCTAAGTACTCTCTTTTACTCACAAATGCTATCAATATTTAGTAACGTTTCTAATTTGAAAGCAGAGCATGAGAGAATAAAAAAACAACTAAAATTAAGAAATGAGCTGTTTATTTTCACAAAATATTTAATATTTTCTATATTTCAATATGTATTTTAGGAAGTTAAAAAGGTTAATTTGAATAAGTAATTTCAAAAACAAATTTGCGAAAATCCAAAAACTAAAATTATTATATGAGCTAAATAATTTGTTGCTTAATTATGAAGAAACGAACGCGAAAGAAATTTTCCGCCAAATGCTTCACATCTACAAAAATATCATCATCATAGCTACGTGGTAAAAAGTTTGCTTCTATATATATAGGCGTAGAAGTGGCTGTGTGGTAAGTGGCTTGCTTACCAACCACATGGTTCCGGGTTCAGTCCCACTGCGTGGCACCTTGGGCAAGTGTCTTCTACTATAGCCTCGGGCCGACCAAAGCCTTGTGGGTGGATTTGATAGATGGAAACTGAAAGAAGCTCGTCGTATATATGCTTGTATATATATATGTTTGTGTGTCTGTATTTGTGTGTCTGTGTTTGTCCTCCAACATCGCTTGACAACCGATGCTGGTGTGTTTACGTCCCCGTAACTTAGCGGTTCGGTAAAAGAGCCAGATAGAATAAGTACTAGGCTTACAAAGAATAAGTCCTGGGGTCGATTTGCTCGACTAAAGGCGGTGCTCCAGCATGGCCACAATCAAATGACTGAAACAAGTAAAAGAGTAAAACAGTATATATACAAAATCCCTCTTATATGTATGTATATATATATATATATATATATCTGGTGTGTGTGTGTGATATATATAGATAATATATATATATATATATATATATATATATATATATATATATATATATATAACGGGAAGCTTATGAAAATAAACAAAAGACGAAGGC
>NC_043011.1:43171504-43195527 GCF_006345805.1 Octopus sinensis
TCTCTATCTTTCTCTCTTTCTCTCTCCCTTTTCCCCCTCTCTCTCTCTTTCTTTGGCACGTACGTATTTCAACACTTTTGGAGGATATTTTGGCATAGATATGTATGTGTGCACGCGTGTGTGTATGCACATGTGTATGTGTGCTTGTGTGTGGGTGTGCACGCGCGCGTATCTATATACATATATACAATTACACTCTACAGATATGCAAACACACGCACACACACACCACACATATATATATTTATACATATATATATATATATATATATATATATATATATATATTATATATATATATATTATATATATATATATAAAGCGGGGCTCGAGATGTCAGTGGATCATCCCGAGTCGAGCGAAAGCCCACCCCGCGGTGTGTGTGTGTGTATGTATATAAATAATATTTTCGAAAGGGAACTAATAAATGGTTAACTCACCTCTCAATCCAAACTCAGGTTCATGATAGATTCATACTTCGTATTGTAAATTGTCATCCTTTTTCTAAATATCAGTCCGTCTCCGTATAACATTCCATATTTGGTGTGTCTTCCGTATCCAGAGCCCCACCGAAAGAGAAGTGATCTTTTGTTTATTCGTTTCGTATCTCTTCAAAATCTGTAAGTATTTTTCATGAGTGGGAAATGAAAGATTTATGAAAGATTTATCATAAAACGGATCTCAATATCCATCTTGAAGCATTATTGACATCTGCTCCCATCAATTTCAACGACGTCAGGGGCACCAAGGATATAGATTGCATTTCGTATAAAATGAATTGCTTTGCACTTAAATCACGTTGAAGTTTCTCCCCAAGTTGACATAAAAAAAATACAATATTCACGCTCGCTTTAATACATGAAACGATGACTCGCACAAAAGATTTTTTCTTCGGGGAAATGGGTCTATTTTCAATAACTGATTCTTAAAGAAAAAAAAAATTATTATAAAATAAAAATAGGAGTGTCTGTGTGGTAAGTAGCTTGCTTACGAACCGCATTGTTTCGGGTTCAGTACCACTGCGTGGCACATTGGGCATGTGTCTTCTACTATTGCTTCGGGCCGACCTAAGCCTTGTGAGTGAATTTGGTGGACGGAAACTGAAAGAAGCCCGTCGTATATATGTATATATATATATATATATATATATATATAATATAAAAAAAGGAACCAAGAAGTGGACCGAAACGACGAATCGGAACGAACCTGATGCGGGGCGCTGTCAGACAATAAGGTGATAAATAAAAATATATGCATACATACAAACATATATGTACGTACCTACATCTACATGTATATATACATGCATATATAAATAATTATACGGGAGTACAGGACATCACAATAAGACGTAGAAACGGGTGTGTGTGTGTGTGTGTGTTTGTGAGTGCACGTGTGTCAGAGTGTTTGTGTGTATTTGTGTTTGTGTCAGTGTTTGTTCCCCACCACGGTTTGACAACATATTTTGCAGTGTTTACATCCTCGTAACGTAGAAGTTCGGCAAAAGCGACTGATAGAGTAAGTACAAGGATTAAAAGAATAAGTCTAACTCTTTGGGTCGATTTGTAAAATCCTTCAAGGAGGTGCTCTAACATAGCTGCAGTCTAATAGCTGAAACAAGTTCAAAAGATACTTGTTTAGTTAATAACCATGCTTTTCTCAAGTTAAATAGGATATGAAGTCTCGAAATCTACACCTAAAGCTCCACGAGGCTCCGGCAGGGGATGGTGGTGATCCCTGCTGTACTCTTTCACCACAACTTTCTCTCACTCTTACTTCCTGTTTCTGTTGTACCTGTATTTCAAAGGGCCGGCCTTGTCACTCTCTGTGTCACGCTGAATATCCCCGAGAACTACGTTAAGGGTACACGTGTCTGTGGAGTGCTCAGCCACTTACACGTTAATTTCACGAGCTGGCTGTTCCGTTGATCGGATCGACCGGAACACTCGTCGTCGTAACCGACGGAGTGCTTCCATTGATCCATTGAAGGCTCGAAATAAGTAATTGAATCCGATTCGAATAAGTTGGTTTGAGGATGAAGCTGTCACTCTACCTTCCTCTATTTTGTGTCACGTAATAACTATGTTTTACAGAATAACTCATTTGCTATTTAGCCTAGAAAACCTATTTTCGACGAACTTTTTGATTACTTTAAATTGCGGATTGTCTCCTTTATCTTTCTTTTTACTAAAATTTATCAGTAGCACTGATCTAAAGATCAGTGTTACTCACAGTGATGGTCCGCAGACCGGTGGCGGTCAACAGCCTCAGTTGCCGGTACCCGGCGAGTTTCCAGAAAAGAAAGAAACATTATAAAATGCTTCTTAAATGCTTATGTAATATTGTATTATTTGTTTACAAAATAAATATACGATAAAAAAATTGTCGACTTTTATTATATCCATTATATATAATGTTTCCGGTATGGATTGATATTACTAAGAAATACTACCGGCTCCTGGGACATTGGAAAAAAACCTGCCGGTACGCCACATCAGATAGTTTGAGAATCACTGATTTAGATATCTTATTCTTATCAATAATGTACGACAATGCTAGCATTAGTAACAACTATGATAGCTTAACTAACATATTTACTTCATACATACATTTCGGTTACAGTATATTATATTTATTGCAAAATATATCGATACCTGTACTCAAATGGTATTTATTTTATCGAACCCGATGGCTGAAAAACAAAGTCGACATCGGAGGAAATTAACCTCAGAAGTAAGGATGGACGAAATACCGTAAAGCATTTTGCCTGAAGCGGTAACGATTCTGCCATTTCACCACTGTGACTTACAATACTCTTTTCAACTCTAGGCACAAAGCCCGAAATCTTTGGGGAGGGGCCCAGTCGATTAGACCGACACTAGTACGCAACTGGTACATAATTTATTGACCCCGAAAAGATGAAAGGCAAAGTCGTCCTCGGCGAAATTTGAACTCAAAACACAAAAAAAAACAGATGAAAGGCAAAGTTGCCTCGGCGGAATTTGAACGTAGCGGCAGACGAAATACCTATTTCTTTACTGCCCACAAGGGGCTACACACATAGGGGACAAACAAGGACAGACAAACGGATTAAGTCGATTATATCAACCCCAGTGCATAAGTGATACTTATTTGATCGACCCCGAAAAGATGAAAGGCAAAGTCGTCCTCGGCGAAATTTGAACTCAAAACACAAAAAAAAACAGATGAAAGGCAAAGTTGCCTCGGCGGAATTTGAACGTAGCGGCAGACGAAATACCTATTTCTTTACTGCCCACAAGGGGCTACACACATAGGGGACAAACAAGGACAGACAAACGGATTAAGTCGATTATATCAACCCCAGTGCATAAGTGATACTTATTTGATCGACCCCGAAAAGATGAATGGCAAAGTCGACCTCGGCAGAATTTGAACTCAGAACGTAGCGGCAGACGAAATACCTATTTCTTTACTGCCCACAAGGGGCTACACACAGAGGGGACAAACAAGTACAGACAAACGGATTAAGTCGATTATATCAACCCCAGTGCATAATTGATACTTATTTGATCGACCCCGAAAGGATGAAAGGCAAAGTCGACCTCGGCGGAATTTGAACTCAGAACGTAGCGGCAGACGAAATACTGCTAAGCATTTCGCCCGGCGCGCTAACGTTTCTGCCAGCTCGCCGCGTTCTTGTCCTAAATCATATTAATGCCTTACTATAATATATACGTGCATCGTTCGTCCCCTAGGGCGTGGAGGCGCAATGGCCCAATGGTTACGGCAGCGGACTCGCGGTCGGAGGATCGCGGTTTCGATTCCCAGACCGGGCATTGTGAGTGTTTATTGAGCGAAAACACCTAAAGCTCCACGAGGCTCCGGCAGGGGATGGTGGTGAACCCTTCTGTACTCTTTCACCACAGCTTTCTCTCGCTCTTTCTTCCTGTTTCTCTCGTACCTGTATTTCAAAGGGTCAGCCTTGTCACATTCTGTGTGTCACGCTGAATCTCCTCGAGAACTACGTTAAGTGTACACGTGTCTGTGGAGTGCTCAGCCACTTGCACGTTAATATCACGAGCAAGCTGTTCCGTTGATCGTATTAGCTGGGACCCGCATCGTCGCAACCGACGGAGTGCTCCTATATTCGTCCCTAGGTACATTTCAGCCGTCGGTCTAATGCTATAAGTCATTTCCTGTCAGTTGAGTTCTAGATATCGTAACTACCAATTCGATCTACTGTCATATGAAGCTGCATCCCTACTACTGAAGTGAATGGAAGCACTCCGTCGGTTACGACGACGAGGGTTCCGGTTGATCCGAATCAACGGAACAGCCTGCTCGTGAAATTAACGTGTAAGTGGCTGAGCACTCCACAGACACGTGTACCCTTAACGTAGTTCTCGGGGATATTCAGCGTGACACTGAGAGTGACAAGGCCGGCACTTTGAAATACAGGTACAACAGAAACAGGAAGTAAGAGTGAGAGAAAGTTGTGGTGAAAGAGTACAGCAGGGATCACCACCATCCCCTGCCGGAGCCTCGTGGAGCTTTTTAGGTGTTTTCGCTCAATAAACACTCACAATGCCCGGTCTGGGAATCGAAACTACTGAAGTATGTTTATCCTCCTCAGATTGTTTGTTAACACGAGTTAGTATTATATCACTGATGTTCGTCAACTGAAAGAGAGATGTAATGTTTTATTAATGTTCCTACAAATTCTATTCTGAAACTGAGACATCACGTCTTTGGATCTCAAGATTCTTAAATTATTGACTGATGCCGAGCACACACGCACTCATACATACACACAACACACTCACTCGCGCACGCACACACATGCGCGCAAACACACATGTGCGCGCGCACACACACACACACACTAACACAGACATGCACACAGAACATATGCATACATATATTTACATACATTGCATACATATTATACACACACATACATAATATATATATATATATATATATATATATGCACATATATTTATGTATGTATATTTACTTATATATGTACATATATATATGTATATGTATATGCATACATATATGTGTGTATATGTATATATATATATACATATATATATGTATGTGTAAACATATATATATATTTGTGTGTGTATACATACATATATATATATATATATATATATATTATGCACATATATTTATGTATGTATATTTACTTATATATGTACATATATATATGTATATGTATATGCATACATATATGTGTGTATATGTATATATATATATATACATATATGTATGTGTAAACATATATATATATTTGTGTGTGTATACATACATATATATATATATATATATATATATATATATATAATATATATATATATATATATATATTTATTTATAGATATATGTGTTTGTGTGTGTGTGTGAGTGTGTGTGCGTGTGAGCGAGTGTGTATGTACGTACGTATGTTCGTATGTGTACGAGTGATTACTGCTATAGATTCAGAAGAAAGAATATTGCGTGTCGTGACGAATATATTTCTTCCAACAGCACAACTGAAACATTTAATCCAAGACTTTGATGTCACGGCTTCACACAATCAGTATGATAACGCTTGCTTACTTCAAAAGATTATTTTTCGAATACGAACTGGTTAAAAAGTGGTTCCTAATTTATCATCCTTTAACAATTTTATAAAAGTTTTCTCTTCAGATCAACGCAAATGAAATTTCCGACTGACGGAGTCGATAAAATGGTAGATTACCGCCTGAAATCTCTGCGATTTGTTTACTGTCATCAATATTGCATTTGCGTTCGAGCAAGAAATTTAACTCAGGTCAATCCACTCTATAAACTGAGAGTAAATAGTATATGATTGATAGTTACAGTTCACCACTTTAAGCAATTGTAGCATTGTAAGACTACATTTTGTCCTTCGCCAGAGCCTCGTTATATTTTTCGAGTGGGTATAGTTGACAGGCGGAGATAGATTCCACCGTGCTGTGTTGATCAAGACGTCTGACGTAAAAACGAATTTTTCGAATGAGAACCAATGACAGCCATTAACTTTTAAGACATCACCGCTTCCCATTACATCTGAAGCAATGAAGAAGTTGCTTTAAGTCATGTAGAGTTACGTAAGATCTGATCCTTAATGTATTTGTACCTTCGTTGAAAGATTTAAATGTAGACACAATATCGCTGTATCTCTGTATCGACCAGAAGTTGTTATATAATTCCTACTCTTCACATATCTAATTATAAGAAGATTTGTTTTTAAGAAGTGTGTTTGTTATGACTGCAATAGGCCTGGTTTTTAATGATCTGGAAACATTTCGATTTCAGATGCAGAATTCTATAAACACAGAAGAATCCGATTATATTGCGCGTTTACTAATTTTGAATATATATAAGTAAGGCGGCTAGCTGGAAAAATCGTTAGCATGCTGGGCAAAATGTTTAGCGGCATTTCACACGTCTGTCTTTACTTTCTGAGTTTAAATTCCTCCGAAGTCGACTTTAGCTTTCATTATTTCAGGGTCGATGAAATAAGTACCAGTTAAACACGGGGGTTGATGTAATCAACTATTCCCCCAGCCCAACAGTGGAAATGATTATTAAATTAGAATGGTATTTTTTCTCTCCTCACACTTTATGATTATGGTATATTGTAGTAAAATATGTGTGTACCATCTTCTTTTACTGATGGTACACACATACACACACACATATACGCATATGCATTTACACATACATATACAAAACCTTAGATTTTCAGAAAAAGAAATCAACCAGCTAAATCGCACATTACAAATATAATTTGTAACCGGAAGAGTAAAGTTATCCAAGACTTTTTTCAGATTTAAAATGTAACATTGATTCAGTTACCTAGATTCCAACGATAGAACTTTGTATATTTGTTAGAAACCAGTTCCTTCTTCACAGGAAGAATTTAAATAATTAAAAGCAATATATATATATATATACAAGATAAGAAAATGGAGATCTTGTATTAGTAATTTGTGGTAAATCATTTTACCTTTGCCCATATAATACAGTAAATGAATTGATTGCATCGCAATCATTAACATTTATGTATTAACTTTGTTGGGTACTTCACTAGCAGTATATTGGATATATGTTATCCCATGGAGGGTTGCCTTTACAACCCCTATCTCAATTTGTATATATATATCTATATATATATATATATATATATATATATATATATATATATATCTATATATATATATATAATATATATAATATATATATATATATGTATATATATATATATATACATACAAGGATGTTGCTTAGGCATATCGATAGTAGTAACCTGTTTTTAGAACCCAAAATATCCTATGCTTCAGAATAAATTGTTAGTTGAGTGCAGAGTGTAATACGAAATTAAATGATTGACAATGAAAGGAGTTGAGTAATCAACGTCATTAGCTTACAGTTCTCTCTGTTATAAAAAGCAGTGCACTTAGAGAATCTTCATGGAACCTTTCTATATATATAAATATATATAAACAAATTACACCAAGCCTTACAAAGCGGAAAAAAAAAATGCCAATAAACAGGTATTGGACGCGAACACACATCTCTTGAAGATTGCTGGAAAGTGCGTTGCCATTAAGATAAACTGTCCAATGACGAATTAATACGCAATTTTAGATGCTATAAAGCTGAATGCACAACTACGTGTGTGTGTGTGTGTGTGTGTGTGTGTGTGTGTGTGGCTTGACCATAGACGATGTACGGCAATAATGACACGATTGGAACCAGCAATCCTAGGCTAATTGGTTGCCATCTTATCTGCTCCGCCATTCAAATCTTTTTCAACGGGAAAATAGAGAAAAGATATAATTTGACCATGTTAACACTTTGCAATGTGAAATTTGAATGCTGCAAGAATATTCTCATGAGAAAAAGTTGAAACTGAATTTCCGTTCTTCAAACATAGCAGTAATAAACATCTATCAAGCAGTGGGAAATGTGTTGAATGTTTCAATTCCGATACTTTCTGGTAATTTTTCTTCTCATTAAAAAGAATCACAACTGCCATACTCTGAGACAGATCACTACTTGTAATCAGTGGATTCTAATCAACTAATTCCAATTAATTAATTAATTAATTAATTGCTTCAACTTCAGAGTTAATTAGCTTAACAGGTTATGGTTATTAATTAAGTTTAAAATTATTAGGCTTATTGTATTAATAAGAGACATGCAAAAAGGTTTGAATTCTCATATAATGTCCATGCATTTCACCAATGGTTGTCCTTAGCGGTGCACATTCTATGGCAACTATTTGAGCCATGTTCTCGTTCTAAAGGTAACCAATGATTTGCAGTTGCTTCTATCATTTCTCAACTGGTCTTGATAGTCTTGTACTACGTTATAGTAACCGCCCTTCTTAGGCTCACTAGACCATAAAAGGAAAGCAATAACGTTGAACAAAATTTTGTTCAGTCCTTGGATTTTGAAACTGCATATTCACTTCGACGAATTTGACACTGTGAATAGAGGCGAATCAGGGATTAAAAAGGCAATCATCGAATACCGAGAGGAAAGACGTAGTTACAGTGCCATTCTGAATTACATTACTGTTCTATCTTCTCTATAAATATGCATGCACCTACAAGACATGCTAACGAGATAACACTATCAGTCAGAACTGAGTTTAAAAAATAAAGTACAAAATTTATGAAGATGTGATTTTAATGTAGAATGTACTGGAGATAGTATGTGATGTTCACATAACTTTGAGGATGTCTCACCATGTTTGTTGGTTAATGGAAGTGTTATACCTCTCGTTGTAGAAACTGCTTTGCAAAATGACTGATCTATACATTCTGGCTTTAGCTAGAATTTACGTGATCAAAGTTGTTCGCCAGATATATATGCATACATACATACACACACATACATGCATACATACATGCGTAAATACATACAAAACCACAAAATCAAGAGGTATGACAGGTGATTGTATATATATTTAACCGCGTGGCTCCCATGAGGTTACAGGCGTTTCGAAAGCTTCACGTAGTACAAAACTCATTAGTTAGCAGCACAATTCCCTTAGACCACAACTTGTGCTACTCATTGACATACATACTTACATTCACACTCACACTCACACATACACACACATACACTCACGCATACATACATGCACACACACGTCTATGCGCAGAACGTCCTTACGCAATTTCTAATAGTTTTGTATCAATTGTACGGTATTATTTCAAGAAAAAATATTTGCTATTTATAGCAGGTAGGGTGAATTTATAAAGCTACTATAAAGCTCTTAATAATAGTGACATAAGAAGCTGGAGTCAGATCATTTTAGCTTATACTGGGTATGACTTACAATTTATATTATTATTGATTTTGAGTCCAAGATGAGGACATAGCTAGCAGTTATGTGATCAAAGTCTTTACGAACAAGGCAATTGCCATCTATTTTCCTATAACACATAGTTCACTTCACCTATTTACAATGAATGATAACAAGGAGTGTGATAAGAAGGAGAATTATACTGTATTTCTAGAAACTTACGCTTCTCCTTACCAACAAAAGAGTCCCTCGCTCTGTGTTTTACACAGCGCTTAAAGGTACTGGGAAACATGTGGTATGTATGTAAATAATGTGCAATATAAATGCAAATGATATGCAATATAGAATGACTCATGTAATGTAAAATAATGTGCAATATAAATGCAAATGATATGCAATATAGAATGACTCATGTAATGTAAAATAATGTGCAATATAAAATGACCCAAATATCTAATGTTTTCTTTTAATTTTTCTTACAGGTAAGTTCATTTTATTATCCTGTTATCCTAATAAGGTAAGTGATATAAGTATATTTCTAAATTAAGCAGACATGCATATATGCATCTGCGTGAATATATGAACTCGCAAACATCTATACTTATATGCAAATGCATATTTGCATTACTTATATATATATATATATATATATATATATATATATATATATATATATATATTATATATATATATATATATATATATATACTATATACATACATATATATATATGTATATTATATATATTATATAATATACATATATATATATATATATATATATAAATAATATATGTATATAATATAATAATATATATATATATAATATATATAATATATATAATATATATATATATTATATAATATATGTATATATATATATGTATATATATTATATACACATATGTCTCGGTCATTTAAGCATGCAGTGACCGACTAGTTGAGACACATTTAATACATGTGTTCATTTCTCTCTCCTCGTTCTATTCTTTCCGCAAAAGAGCATATGCACGAAACTTAAAGGATTTTCCTTCTACTTTTTGTTAATCGCTTTGTTTTTATTACCACGTCTTCGAGTATTTTCATTTTTAGTACTATATACATTGACACACACACACACACACACACACGCACACACACACACACACACACACACACTATATATATATACATACATTTATGAATATGTACATGTCTATGTATATGCATGCAAACGTATGTCGATGTCCGTGTTTGTGTATATGTACAAGTAAAAGAGTATATAGCAGAATATTTAAAATGTCGGCTAAATGTTTTGTGCTATTTGCTGCCCCTTTTTACAGTGTGAGATCAGAACCCATTAAAACCAACTTTGCGTTTGACCCTTGTTGGCTCAATGAAATAAGATACCAGTCAATTATTATTGTCGATGTCATAGATTGACCCCTTCTATATGTGAGTGCGTGCGCGTGTGTTTGCGTGTGTGTATGTATATTCAGTTATAATAAAAATAACTTTACGTCAATGCAATGCGCTGGTCTAAAATTTTGTAGAGTACAAATTAATTATTCTATTTAAAGAATGTCGATTACGAAGTTTCGGCCAGCTAAGCAGTACGACAATAGCCAAGATGACTGCAACTTTGAAGACACTGCTAACAACATTGTTGTCAAAGAATAATGAACAGATATCAAGAATATCTATATCTATATATCTATCTATATATATATACAAACACTTATACACACAAACATATAATATATAGCATATAGACATATATACATGCACACACACACTCATATATATATATATATATATATATATATATATATATATATATATAGATATATAATATATAATATGCATACACAATCATTATCAAGAATTTCAATTATCTTTTAACAATAATATTTCCGTTTTCGCTCATGGATATTCCATTCCCGATTCAAGAACTACATTTTGTTTTTAGTTGTTTTTTCTTATATCTTTATCTTCCCTTCCTTAAATTCTTCTGACATTCATTTCCCAAGTGGATCTATTACATTTTAATATTTCTGGATGTACTTTAACTAGATACTCTCTCATTATATCAAGGAAAACAGAGTTAAAACATATATTTATGTTATCTTTTGTGAATCGCCTTCTGTAGACTTTTACTTTTATAATGATGTTTCAATGTTTATATATATATATATATATAATATAGATATATATATATATATATATATATATTATATATATATATATGTTGTGTGTGGTGTGTGTGTGTGTGTGTATACACATATATATAATATACATACATTTATATATACATATATATATATGTATATACATATACATTACACACACATATATAAATTCATGTTATATTTATATAGTAATCTATATAAAGACATCTCATATGTCTTTGTAATGTATCTTAATATATACATATATGTGTATATATATATATATATATATGCGCGCGCGTTTGTATGTGTGTGTGTGCGTGCGTGTGTGTGTGTGTATAGGTATAAAGATATATATGCATATATATGTATATATATATATAATTGTATAAGATAATAGATAATCAGTTTTACGTACATAAAGATTGGCAGAGATAAATAGGTAAATAAATCTATTAGATTAGATCGTTAAGAAGTGAAATTTGTGTGCAAGCCATATAAACACACATATATACCAGAAACGCGCACGCACTTAAATAGGCATCTACGTACATATTTATGTATAAACAGATGTATGTATCTGAATGTGTGAGTGTATGTGTGTGCGTATGTGTGTGTGTACACGCGCACGCCTGTGTGTACTGTGTTTATATACACATGCATACATATATATACACGCACACGCCATTACACGAATATGAACATTCTCTCTCTCTCCTCTCTCTCTCTCTCTCTCTCTCTATATATATATATATATATATATATATATATATTATATACATACATATATATAACATATATATATATACATATATAATATACATACATATATATACATACATATATATATGTGTATATATGCATGTATGTATATATATATACATATCAACTGGCAGTCCGCCGTTTACGACGAAGCGTGTTCCAGTCGATTCGATCAATGGAACACCTTGCTCGTGAGATTAACGTGCACGTGGCTGACCACTCCACCGACACGCGTACCCCTTCACATATTTCTCTGAAAGATTCGGCGTGACCACCATGTTGCCTTGAAATACAGGTACCACTTATTTCTACCAGCGGTACCAATGTGAAATAAAGTGTTTTGCGCAAGGAGAAAATTCAACGCGTGGAATTGTACTCGCGACCCTACGATTGCGAGCTGAATACCCTAACCGCGTTTTTATACACGTAGTACGAGTTGTTTCTACAGATATATATGAAACTGGGGTCTGTTGTATATTTACAATATGCTTCACTATTATGGCGCTGATCGCGATGGCTATACCACACTGAATATTATTTATAACAAAGTATCAACAGTTTATATTTTACGTGTATTAATTATTCATGAGCAGTAATGTAGATGTGAAAATATTCTCTATGAGACACCATGCCTGTATTAGCTCAATTCCTATCGACAACGTTACCGACAGTAATCTTTTCTACTCTAGGCACAAGGCCCGAAATTTGGGGGGAATAGATCGATTAGATCGACCCCAGTACGCAACTGGTACTTAATTTTATCGACCCCGAAAGGATGAAAGGCAAAGTCGACCTCGATTATATCGACCCCAGTGCGTAAATGGTACTTAATTTATCGACCCCGAAAGGATGAAAGGCAAAGTCGACCTTTGAACTCAGAACGTAACGGCAGACGAAATACCTATTTCTTTACTACCCATAAGGGGCTAAACACAGAGGAGACAAACAAGGACCGACAGGCGGATTAAGTCGATTATATCGACCCCAGTATGTAACGGCAGACGAAATACCTATTTCTTTATTACCCACAAGGGGCTAAACACAGAGGGGACAAACAAGGACAGACATAGGTATTAAGTCGATTACATCGACCCCAGTGCGTAACTGGTACTTAATTTATCGACCCCGAAAGGATGAAAGGCAAAGTCGACCTCGGCAGAATTCGAACTCACAACGTAACGCAGACGAAATACCGCTAAGCATTTCGCCCAGCGTTCTAACGTTTCTACCAGATCACCGCTTTAACGTTACCGACAATAATAGCTAGAGTTTGCCGTTGCATCTTGTTATTTTAATGTTTTACTGCTTTTAAATATTATAGTATTTCAATATTTATCTCATGGGAATCATGTATAATTCTGAAGCCACTTATACGATTGTCTAACATAATGAAATATTGCAAAACATACGATAATTATGACATGAATAACCTTCGAGAATTACCAATTATTTATTGATGTTGAAACTTCTAAATACCAAATTTGGTCATTTACAAACATTATACCTTGACAATGAGTTAACAGATTCATTCCTGAGACTTACACCTCAGTTATTCATGAACTATTGTTACTTATTGTTATTTAATTCTGATAGCGTCTCTGAGTTATTAACTTCATTTAAAAGTAAAGTATGTATGCCAACTTTTCAAACCTACAGGTGTACATCTACATAATTATTTTATTATACTTATTTCAGTAAGTACATTCAAGTTTGTGTTTCACCGAGGAAGTCATATAAGCCCAAAATGTGTGTGGAATTGCTCCTTGCACTTGTCTGAAGTATCTAAATAATATCAGTTATTAAAGCAATGCTATCTTTTCTTTACTGTATGAGTATTTTAATAAGATTTTTCACGCTCAAAATGCTACAACCAACCTAACTACAGCCTACCATGCTGATGGCTTTACTCTGTTTTCAATATTCCAGATATATTCTGCAATATATATAGGTATATGCTCAGGACGAATACCGCAGGTAATTTGGCCTCCCGTGATGCATTTGCATTAAGTACATACACAAATTACTATTTTAAACTAATACTGCTTCCGTTGCACTTTGCAAATTTTTATACAGCAGGCCAGTTAAATATTACATTAGTAATTTTTGAATCATAGTTTTCCTATATCAGCAATGACGAATTTCGATTTAGCATGCAGCTACCAGTGAATACTTGCTACTGACAAAGCCTCAAAAGCAGACATGCACATCTTACATTCTCACAACCGTTGCTGTACGATCTTCGTCTGCTACAGACATATTTTTTTGTTTTCGTATTTTTTTTTAACATTGTGCATCTATAAAATCTTGGCACAAGGCCAGCAAGTTTAGTGAGATTTAAGTCGATTACATTGATCCCAGTGCTCAGCGAGTACTTATTTTATGACCCCGAAAGGATTAAAGGTAAAGTCGACCTCGGTCGTGTTTGAACTCAGAACGGATGAAATGCTGCAAACCAGTAATAGCCAAGATGCGCATGCACCGCATGGAAAAATATTCAGTGCGGAGAGACTTTTTGAACACCCTGTAGTATATATACTTACGACTAGTAACGCAAGGTAATATTATATTTAAATGTTAGCCACTTGCAAAATGTGCTGTCAATGACAATGGGCGAACCAATATCGTATCCATTTGTTGTTAGGTCTGTATCGATTTGCTCTCTGTACACAAAAATTAAGAAGACTCCTGCTCGAATAATTAGCACAATTTCGTTGACAGAGCAAGATGTATGTTCAACGTAATTGAATGGGAATCAAGCTTATAAATGTGGAACAGACAGTAAGTAACAACATAGATACTTGGATAAAATTAGATCATCTAATTGAAGCCGATTTTATGTTCTAATGGTTGATCATTATCACTAGATCAGACGTCTAGTGGAAAACTATTTCTCTAGAGCAGCCTGTCTTTTATTCCGATGTCTCCAAGAGAGGATATGTTAATCTAGCTGTCTGAGCAAAGTCGCAGAAATGTCATACACACATACATACATGTATACATATATACATAAATACACGCATAAACGCAAGCACAAACATATATCCCCTATACACACACACACACACACACACACACACACACACACACACATATGTATAAATTATAGGCACGTAGTTGAACAGATGTATGATAAAAAGAGATAGGACAAAAGGGTATATATACACACCATAGACGGAAGTCTCAATAAAAAAATTGTGGTAAAAAGGAAAAGTTTCCAGTCAAATCTAACGACTGAGAGGTATCGGAGACGTTCCCTCTATATATGAGTATGAAAATTAGAATTAAAGCTCCATATACGTAGCGTCGGGCAAATAAATATTAGAAATGTCTAATGGGGAGACAATACAGGATTTTAATTGAAATTAGGAGTAACCATTGAAATCAGTTCGTAGTATAAAGTATTTTTTAAAAATTCTATACATAGGCGCAGGAGTGGCTGTGTGGTAAGTAGCTTGCTTACCAACCACATGGTTCCGGGTTCAGTCCCACTGCGTGGCATCTTGGGCAAGTGTCTTCTGCTATAGCCTTGAGCCGACCAATGCCTTGTGAGTGGATTTGGTAGACGGAAACTGAAAGAAGCCAGTCGTATATATGTAGATATATATATATGTGTGTGTGTGTGTTTGTGTGTCTGTGTTTGTCCCCCTAGCATTGCTTGACAACCGATGCTGGTGTGTTTACATCCCCGTCACTTAGCGGTTCGGCAAAAAGAGACTGATAGAATAAGTACTGGGCTTACAAAGAATAAGTCCCGGGGTTGATTTGCTCGACTAAAGGCGATGCTCCAGCATGGCCGCAGTCAAATGACTGAAACAAGTAAAAGATAAAAAAGATAAAAGAAAGATATGAGTGATGTATAACGTGAGGAAGTAGTATATGAGAAGCTAATACAAGATAGTTCGCGTATACAAATGGCAGAAGAAATAGAGGAATGCGAATGAGTTAAAGACCATATTAGGTAACACGTATTAATGATAAAGTAGAAAAAAAATAAGTAAAAACAGAAAAGCTCTTGTTAATATGACAATTAAAGCAGTATGTAATTGCTGTGTTTATAACTACGAGAAAGAGAATTTGAAAAGGTAGTTAGATACACTAAAATAAATGCAGGGGAGATAAATGAGCGGAGAAAGAGGAGAAAAAAAAACCTTGGATAGGAATGTGTTGGTAATACAGAATGTGTGTTTTAGTATATATAAAAAGATTATTTAAGCGGTAATAATCCAGCTTAATATTATGTAGAAGGATATGGAACGGCAGTATGGTCGTTATGATATTCGAGTTTTAGGGGTGCGTTCCAGTAGGAATATAAGAAAAATACGAGTAGAAGGGTACACACAAGTGTACAAAAATTTACACATAATATAGAAGAAATACAATCTAATCAGAAGAGTGTGTATGTGTGTGTGTGTATGTTTAGTCATACGTGTGTAGAGGCAAATATATATATTCGACTGGCTTCCACAGAGGTCAATCGAATATATTCACAAGGCATTGGCCAGCCTGGGGGTATGGTAGGGAACTTGCCCTAGATGCCGCTCAGTGGAACTGAATCCAAACTCCCGTCGTTGCAAAGCGATATTAAATAAACACCCAAGCCTGCGCCTATATCGGATAGCAAAAATTGTTACCTGTATGATGTAGAAGTCTTAAAAAGTGATCTAGTTTTGGGCCAACCACTTGTCTCCGAATTTTGTTAATTACTAAATCGTGTGGGATTTTTTATTGTGATGTTATATAAGATAATTAAGAGTGAAGACAAACAGCATAGGAAACACGCCATTCTTATTCTCATCCAATTTGTAGTAAATTAACTGGAGAGGATATTTCTTTTTCCATCCATTTATCCTCATTAAGTAGTGCTTTATATGGAATTGGCTGTAATAGGCATACCCCTGCTCGTTCTATACATCGCCACTCTCGCTACTGTGATCACCTGAAGGAGGAAAACTGCTTACATTTCCTTGCGAAAGAATAAAACTCACTGGAGCGATCTTTATGATCGATTTGGTTGATCTACTGGGTCTGCCATTGGGGAATTATCAGATGTTGAACTAACTCCGCAAGAAAAGAATGCTCGCACAGTGATTGCAGAATGGTTTCGTTATACTCTGAAGTGCACGGAGAGTCCCAGCTGCTTTGCACTAATTTCTGCAAAAGTGGCTTTGCCTGGCTAAGCTCAGCATGACTTCTGGAAATTCTCCATAATCCCGACATCGAAAGCTTTGTGAAAGAAACTGCTCACTTGATTAACGTCCAGAACACCATGACAAATGCATGTTTAAAGTAGAGAGTTAAGATAGGTGGGGAGGTTGAGAGAAAGAGAAAAGGTGGTGGGTGAGTCTGCTTTTCTGTAATGTCTGCCATTCATAAGATAGCGGAATGTGTAAACATATATAGAGTAAATAAATAAATGTTAGACAGCGAGAGAAAGAGTAAAGGATAAAGAAAGAAAGAGAGAGATAAAATGAGACAAACAGTGAAAGATAGAGTGAAGGGGAGAGAGAGAGAGGAGAAAGAGAGATAAGTAGGCAGTCAACAGTCAAACGTATAAGGTAAACGAGTGAAAGCAAACAAAAATCCAAATTTAAATACAGACAAGCAGACGAAAAAATTAGACACAAAGATAGAGGGTGAAAAGACAAAGAAATAAGACAAGTGTACTGAGAGAGAGAGAGAGAGAGAGAGAGAGAGAGAGAGAGAGAGAGAGAGAGAGAGAGAGAGAGAGAGAGAGGAAACAGAAGGAAAGAGAGTGAGCAGTTCAAACTAGCATTTAAGAACACAGACACACATTGAGAGGTAGGAGCAGACTGAAGGATAGCTGACGTACTGGTCTTTATAAGATAGGTAAACATTTTCCTTTAGTGGAATGATTTATGAAGAGTAACTTGACGCTTCGGAGGAAAATCTTTCGTCGGAAAAAGATGCACAGTTACGAGAGTGAGAAAGCAAGGAGAAAAAGGAGACCGAAGTGGAGGAGAAGAAAGATAAGTTAACAAGTGTTTATGGAGAGGGGTAACATTGACGAAGACGAGAAGAACGAAAATTCAAAACATTTAAAATTTGAGTGACAACACAATTGCTCTATGGTTTGGCTAAACCGGACTGTCAGTGTGTAGATTTACCATAGAAACATGTATGGCTGATTTAGCGAAATGCTAATGTATTTATTAAAAATTAATATAGACAGCTAGGCGCAATATAAGGCTGATATATATATATATATATATATATATATATATGTATATATATACATTTTATAAATAAGGATAAGATCGTTAATTTAAATATCGATCTTATCAAGCCTTCAAAGGAAATAATTATTATTAAAATTATAATTAGGGTATCTAAGTGATACCACCACGCTGGAAATAGCAACTAAAACTTGACTCTAAAACCACATTAAATGTTCATACAGCACCTCCTGGTGCTGCATGCACATTAATGTGGTTTTAGAGTCATGCTGAAAGAGATACCAGCGTGGTGGTATCTGCTAGATACCCTAAATTATAATTTGAATAATATATATATATATATATATATATATATATATATATATATATATATAATATATATGTATGTTGTATATATATATATATATATATAATTCATAAATGAGGGCAAAAGAAAAAAATTTCTAATGCCAAATATGCCGAAAAATTGGACATATTGTCCATTAACCATATAATTTTTTCACAATACGCACGCTACTCGAAAAAAGGCTGACAGAAATTTTTAAAAAATTCCATTATTAGCATATCGGACCGATTTCAGAGTTAGCTACTAAGAGCCCTCTCTTCGTCAGTGATACATATGGCAAAAGAAATAAATGAGATACTTACTCATACCCATGGAAGAAGCAAATACTAAGTCATGGGCACAACTAAGTACCCCAAATACATCCAAAATAGAAATACTCCAGCCCATTCGAGGCACGTGCGATTTGAACTGAGACTCTCGCAGAACACATATATATATATATGTATATATACATACATATATGTATATATACATACATATATACCATTGCCCACGTGTGGCTGCACGTTGTAGACCAATAGTCAATTAACCGAAAAAAGAACACAGTCCTCCTCCCATCAAAATGCAATTAAACTTCTTTGCTTCCCTCTTTTTAGTGATGAAAGAACAAAACTTTAGTTTCCGCATAATTCTTCTAACTTAAATATGGTTTGAACAAGTTTAGAAAGTTTGGTTTCGTCTTAATTTTATTAATGGTAGTAATTTGTTCGCTCCTTGAAAATTCTCACAGAACCACCCCGTAAAGAATGTTTAAAATATAAAAAAAAATTATGTTGTACACCACATCCGAGAAAGAAACTAATTAATTAAAGTATCTTTTTTCATTAACTAGTTTCATTCATGGAAAAGCCATCGCTTGCAAAAATCTTTAAAGTGGAGCGAAATAGAAGCAAATATTTGTTTCTTTTCTCCTTCAGTTTCATTAGTTTCAATCTGATGACGACGAAGCGGGAGCGTTACTGCTGAAATAATGTATTTGTTTAAATTGACTGCTGTACTTGTATGGTACTTATTTCAGTTGGATGGAAGCACCCCGTCGGTTACGACGATGAGGGTACCGGTTGATCCGAATCAACGGAACAGCCTGCTCGTGAAATTAACGTGTAAGTGGCTGAGTGCTCCACAGACACGTGCACCCTTAACTTAGTTCTCGGGGATATTCAGCGTGACACAGAGAGTGACAAGGCCGGCCCTTTGAAATACAGGTACAACAGAAACAGGAAGTAAGAGTGAGAGAAAGTTGTGGTGAAAGAGTACAGCAGGGATCAACACCATCCCCTGCCGGAGGCTCGTGGAGCTTTTAGGTGTTTTCGCTCAATAAACACTCACAACGCCCGGTCTGGGAATCGAAACCTGCGATCCTTTGACCGCGAGTCCGCTGCCCTAACCACTGGGCCATTGCGCCTCCACCCCACTTATTTCAGTTACTACCACGTAAAGGTTCTCTCCAACGAAAGACCTTACAAATGTTCGCTTGACTTATAAGAAATAGAAGTCAAATCTTCCTCAAATTACTATATAATTTCTCAAAAATGTAGTGGTAGGCACAGACTAAGGTAGCCGATGATACCACTCTCTCCAAACACACTTAAAATAGAAGAGGATAGCAATGACAGGAATATCTTTGATAATGTGAGTTGAACTATAACCCGATCAGAGGACTGACATATTGCAAGCAGCAACAACAAGAACAACAATAAAAACGACACGACAATAAAAGCTAAAAACTATATTAACAACATTCCCTTCTACATTACATTCCAAAGGTCTCGTTACATTTGAAATGCTTGCAAACATAAAGCATATTTCGAATAAAGTAATTAACATTTTTAATAAGAAAAGTTTCTTTTAGTGTCACACATGAATGAAGACCGGCGCATTTAAAAAATTTTAGGAAAGCTGAATAAGAGTGTTTCCTTTAAATTTCGACAGTTCTGTGATGTTCATGCCTTTCCAATACATGATTATCAACCGCCCTTTCTCAAAGACAGATAACTATCATTTTACACGTTAGGTTAGCAGAATCGAAAATGCGATATTTTGTCTGGTCCTTTAAGTTTGATATCCAACCTTGCCGAATCCAGCTTGACTTGTCGCAATTTTAGCGTCGATAAATAGAATAGCAGTCAAGTATATATATATATGTATATATATATATCTTATAGATATATAATATATATGGATATATATATATATCTATTATATATTATATATATATATATATTTATATAATATATATATCTATAATATATATATATATATATATACATATATACATACTTTATTAGTAAAGGTGCAAAAACATCACGAACATATCACAAAAATTTTCTACTCAGAGTTTCACGTTCCCATTCATTGGGCCGTTATGATCACAACTGCCCGACGAAAGAGGAACGTGAAACTCTGAGTAGTAGCTTTTTTGTGCTATTTTTGCAGCTTTAATAATAGAATATATTACTCTAGCTCCGTACCTGAGTACTATTTTGTCCACCATGTTACACATTTATATGCTTACTTGAGTAAGTTAGGGTTAGAGTTATATATATATATGTATTCTTTTATTCTGTTATTCTTTTTTTTGGTTTCAGTCATTTGACTGCAGACCTACTGGAGCATGGCCTTGATGTATATATATATTATATATATATATATATATAAAACTGTAGTTGTGTGAGTGTCTGTCCCCTTCGATTTAGATTCCTAACTACTCCCACATTTTGCGGTGCAGTTTAACCAAATTCGGTATTTATAGTCGTGATTCATATCGAGCCCGTCTGAGTATTAGCGCGCGTCTACGATGAGTCTACGATTTTAAAAATAATTTAACATCATTTTTTATTCCATTTTAATGCATAATTTTTCGTGTGTCGATGGCGGCGGAGTTGGCGTCCATGGTCACATCTGCACCTGTTTGCTTCTCCCCCTTCTTCCCTCCCTCGTAAAGCTGTGGGGAAGGGAGTGTAAGGAAATCAACGTCGTAAAGCGTTGTCAAGGAGACCAGCGTTCTTTTAGAACAACGACTTCATGGCTTGAAGACACCAAAACAGAAATGGCTAAGAAAGCCCGAATTGGCATCTATAGGGGAAGTAACTCTCTAAAAATGCTTATATAGTTATTTCCCTTACAAACCCGAGCAACGCCGGGCGATACTGCTAGTATATAATAAACCTTTACATAAATAAATAACGTGAAATACACGAAGGGACGAACAAAAAAACAAACGGGTCATTCAAAGCCTTCATTCTTCAGTCAGAAACTGATCCCTCATCGCAGATTTCGGCTGTTTAATTCTGATGATCCGCTCTGAATCAGCCAGCCACAGAAGGAAAGAATGAAACGCAACAGAGACGAACATGAAACGAAGTGTGGTGTGTGTGGTGTGTGGTGTGTGTGTGTGTGTGTGTAAGGTATACTTTTCTACTCTAGAGGGGTCCTGTCGATTAGATCGACTCCAGCACGCAAATGGTACTTAATTTATCGACCCCGAAACGATGAAAGGCAAAGTCGACCTCGGCTGAATTTGAACGCAGAAGGTAAGCATTCCCCCCCCCCCGTATATGGTATGGCGATTGCTCCATCTTCACAGATGATTGCCGTCACTTTATGCTTCCCCGTCGTCAGTGGCATTTCTGATTTTCCGCCCTTGACTTCTAAGAAGGCTATTCAGTCCAATTGCAGATCTGTATAGTTTGGAAGCACAGGTGGCAGACGAAAGCTGTCACTTGCTAATCTTCCTTCGCCATAGGCTTTTTTTTTTTTTGATAGATGGAATAACAAATGAGGTTACCATAAAGCGACATGTGTAAGTCATTGGATTAGAGCGGAAAACGTTTATACAACAGGTTTGCCACTCTCTTGATAGTGCAGCAAGTGGATACTCATGATTCATATTAAACATCTCAAAATAACACATTCTTTGAAAATATCGAACAAAATCTGTGAGGAGGAAATTAAATGAAATGGAAGAATGAATATAATCTACATCGGGTATTTACTCACAAACACCATATACATATAGACACATATATGTACGCGTGTGTGTAAGTATATCTATGTATATGTGTGTGTGTGCGTATGTATGTACATATAACTGTGCATATGTATATATATGTGTTGTGTATATGTATATGTAATATATATATATTGTTGTATGTATGTATGTATATATATTTGTGTGTGTGTATGTATATCTATATAGATATATATATATATATATATATATATTATATATATGTATGTATGTATGTATGTATATTATATACATATATATGTATATAAAGTTGTTTATCTAATTTTAGTGTAAAATAAAATATACGATAATGTCAATTTCGGACATTATCGTATCGTATAGTGCCCACAGTAATTGTTTTTTCACGTACATACAACTTTATATTCAAATATATACTTTATATATAGTATACATACATATATATAATATATATATATATATATATATATATATATATTATATATAATATATACATATATATATACATATACATATGCATATATATATATGTATGTATATTTAGTTGGTCACAAACATATATGCATAGATACATATAGACATGCACACACAATATATTCATATATTATATACGTATATAAACTATATATATATATATATATATATATATAATATATATATACGTAGATATATATATACATGTGTGTATATATATATACATAGATTTATATGTGTATATATATATGCATATAGCTACATTATATACATATATAGATAATTATAAACAGTCATATATCTCTATATGTGTACGTACGTGACTACGTGGTCACATATACCTACTTTCATGTATAAATATGTATATATTCATATATGTGTATATGTGTGTGAGCACGCGCGCAAAATCATACACATACATACATACATATATGATAAAATTCTTAGAAGTAGAGAGTGAAGAGTGAAAATTATTAAATACAACACATCACAAAAGTAATTTTAGATAACGCTGCCTTTGTCTCTTTGTCTTTTCTGAACATTTATCATAACGTTAATATTCTCCAGTAGCATTTTTTTTCTTCCTATCGAAACAAGACTGTCTGGCGATGCTCCTATTCTATTATAATAGCTTCTCTTTTTTTTGTAATCAATGAAATATAATTCTTAAAAGGAGACAGTAACGTGATAAATTATGTCTTTACCCTGTGCAAGCTACTTTCGGATGTATACAAGAGAAATGTACGAAACACAGGTTAGAAAATTGGATTAAGATTTATCTTGGAAAACGGAAC
>NC_043011.1:43195627-43200627 GCF_006345805.1 Octopus sinensis
ATATAATATATATATATATATATATATATATATATATATATATTATATATATATAAAGTATAGAAGCCATCTTATCATGGCTAACCACATAGGGGAGGGGTTAGCCATGATAAGATGGCTTCTATACTTTACATTATCGAGCGATTACTGTTTCAGTCTCATTCTGAGATTTAATTATGCCTATACATATATATATATATATATATATATATTATATATCTATATATATATATATATATATATATATATAAATTTGTGTGAAATTTTAAAACGGTACTTTTAGTAGACAGGAATATGAAATGGAATACAAAGTAGTTGTGATATAACTTGAGGTTTCCTAGGAATGTCTAACATCAATCCCTTTATCGTTGACGGTAACACTAATTTTAAATTATGAAACATCCGGTGTTTAATTCATATCAAATATTATTATTAGTTGGTCTAAGATATCAACAAACTTATCTCACACCTTAATATATTTCTTTCGTGGCATAACAGCATTGAATTTGGAACGTTAATTGGGTGGAGAAAGGCGTGCGGGATATAATCTTGGGCTTAGCAACTTAATTCCGGAATAGATATTACACTTTATTTGTTTCATTCACTAAACTGCAGCCAGGCTGGCGCACTACCTTGAAGAAATTGTATTCAAACTTATTAACTTCCCTGTACTTATAATTTTTCTGTAAAGTCTGGTCCTTTTTCTCTCCGTCCCTTTTGCCGAATCGCTCAGTTACGGGGATGTAAGCACACTAATTTCATGTGTATAAGAATTGCACATATGATATATGTATATATATATATATATATATTATATATAATTATATATATATATATATATATATATATATATATATATATATACATATAAGTATATACGTAAATATGAACATTCACACATACTTGTGTGTGTGTGGTGTGTGTGTGTGTGTGTGTTGTGCGGCGCGCAAGTGCTAGCGTGTGATAATGATTCATATCAGTTAAACTTACTTTAAACATTTCAGGTCTTTGGGAATTCCACATTTTACGGTTTTTTAAAATCTATTGTTGTAAAATCAATTTCTTTGCCACACGTTCCTCCTCTGAGTAGTAAAGCCATCGCCAGTGTTAGTATGTCTTAAGGTGTTTAAATAATTGGTTTGCAATAATTAATTGACATTTATTATTCAATTATGTGACATGTGATGTGTAAATTAACTGACACGCCGTATTCACTTAGTTGACTTAAGTTGTTTAATTAACTGACTCGTGGTTACGTATGTTCAAACTGTTCCTGGTATTGAATTCGTCTTTCATTTCTCTTGAGTCAGTTTAATTAATACCAGTTTCAAGGATCAAAATGTTTGAGTTTGTGCTGGCAGAATCGTTAACCCGCTAGAAATAGTTGTGTTCTGAATTGAAATGCTGCCAGGGGTCTACTTTGCTCTTTATCCGCCTATGGTCGATGAAATACCAGTTGAGTGATTGACTTCCGCACTGTTCAAATTTTCAGTTTGTTTTTTTTTGTTTTTTTTTTTTGCAAAATAAGAAAGGTTTGTTATGAGTATAAAGTGGTGAGTTGGTGGAATCGATTGGGCATTGGACAAAATGCTTAGCAGCGTTTCATCCGTTCTTTTACCTTTTGTGTTCAAATGCCACCGAGGTCAATTTTGCCTTTTATCCATTCGGATTCTAAGTGTTAGTCAAATAATGGGTGTCAATCAATCGATTTGCACCTCCTCTCAATCTTGCTGGATGGGTGTCAATCAATCGACTTGCCCCTCTCCTCAATCTAGGTGAACTTTGTGCCAAATTTAGAAAGAGCTTATTGCTATTGTTTAATCCTAGACACACTCTGATTTTGCAGCATTGTAATCAGCCAGCATTCCAGGTGTATCTAGAATTGAAGTAATTTAGAACTTAACCTTACCTTTTAAAGATGGTGGTCTGCGATTTGAAGAAGATGTGAATTTTAGTTTTGGAAAATTAGGCTGCTTTATCGGCATGATACCGGTATGTTACATAGAAATAAGATACTGAGATATGTATCCACTTTGTTTCTGAGCGTGTTTGTGCGCATGCGTGTCTGAGTATAAGCGTGATTGTAAGTTTATGTGAGCATATTACTCCTTTCTTAACTTGGATTGTGTGGGCTACGAATCCCATAGGGTGGCCGCTATATATACATGTGTTTGCTGTAGTCAATGATATGTAACGGTTAAAGAAAGGGGATTCCAACCCAGCTACAGCCAAAGGCAGACGCATTACGTCATCCGATTTAACAGACACATCTTCCCTGATGTTGTGTATCACATATATAAACCAAAATATAGCCAACGAAATTGCTAAAAAGACGATAAAAAGTAATAATGATAATAATACTTTTTACTAAAAGCTTGACATTTGTAGGTATGGGGTTAATTCGACCTCATCGATCCCAGTACTTGACTAGTACTTAATTTATCGACCCTGAAAGGATGAAAGGCAAAGTCGACTTCGGCAGAAGTTGGACCTAGAATGTAAAGACGGGCAAAATACCTATTTCTTTATTACCCACAAGCAGCTAAACATAGAGGGGACAAACAAGGACAGACAAAGGTATTAAGTCGATTACCTCGACCCCAGTGCGTAACTGGTACTTAATTTATCGACCACGAAAAGATGAAAGGCAAAATCGACCTCGGCGGAATTTGAACTCAGAACGTAGCGGCAGACGAAATGCCTATTTCTATTTCTTTACTACCCACAAGGGGCTAAACACAGAGGGGACAAAAAAGGACAGACAGACGGTTTAAGTCGATTACATCGACCCCAGTGCGTAACCGGTACTTAATTTATCGACCACGAAAGGATGAAAGGCAAAGTCGACCTCGGCGGAATTTGAACTCAGAACGTAACGGCAGACGAAATACGGCTACACATTTCGCCCGGCGTGCTAACGTTTCTGCCAGCTCGCCGCCTTAGTAGTAATGAAAATAAAAACAAAGAGGATTGCAATAATGCTGTATAGGACGATATTATTATTTGTACTCTGCAAGGTATATTGTGTTGTCTCATTCTGAGTAATTAATATGTCGTCCATATGATGGCTCGGGACGGAAATAAGGTCTTTTCGCTTGTGCGTGTGCATTGAACAAGAAATAAAACGCAGACAAAGCCAACAAGCATCTATTCAACCCCAGGCTATAGTGCACGACACTTGCCTAAGTCGCCGTAAAGATGTACGTGGTCCGAAACTATGTGACTACAAAGCGATCTACTTAATATAGCAATCCCGATCACCATATTTTAGAGAGAGAGAGAAACAAAAGGTTTGAAGGAGAGAATGAGCAAGTATAAGGGAGAGAGAAAGCGGGTGGTCGAGACACACTTGGTGCACACATATATGAACACACACACACACACACACACACACACACAGATGGATAAATATAGATATAGAATTATAGATTATAGGTATAAACATACATATAATTAATATATGCGTTGACTCACGGGTCAAGAGTTTGGCAATCTCTACAATATTCTGTCTTATTTAACTTTACAAGTAATAAATAGAGTATATACATACTCTAATTCATATATTGAGTTCTTTTGTTTTCGTTTGAAAGACCAAACCAACATATCATACATGCACACATACAGATATACTACACAAACACACACACACACACACACACATATATATATATATACATACATACATACATACATATATTTATATATTATACATATATATGTGTTTGTGTGTGTGAATTTGTGCGTGTATGTAGTGCACGTGTACGTATGCCAATATGTAGATTGGAGCGCATGCGCATACCTGTGTGTGTGTGTGTTTGTACATAAACGCTATATTGACATGCCATTATATCAGTAACAACAACTGGGTCCCAAGCGCGCATACATTCACCGCCACACGAAATCATCATTGCATTGCCGACATTGCCGGCACAATCGCCATCTCAATTTTTGCCATGCTTTGTTGAAGCGAAGAATGAATGGCAAACCTGCATCTTTGATAGAGTTTAATCAAAGAAATCTATTTTCGTTTGGCTTAATCTCATCGACTACGGCTCTCCGCGAGAGAAAGAGAAAGTGAAAGTGTGTGTGTGTGTGTGTGTATGTCTTCCACAGAAATATACGCAGCCCGTCTTCTTGTATCCTATTACACTTCTATAACTTGCAGTAGCTCTATTATGTGAACGTAATTGTACTAAAGCAATCCGATATGAATTTCTATTATTAATACCAGCTTTGTCAGGTAGATTACAAGTGACGACGGTGCAATATTATAATGCGGACTTGGAGGTTTCAATATAGAGAACCATTTCCTATATTTCTTCTTCCATTCCTTCTTCTTCTTCTTCTTCTGGTTCCTTTTGTTCTTCTTTTCCTTCTTTGTTGTCGCTGTTTTTCTTCTTTTCCAACTTCTACTTCAACTTATCATCATCATCATCATTATCATCACCATCATCATCATCATCATCATCATCATCATCATCATCATCATCATCATCATCATCATTATTATCTTCATTATCATCATCACCATCATCATCATCATCATGATCATCATCATCATTATCATCATCATTAACATCATCATTATCGTCGTCGTCATCATCATCATCATCTTCATTACCATTAAGGCGGCCAGGTAGCAGAATCGTTAGTACACCGGGTAGATTGCTTTGCGGTATTTCGTCCTTCTTTACGTCCCGAGTTTAATTTCCTTCGAGGTCGATTTTGCTTTTCATCCTTCCGGTGTTGATAAAATAACTACCAGTTGAACACTAGGGTCGATATAGTCGGCCCACCCCTCCTCCCAAATTGCTGCCCTTGTGGCAAAATTTGAAACCATTATTATTATTATTATTATTATTATTATTATTATTATTATTATTATTGAGTGAGATAGCTGTGCATGCCATCAAAATGACACTGGGATAAAATATATGAAGCCCCGTCTCATAAGGGTACACCAGGCATATGCATAGCAACCATATGTGCGCGACATGGTG
>NC_043011.1:43205627-43253127 GCF_006345805.1 Octopus sinensis
CGATCGAAAAGAGTTTCAAGAGACCATATAGTAAGACGCATGAAATTTTATGGTGTTCACAAGAATATACAATTCATGATAGATTCATACGTACCAAAGTATATATACACACTCACACACATTTGTGCGCTCTATTACGCAGATATATGTATAATGTGTGTGTGGTGTACATTTATATATATGTGTATGTTGATATATATATATGTGGATTTTAATATAAATATGTATTGCAGTATTTATAACAGGTTTAATTTCTATGCATTAATTTGTACTGTCTTCATTAACGGCAATTTCCTCGGTTTTTTCCTCGGATTTTATAATTTTTATAATTTTTATAAGTTTTTTTATATATATATACATATATTTTTGACCTTTTTGTTTATCGCTCGAAGATTGACCGTTTTTTCTAAAGGGCCAATCAAACAAGTCCATTTCTTTTTAAAGGTGTAGCGTTTGTAAGAGTATAGATTGAATTAATATATATGTTCCATTCTAGCAAAAACTGTCTGATGAACGGCAACGAGAAACTCAGAGTAACAGATTTTGTTGAATTTTCTGCCGCTTAAAATAAAGTATATATATATATATATATATGTATAATGTGTGTGTGTGTGTGTGTGTGTGTGTGTGTATGTATATATCAAACGTGTGTGTACGTCTGTATATATATATAAGTACGTATCCTTTCTCTTGCTTTCTCTTTCTCTCTCTCTGTATCTCTCTCTCTCTCTTCTATCTCAATCATTATCTTCCTTGCTTTTTATATACGCATGCATACACTCATACATATACGGAGTAAGACATGCGCATCTACACGGAAGTATGTTAACACGATACAACATACTCTCACACACACGCGCACATCTACCCATCCACTCGACCTTATTCCCATAGATACAAATATAGATATACTACGTCGAAAATATTGGTCGATTGAATAATGAGAATAAAATAACCATATGTGGTTACCAATGTTATCCCTGCACGCATACTCACACATCCACACGCACACACACACACACACACACACACACAACACATACACACACACACACACACACACACAGATATGATTATACGATCTGGGGATGCATGTGTATTAAGTTTGTAAGCTTCAAGCAGGAATAGAGAACGAAAAATGTACAATGTAATAATAAGCTACAATAACAATTTATTGGCGGCGAGAGTTACAGACATTTTTCCTATATCGAAGTTACGAGGAAGTTCGATGAGCTGATAGTTTCTATATAGCTTACAGTTAGCATCTAAAGCTGCTAAAACGCGAATAAAAAATCGAAATTGAGCGAGCGGATCAGATAAAATGGACGCTACGTATGTTTCTTAGCTAGTTTGAATCTAGTGACGCAATGAGCATAGCTCTTTTTCAACAAATGCCACACGAGTTTCAGCCACCTACGAAAGATATGCAGCGTGCATTTCACCTGTTCCACTCCCCATATAAATGTGTATGTATGTGTGTGTATCTGTGTGTGTTTTATAAAAATATGTGTCTGCATTTTATGTAACTGTGTATATATATATTTGGTGTGGGACAATTATGAAAATAACAAATGCACACATATACAAGCACGCGCACATGTGTGTGAGTGTGTGTCTTTGTGTGTGTGGAGTGCACCCGTCCATTTGTTTCTATATTTGTTCCACACTGCTTGAAAAGCAGTGTTGGTCTAATTACGCCCCTGTAAGTTAGCGGTTCGGTAAAAAAAACCGATAGAATAAATATCAGCATTAAAGTCGATTTGTTGGTCCAAAATTCCTCAACGCGGTGCTGCCTCAGTATCCCAGCAGTCTAATAAGAAAAAAGAAAAAAGTATGTATATGCGTGTGTTTCTGTTTGTGAATGTGTGTGTGTTTGTGTGTGTCTCTGTGTGTATGTGTTTGCGTACTTTTGTTGAGCCCGGTATGGTATGTATTAATGTAAATTAATATCTATGTACAGACGTATACAGACAGTTACATAAAATGTAACATAAAATGCTGACACATAGTTTTATAAAACACACACACATATTTTTCCTCCCACGCAAACAACAACATTAAGTCATATACTCAGCAAACAAATAAATACATATTTGAAGAGCGACTGATGTGAATATCAACCGAGCATCTGTACAAGTAGATACATGCATGTGAAAGATGTTTTGATGAAGAACCGGTTGCTCATATATGCCAGTCTTCTCTCGCCACGTTACAATTGTTTATGTGAAGGCAATGCAGCTGGCTCGAGTCATTGCAGTTTCACAATAGTCTAGTTGCAGACATTGCTCTCAGAATACGAGCCAGAACAAGTATATTTCTCAGACCCTGAAACAATTCCCCAAATTCACGGCACTGCTTTAGTACTTTTTTTTATCGACCCCGAGATGATAAAAGAGAAAGGGATATCTCGGTGGGATTGGAACCCTGGTTGAAAATTAATCTGTCCAACATTGTAACGAGTCCCCCAATTAAACCCCTAAGGCAAACACTTATTGGTGAGGAGACAGATAGATAAATAGATAGATACATACATAGATATATAGAAAAGTATGTATGCATGTATGTATGTATGTATGTATGTATGTATGTATGTATGTATGTATGTATGTATGTATGTATGCATGTATGTATGTGGTCCAGAGCGGAGGTGCAATCTTTGTGCGTGTCTTTTCAGAACATTGTCTGGTTTAAAAAGCCATATTAGATGCCATGATGGTGCTAAGGTGTAGGTACCATCAGAGGTGGTGAAACTCCGCATAAGGAGTAGACAACCACCAACCACCATGTATGTATGTATAATAAGAATTGTTTCAAATCTTGGCACATGGCTCTCAGTTTTGGCTAGAGGGTTACAGTCTTTTACATCGAACCCAAAGGGTGAAAACAAACGTCGACTCGGTGTGATTTGAACACACTTTGTCAGACACGCTAACGATTCTGTCAGCTCGCCACCTTCCATCTGTATATAATGGATAGGTAGACGGAGAGACAAAGAGACAGCTAGGCAAACATTCAGCCAGGCTGCATGACTGAGAGAGAGGGGGGTAGGGGGAGAGGTAGAGGGAGTGGGGTAAAGGAAGGGGGAGAGGTAGAGGGAGGGGAGGGTGGAGAGGGGGAAAGAGGGGCGGAGACGAGCGAGAGGGAGGGGTGGAGAGAGATGGAGGGAGGGGTGGAGAGAGATGGAGGGAGAGATGGAGAGAGCGGAAGGGGGTTGGAGAGAGAAAGAGGGGGAGGGATGCTGGAGTGAGAGAGGGAGGGACAGAGAGAGAGAAAGAGAGACAGACAGACAGACAAATATATATATATATATATAATAGATAGATAGATAGATAGATAGATAGATAGATAGATAGATAGATAGATAGATAGATAGATAGATAAAACGATGATACGCTTGGCAATAAAATCATGTTATCTGTATTGAAATGAGTATATATACATAATTCATATGTTTTACGAGCATAAAGATTGTTTCTGTAAATTAATCGTTTATAAAAGTATATACGCGTCTGATAGTATCGTATAAATGACTGTCATAGACGCTTAATTCATACTTGTAGTAGACACAGATTATGTATATATATATATATATATATATATTATTTTCAATATACATAATTTTTTTTCAAATGTTTCTTTTTTAAGCTATATTGATTTATACATCAGTTTTATCGCTGCACACTCGATCACTTCATTTTTATTGAATATTCTGCTATCCTGTTAACAGATATATATTTTATCGTTAGAATTTCTCGAACAATGCCGGAAAAGATTTATATGATGAGTTCTAGAAAAGTCATGCAGATTTACATTCTTCCGCTTACAGATTCTATTAACTAAATGCTTGTTAATTAATTGTCATCTTGCTATTCATGGATTTATCAGATTTCCACATAAGCATTTAGCATTATAAACCAAATGTATCAGCCATTATGAATATAAATGTAAATCTGTAAACTGCATAGAAAATGAGCTCTATATATAGATATTCGCTTTTGATTTATTAAGAAACATTTTCTCAGACAATCTCATATTGACTTGCATCTATTACAGTTTATAACTTTTCTTTACCTCTTCAAATAGTTATATAATATCTTGTATTGGCTGAGTTATTTACCCATGAACATTCTTTCCTACGAGTGCTTTAGCAACTACGTATGTCAAGTCGAATTCGACCATCCATCATTAATCATATTATATTTTGGGGTAGCTATTGTACAAACTGTACATGTATATAGTAAACTTCCACCGAAATCCGGCATAACGTTTTCCGGTCCATTTTGAGGGTTTAAAGTGTATTATTTTCAGTTGTTCCATGGCTATTTTGTAGAGAACCAGGTCCATAGCCATTCTACTATACTTGAAATATGTGGCCCTTTCGTTAGTATTAATGGAGATTCATATTTTGATATTTGTAAGATTATAAAATGTATACTTATACAATTAAAACAGCTCATTACCAGTTGGATTTTTTTGGTAAGAAAATTAATAAACAGCACCTTATCTATTTTCAAAAGTTAGGTGAAGTGCGTTCCGCGGGTATTTTTTTATTTTCTGTTTTTCTTTTTCTTTCTTTTTACTTTTGAACACGGATCATTGCCGAAACCTCTCCATTCTGGCAAGGCTTTAAAAATAGGCTTCAGCTTGTATAAATCCTGAAATGCCTCTTCTTTATCTTAAATGGTGATACAAGAATATGTGCCACTAATGACTGGGCTTCTTCCTTTTTAAAAGCTGTTTACTGTAGCTATATTTTCTGGTGGCGCAATTTAATTCTAAGTTCAGTCAATGACAAACTAGATTTCAGATTAGATAAATTTTCTAAAGTAACAGACCAAATTGCATGACAGAGGTGATTATAATATGTATACAGCTTCAACATTTCTTCACTCATTTCATCGAACTAATTTTTAAAAATCTTGATCAAAGAATTGCTTCACCATCGGTCATCAATCTCGCCATTCCTATTAAAATTCCATCCTGTAAATGAATATTAGTCATGCACATTCGTGTTGGTCTTTTAGTTTCAGTGACAGAAAGAAAGTTTTGATGAAATAATATTTCTTCAGCTTTTACTGTCGTTTTTTAAAAAGACTTTCCTTCATCTTGATTATTTTAATTTTCTGTATGAAAAGCTAAATATATTTCTATGGTTACAATAAGTCTAGCCTCCCTTGATTAGTATAGCTTATCTGTAGAGATAGTGAAGCCTAGAATTCTAACGGGAATTCTTTCAAATTTGAGCTTAATGTGAGATTAGGTAAACAACTAGCTTTTAGCTCCAGCAACTGTTACCGTTCACAGTGTTGTTGCTAGCACTCATTAAAGCTATGCCTATTCCATCGTATTCAGTTTAGATGATCTGGGTTACCACAAGGTGCACTCATCGATTTGATTTTGAAAACACTTTAAATTCTTTACTTTGCATATTACAGGAAATCTGTTTCTATTTTCATTGAGCGGGCAACCATTACAACTATTTGAAATACGTGAAATATGTGACATATCCAAAAGCCACCCTCTTTTTCACAACTAATAAGATTAGAAATATTCTCAGCATACCCTTTGTCTCTACTTTAGTAATATGTAAAACCTAGAAATTAATTGTCTTGGTATCCACTATACCACTGTTGTTAATCATGTGTTGTAAATTTTCAGTTACCTGATTTTGAATTACCGGAGAATAGTATGATGCGATTTGGGAATTCCGAGATAAATTTCAACAAAAGTTTGCTCTTTATTTTGTGACATTTTATTTCATTATATTTTATTTTATTCAGACAATACGAAAAGATATTCTCAAAGAGTTACTGCTCTTCATTTTTTCTTAAATATCACCATAAATTTCCCGAAATGTCAATCTATTCAATATTCAAAGCTGTACTACTTCAACAATTTTCAACAATTGATGTAAGATAGTATACGTTTCTATGAAGGGCAGTTTCTTTTTCATTTTAATGCTGATATATGCAGAATAGAAACATCTGATTCCCATATTCTCTCCTCTCAGACATAACTGATATATGACTTGAGCTGTCTTTATGCTGTGAAAACCTTTGTTTGATAAAGATTTTGCCTCTTTTCAATCATGATAACCATTTAATGTATAAACTGCTTTCTCTCCTAGATTCAACAGTACAATTCATTCCTGCATGAAAAACAAAAAGCAACAACACTAATAACTTAATATTGAAACCCTTTTGTGAAAAATCAGACAATTATGTTTTAAATGATCGTCTATTATATTGCTTTGGAAATGGAGAAACGAGCAACTGCATAATTTTTATTAAGATCAGCGGCTCTGAGGAAGACATATTAGGTAGTATTATTGTAAGTTGCGCATTTGTTAGTGTTCTGATCATCTCAATGCACAGCAGTACTTGAATTAGAATTATCTTCCATTATTTCAGTTACAAATTTATCGATTATCTAAAATGAAAGAAAAGACATTATCAGAAGGAACGCGTCAGTGTTATTGTTAGCTTTTGTTTAATAAATGATTAAATTTATATAAATAAATACCTTTAAATCGTAATATTGTTTTACTGAATTTAGCTCTTCACAATTAAATCTGCTCACAAAAAAAGACAGAATACAATGAAAATTACAAAAATAAAGCGTGCGCAATTGTGTACAATTGTCTTCTTTCTTGAGAGACATAAAGTAAATGACTATACTTTGTGTGTATGTGTGTGTGTTTGTGTGTGTGTGTCTGTTTGCATGTGTGTGTGCCTCTGTGTGTGTGTGTGTGTGTGTGTGTGATGTGTGTTTTCTTCCAAAATTTTAATGTGTGTTCGTCTCATTTTGTGCTGTTATATATTTATATTATAGAATATATACTTTATGAATAATATACGTGAATTGTCTTTATTTGTTTTTAATATCAAATAACGAAATAATATGCAAACACGTATTGAAATACATTCACCATAGTTGACAGTAGAATAGTTATTTATCTTTGATAAAAAGTGAAACATTACACATATTACATTATTATCACTGTATGCATAACCAAAGTTTGTGTGCATAACATATTGCCTGTATACAGATAATAACACATGAACAATCATTTTAATTCAATAAACCAGCTAAACTTTGCTCTTTTAATGTCTACAAATTTCTTTGTATATATAGCGGGGTATCAGTCACAATTTCAAATTATTCAATATTTTCTGTTTTGGTTCCATTACTGAGAGAGTTATAAATTTTGAAATGCTTAGTGTAAAGGTAAAAAAAGTATCATTACCGGCCCAGTAATAAAACGCCCAACCAGTGAAATAATTTCTCTTTATATTTAAGCATTTAATAGGTGTGTTTGGTTCTTTAGATGCTTTATGATTTTTGAAGCTTGTCTAGAGCGATCTTAAGCCTCTTCTCTATTGGTTTTCTTCTACTACAGAAGCTCTCATTACACTATTTCTATCGATGTAACCGCATAAGGTCAGGATGCTGCTATTTTGCAATATATATGAAATATATATTACAAAACAGCGAGACCACGACATCATGCAATGTATATGAAATATATATTACAATTCTGCAAGATCCTGCCAACAAAATATCAATATATGCTGCTTCTTTCGTTACCCAATTAACGGTATCACTTCTGGCAATTCATATGCACTGAGAAGATTGTGTTTTTACAAGCGGGAAGTACCGACTGTCATTTAATATTAAGTGTGCGGCAATATTCTCAGATTGCGATATCGTCATACGATGCCTATTTTTCCCCACATAGGTTTCGGATGTATGGTTGTATGGAGAAGGAAAGATAAAGGCAAACTCTTGTATTTATTTATAAATTTGTGTATAAGTTTGATGCATGTATTTATATGTGTATGCATGCATGCATGCATGAATGTAAGTGTGTGTGTTTGTGTGTTTGTGTGTGTGTGGTGGGAGTGAGTATACCTTTATATGTAAAAACAGGTGGCGAAATTCTCAATTCCTACACTGGAGTTCGTAATCATGTTGTTCCGGATTCCTTTTCAATATTTTTTCATCTCCTAATATATCTCTCATTTCCCTTCATCTTCAACTACCCGCCGCATCTTCCCTAACTCACACGTTTCGTGTCTTCCACTTCTCTCCCCCTTTTCTTACTCCACATTTTCTTCTCTTACGTCCTCTTACTGCTCACCACTCGCACACATCTCACTTCTCCCTCTCTCTGATTGGTCCCTCTCACTAATTCCCTCCTCCCCCACCCTCCCTCTCCCCCTTCAAGCCACCTCATCACCTCTCGTTTCATTCTTTCCTTTCTTCTTCTTCACAAGTACACTACGTACATCTATTTCATAATTACAGCGATATCAAAAGAATGTTTAAAGAAACAGTAATTGAATAAATTAATGAATAAATAAATAAATAAATAAATAAATACACGGGGCAAAAACACACACACACACACACACACACACACACAAAACAAAACAAATACATAACGATTGCTATCATTATAAACTTTTCGTTTTTATGAAGAGAAAATAAATCATAATGAATGGGTGAATGTTTGGTGCGGTGTGAGGTGGGATGGAGTAAAATGTAAAGATACAAAGAGTTACGGGGAGATAGAGAAATAGATTTGAAAGAAGAAAGCTAATGAGAAGAAAGGTAGAGAGTTGGGGAGAAGTGATTGAGGAAGCATTGAGATTTTGAAAAGAAGGTGGTGAGTTCGTTATTTCTGTTATAACCGGAGAATAATGGTTTACGAAGATGGGAGATAAATATTTCGGAAGGAAAATAAATATTTTGGTGGATGAGTTTTGAGGGATGGAAGGAAGGAGTTCGGGACATGCAGGGTGGTGAGAGAGAGAGAGAGTAAACGTGAGAAGCAGAGTTTCCTGGACTAAGGTGTTGGTGAAAATGGTTAGGGAGTTAGAGAGAAGAGATAAAGAGAGCCGCAGAGAAAAAGAGGAGAGAGATAGAGAGATGTGAGGAGACAGAAGTGTGAAAAATGTGGACGGAGAGTTGGAGACAAGAGAGGTAGGGAGATGAGGAGAGTTAGAGGGATCTGAGATAGTACAAAGAAATGAAAAATGATGTAGGGTTAGAGGGAAAAGCATGAGAGGGAGAGAGAGGATGTGTGGAGCAAGAAGTGTAAGAGTAGAGAGAATTCTAAAGAAACAGAACTGAAAGAACAATGAGAGGAAGGTTTGAGGGTTGAGAGCAGATATGGCTACATAGAAAGAAGAGTAGTTGGAAAGAATATAGAATCAAGTGAAGATAGGAATTGGTGACCAATGATAGACAAATAGATAGATAGATAGATAGATAGATAGATAGATAGATAGATAGATAGATAGATAGATAGATAGATAGATAGATAGATAGATAGATAAATGGATAGACAGATAGATAGACAGATAGATAGATAGATAGATAGATAGATAGATAGATAGATAGATAGATAGATAGATAGATAGATAGATAGATAGATAGATAGATAGAGAGAGAGAGAGAGAGTGACGCAGAGAGACAGAGAGACTGTGTTATGGAGAGAAGAAACTGTTTAAAGAAAGGAGATACGGAGTAAAAGAATAAGACAGAAGAGGTATTTTGTGAGATAAAACAAAGAAAACAATAGATACAGATAGAATGAGATTGTAACAAGGCGGGAAACAATAAGGCTGTATACTGCAATCAATAGCAACATTAAAAATATATCATACAGAAGAACCATTTGTCTTTGCTCTTACAAAAGATTTCCATTCTACGATGAAAATATTTTCTTACATCTCCTTCGGCAAATAAATAAATAAATAAATCGAAAATCAGAAGGAAGAAAAGTAACTCTACGATTACGACAACAACAATGACAAGAGAGCAATCCTTTGCTTTAATCCCCATCTCATTCCAAGGAAAACTTCTAAGGGTGACGGACTCTCCCCACCTTATCACACACACACACGCGTGTATGTATACTTATGCACATAAACATTCATATATATTTGTATGTATATATATATATATGTATATATACATACAGATGTTTGTATATATGTGTGTTTATATATATATATATATATTATATATATATATATATATATAATATATATATATATATATATAATATATATATATATATGTATATATATATATGTATATATATATGTATCTGTATGGGTGTGCATTTAAAGCAATGATTAGTAAATTTACGAAACCGGTATGCTTTTAAATATCTTTAACAATTCACAATAATGACTTTTATTACTTTTATTCCAACCTCTGTTCATCGAATTCTATATATCTATCTTTACTTTTCATAAAAGGCCTTTACGTTTTTTGATTTCCAGCGTGCATTTTCGTTTAATTTTCTTCTGACTTTCCCCTATATGTATCTATATATATATATATGTGTATGTGTGTGTGTGTGTGTGTGGTGTGTGTGTGTGTGTCCTTATATGTATCCGCTTATACATGCACTTATGTATATACCTAAGTAACAACAGCAACAGCAACAATTATCTTGAGCAAAACTAGAAGACTACAGACTTAAATCGAAGGTGTTAGTCAATTAGATCAACTCCGATACCTAACTAGTACTCAGTTTTATCGAGCCCGGAACAATGAAAAGTAAATTTTGACCTGAGAGGTCAAATTAACTCAGAAGGTAAAGGGACGAGCACTGCATGCTTCTCGATCAGTTACTGATATGCATCATCCTTAGTGAAATAACCAATAGTTATAACAATCAATGGCTACAAGAAGGTATGGGAGTCATTTCAAACATGTTATAACGGTGTTATGTGTGGAGATACTCTTTACTCTTTACTATCTTTTACTTGTTTCAGTAATGTGACTGTGGCCATGCTGGAGCACCGACTTTAGTCGAGCAAATCGACCCCAGGACATATTCTTTGTAAGCCTAGTACTCATTCTATCGGTCTCTCTTTCCGAACCGCTAGTTTACGAGGACGTAAACACACCGGCATCGGTTGTCAAGCGATTTTGGGGGAACAAACAGAGACACACAAACACATACACACATACATATATATATATATATATATATATATATATATATATATATATATATATATATATATATATATATATATATACGACGGGCTTCTTTCAGTTTCCGTCTACCAATCCACTCACAAGGCTTTGGTCGGCCCGAGGCTATAGTAGAAGACGCTTGCCCAAGGTGCCACGCAGTGGGACTGAACCTGGAACCATGTGGTTCGTAAGCAAGGTACATACCACACAGCCACTCCTACGCCTATTCATTGATATATAAACATTGGGTCGGATAAATGAGAAGCTTTACGCAATATGATCGCGTTAGTATTTTAGATAAAAGCAAATAAATATAACTAAAACATACGTAGTAGTTTATTGAAGCTTCATAAACTGTTACCTTGGGTTTCATCGATTATCATTAAATATTTAGAACAAAGCAATAGTTTATAAATAGTTATATGTATTTATTTGTATTTGCAATCATCCATCACTACCAATTCATCGAATCAAGCTGACAGGGCATGGCAATTGATTTTCATAAAAAAATTGAGAGAATGAGAAAAACCTTTCCAGAAATATAATGGTGTAAATAATAAAAATTAGAATATAAATAGAAACTATGATTAAAAAGTTTTGAATTAATGTGAGAAAATTTGTATCATTTATAATTTCCAATCTTAATTTTCATTTTAATTCCAATTTTTAGCGAATACAGTAATTTATTTCTGATAATGTCGTTCTCATTCTCTATATTATATATGCCCGTTTCAACATGTATACACGGTTTCACTTTTTATATTTTTAAATGTTATCTCCATTTTGACTGGCGTCAATTTATATAATTTTCTGTTACGCTAAATCACTTTTCCTTCAACGGGTTCTCGGTATTTTGAAAGGCATTTGCCCTGACCAATCAGTTTCAAGCGTTTATTCGATTATTCTGCAATTCTGGTGGTGAGCTGTCAGAAGCGTTAGCACGCCAGGCATTTCGTATGCCGTTACGTTCTGAGTTCAAATTCCGCCGAGGTCGACTTTGCCTTTCATCCTTTCGGGGTCGATAAATTAAGTACCAATTACGCACTGGAGTCGATGTAATCGTCTTAATCCCTCTGGTTGTCCTTGTTTTTCCACTCTATGTTTAGCCTCTTGAGGGTAGTAAAGAAATAGGTATTTTGTCTGCCGCTACGTTCTGAGTTCAAAATCCGCCGAGGTCTACTTTGCTTTTCATCCTTTTGGGGTCGATTAAATAAGTACGATTACGCACTGGGGTCGATGTAATCGACTTAATCCTTTTGTCTGTCCTTGCTTGTCCCCCCTGTGTGTCCCCTTGCTTGTCCCCTTGTAGGCAGTAAAGAAATAAGAAACGTTAGCATGCCGGGCGACATGCTTAGCGGTATTTAGTCTGCCGCTACGTTCTGAGTTCAAATTCCGCCGAGGTCGACTTTGCTCTTCATCCTTTGGAGGTCGATTAATTAAGTACCAGTTGCGTCCTGGGGTCTATCTAATCGACTGCCCCCTCCCCAAAGTATGAAAGTATATCTATATAAGAGAATGTGTGCGTGTATGTCTACAAAGCCTGTTACACCAGGTGATACTCTCTCAACATCTCTAGAGTTATTAATGACTACATGTACATATACACACATATTTAAATATACATATATTCTTTCATTCTTTTAGTTGCTTCAGTCATTTAACTGCAGCCATGTTAGAGCAGCACCTTAAAGGGTTTTAGTCGAAGAAATCGACCCCAGAACTTATTCTATGTGGTACTTATTTTATCGTTTTCTTTTGCCGAGCCGCTATGTCACGGCGATATAAATATGCCATCATCGACTGTCAAGCGATAGTGGTGGGACAAACACACGCACACACACACACACATATATGTATATGTATATCATAAGAGCCCACAGGCGCCTGCCTACTAGAAAGAGAAGGTAATTCTATAGCTATCTAATATTATTTAAGTCTTGCAAACACCTACATTATTGTAGTTGTTATTAGCAGCTATTTATAGTTACCGCAGATAATAATAACAAAACTAATATCCATATAAATTTTCATTTCTGAATATTTACTCCTTATTACACACACACACACACCACACACACACACAGATACACACACATATATACATGTATGTATGTATACGACGGGCTTTTTTCAGTTTCCCACAACCAAATCCAGTCCCAGGGCTTTGGTTAGCCCGAAGCTATAGTAGAAGACACTTGCCCAAGGTGCCACGCAGTAGGACTGAACTCGGAACCATTTGGCTGGAAAGAAAACTTCTTACCACACAGCCATAAAATATACTATAACATTACATAAGCATGTATAGCCGTCATATATATACTGCTGTTGTAAATTTATTGAAACAAACACATTATGTTTTAATTCTATTTGTCGTACTCATCCATGTTAACTCTTCGCAGCGAAATTAAATTTCATGGTTGTTCTAGTAATGTTGATAAGTATCTACCAACAAATAGACTTGACATTTTCTGCAAATCACTTTACCTCAATAAACTTGACACATCTCAACAAAAGGAGAAAAAATATAAGATTAAAATAACTGATAGATTGGTATATAAAACTGCTTTCCGCTGCAAAGGGTGATGAAATTTTTAGTGAATACTTCTGCTTTCCACTGTAACAGGGTTAAGACAAAGTTTATCGCTATGGAATTTCGACTCAGAGCAAAAATTAACACTTCACCTGAGTACGGTTTTCAGTATAGCAAACAAAATGTTCAAAATACCATCTTTTTTCAATCCGTTTCACAGTAACGTGTAATATGTAATGCTGATGGGAATTTCTCATCGTTAATTAGGTGGCAATTTGCATCTGAGCGTAAGTCATTTAACGAGAATAACGTCAAAGTCAGCTGTAGCTGCACAAAAGATTTCCATAGCACCTTGATGAGCAAATTACATAGTGTCAACTATAGACACGGATGCAATTCAGAACTGCCCACTTAGCGATCATTTCTTAACAAATGCAATTACTTATAGACATATATTCTTATGAAAGAGATGGCATTAGAATGGAGGGCAGACTAACTATGCGAAGTCAATATCAAGATTCATTTCCTTCAAAGTAAACCATGCTGCCAATTTAATTCCTCAACAGAATGCATTTTATTTTGCACAATGCACCACGAAATAAAGTGATTATGCGCCTACGTGTTCAAACACATGATTGTCCCTAGACTTACGTAAATGGGAAGAATAAATCGTATAGTTTTCAAAAGTCTTTCAGTAGTAAAACCACCTAAGTAACGTCCGATTGGTGAATAAACATTAATTAATTAACGGAGCTATAAAATATTTACATATATGATAATGCATACGTATGTGTGTTTGTGAACGCGTAGTGATTATAGTTATGAATCTATGTTAGTCCTCTTTTTGTTAGTCATCAAATTAATTACCAGGTGAGTACTGGGGTCCATGTAATCGACTGGCCCCCCTTCCCCAAAATTTGTGCCTAGAGTAGAATAGAGTCTATATCAGTGGCTTAATGTTCCTACCTCCACACATGTTCATATATGCATACATACATACACAAAGACACATGCACGCACTCACGCGTGCGCACACACATTGATAATAAGGAGAATGAAGAATTTGCACATTTAAAAATATGTTAATGGTTTATTCATAACAATCGTCCGACAATAAACCGACTGTATATAAGCATAAAGTTTGAATGTTCAAATTCTCCATTCTCCGTTTTATCAATAATGTACTTTACACTCTAAGTAGCCAAGAAAAAAAAACTAACATTGGATGGGAGTTAAAGAAAATATACCATAAAACACACCATGTGAAGGAACCAGCCTTTGCATTTTATATAGAGAATTTCGGTACCTGCCAGGATATTATATTTCTCCTCTTACTCTATATATAGATAGCGAGAGAGAGAGAGAGAGAGAGAGGGTTGTCTGTATGTATAGTTATATGTTCTCACATGGGAATGAGAAAACAGAGGCTGATTAAAGTGTAAAAGCATTTTAGTAAGTTCATGTAGTTTCATGAAGTTCTGAACAAACTTGCATTAAACTTTTACTACAAGAAATAAACTATGAGGCCATCACTGCTTATGTCATCCATCTAATTCCCATGTTCACATATAAGTGAAAGCTACGCAAACGAACCAGAATGGAAAGTGCCAAATCAGGAAACTATTAAGATTGGGTAAGACTGTATAGCTTGAATAATAATAATAATAATAATAATAATAATAATAATAATAATAATAATAATAATAATAATAATAATAATAATAAGGATGCCTGTGGATGACTAAAAGTGATTTAAAACCGGAAACCGAGGTTCTAATCTGTGCTGCCCAAGAGCAAGCATTAAGAACCAATTTCATCAAATATAGAATAGACAACACATCAGAAAGTGATAAGTGGAGAATTTGTGGACAGAATGGTGAAACTGTTTGGCATATTACCAGTCAATGTACGCCACTAGCCCAGAATGAATATAAGAGATGCCATGACAATATAGCAAGGATTGTCCATTGGACACTTTGCAACAAGTATGGACTTGACAGAACAAAAAAGTTGTACGAATATAAACTCGAAGTGCGGCCATGAGATGGAGAATAAGAAACTAGATATAGTGTTAATTGAGAAAGAAAGTAAACTATGTTGGACCATAGATATAGCATGGCCAGCTGACAAGGTATGCGATAAGGACGAAAGAAAAGTCGATAGATATGACATGTTAACTTGGGAGGTTAAGCAGTTGTGATCGATGAAAAAGGTGGTAGTAGTATCAATAATTGTCGGAGTCCTGCGAACAGTGAGTAAAAATCTTGAGAAGTACATGGAACAAATAGGGACTGCAATAAGTTTGGAGCACTTTCAGAAAACAGCACTGCTTGGAACTGGTCGAATACTCCGGATGGTGCTCGAAAAATAAGGGGTGTTACTTTAGTTCACTAGTAGAGAACAGCTGGCACCGTTGTACATGTCCAACTTTAGAAGCTGTGCAAAGACAATAAATAATAATGATGATCATCATGATGAGGATGATGGGGGGGGATGATGATGATGATGATGATGACAGCAACAACACAAATAACAATATCATTAACAACAACAGCAACAAAAACAACAATAATAATATTAATAATAATAATAATAATAATAATAATAATAATAATAATAATAATAATAATAATAATAATAATGAGAATGATAATGATAATGATAATAAATGCTAATAATGATAACAAAATAAGCGGAATCTACAATAGTGGTAGTCTGAGCGAACGAGAGCCAAGCTAACCTGCTGAAAACGAGCATCGATTTATCGTATAATACGCTGTACATAAATGGACACTCGGTTATGCAAAACCAGCTTATAAAAAAGATAACGTCTGCTGATAATGTAATAGTTATGTAATCAAAATTGTTAGATTTATCTACTTGCGATAAGTCCTTTCGCATCGTTAACACTCTGTCTGCGACTCAAGCCAGTTTCTTTCCTTTTATTTTTGGTTTTTATGAAGCAGGATATATTGAGTAGTGTTTTTCTCTTTTAAATGTATATTTTTTATGTTAACTGTTTATTAATAAAGTGGAATGAAATTGTTGGCTGGTTATGTTATGTCTAACATGACAAGAATATCAATAAGCATTTGAATTTATGATGTTCTCTCCTCGCCCTTCTCATTCTTTCGATATATAAATATATACGAATATATATATGGATCTATGTGTGAGTGTGTGTGTAGTGGGGTGTATATATGAGTATAGAAAGAGAGAGAGAGAGAAAGAGAAAAAGAGAGAGTGAAGCAAAGAGAAAGTGTTTTATTTATGGAAGCTTTTGTTTTAATTATAGTTCCTTAATCTATAATATGCATACATAGAAATGTATGTTTCGAGCCATCAAACTATATATATGTACGTACGTATGTGCGAATGTACGTATGCATGTATATATGTATGATGTATGTATGTATGTATGTATGTACTTTTGCATGTATGTATATAGATAGATAGATAGACAGACAGACGGATGAACGGACGGACGGACAGACAGACAGACAGATACATACATACATACATACATACATACATAGGTAGGTATGTATATATGTGTGTGTATGTGTTGATGTATGTATATACATATACATCATACGTGCATGCGCTTCCAACATAAATATGCATATACATAGACTTAGACTTGCATGCAAGCTCTCACATACATATGCATGAATTTATGTTCTTGTGAATATATCTGTTGTTTAAACGACGCCAAACACAGTTTGCATTCGTACTGAGTATGGTGGCTATTTTTAATGGTACAGGAAACATCAATATAATCAAATAGCTAGAACATAACGGGAACACACTTTATTAGATGCTTCCCTACTCTTTTCGAAGATAAGCTTTCATAAAAATGATGTTAGTAATATGGGATCAGCTGGCTTCTGTCAATACGGGCTGTGTGGCGTTAATAGATTTACTTTAGCAGGAGCCAAGATACTTAGTATACTCTCTTTTACTCTTTTACTCGTTTCAGTCATTTGACTGTGGCCATGCTGGAGCACCACCTTTAGTCGAGCAAATCGACCTCAGGACTTATTCTTTGTAAGCCTATTACTTATTCTATCGGTCTCTTTTTGCCAAACCTAGGTTACGGGGACGTAAACACACCAGCATCGGTTGTCAAGCGATGGGGGGCAAAGAACACAGACACACGAACATATACACAAACATATATACATATATACGACGGGCTTCTTTCAGTTTCCGTCTACCAAATCCACTCACAAGTCTTTGGTCGCCCCGAGGCTATTTATTAGAGTAATAGGTAGAGGTGTGAGGGAGTGTGGCATAGTGGTTAAGTTGATGCACTCATGATAGCATGATCGCAGTTTCGATCCTCGGACTGGGCGTTCTGTTCAGTTCTTCAGCAAAATACTGCATTTCACATTGATTCACAGCACTCAGCTATAAATAAGCAACTCTGCGACAGATTAGGGGTATGCTGTCATCTCGGTCACTTATTGGCCAGTAAAAGCTGGTAAGCGACATTATGAATCACGGGGCATTACTTAATAATAAATATGCGCATTGCTCTCTGATTAAGAAGGGCGTGACGTTAACACGTGATATTAGGTTCAGTGCGACTGTGCGGAAACTCGGGCAAGTAGCATCATCCAGAGGAAAATTTTCCTGGATGCTGTCCCTAATGAATAACATTTAGTTAAATAATCCGACGATTGTTGATTTCTACAATTTCCATACGCAATGAAAAGCAAAGTCATAAGTGCTAATAGCGATTCTTGTCAACAAGACAAGGGACAGAAATCTGAATTTAATTTCTTTCTAAAGTAAATGGTTGCCATTGATAAGGAATGAGTTTGGCGTTCGGTAAAAACAGTGATAAATTCGGAGAGATTTTGATCTTATAAGTATTCCTCTAATACATACTAATCAGATCTTAGAACGACTGTCTGGTTGTACCGCAGTGGATGGACACCATATACGCATACAAATGCACATACATACATCAAACACGCATTGATGTAGATGTTCAATGTGTGTGTATGTATTTCTCCACATGTCTTCATCAGTTTTTGTATTTGGTGGCTTTTGCCTTCAGAATGTCTGTATACAGATATGTCTATGCATGTATATATTTTTATATACACTCATACACTGTATATAAGTTTATATGTATGTATAGGAACAATAAGTATAAACTCAAGTGTATATGAAAAAAATACCTACGCGCTTTTTAGCATTATGTAGATAGATAGACAGATAAATTTATAAATGTGTATCTGTATATGTGCGTATGCATATATATGTGTGTGTATGTGTGTGTATATATATATATATATATGTATATATACACATACATATATATGTGTGTATGTATATGTATATCTATCTATATATATATATAAATATATATATATATATATATATATGTATATATACACATACATGTATATGTGTATGTATATCTATCTATCTATATATCTATGTATCTAAAGATATATATACACACATAGAAATATATATATATATATATACGCACACATACGTACAATAAGTAGTTTTGTTTTAGGTCATAATTTATCTTTTAGTGGGCATGCTAGGATTCAGCCTTCAGAGGTTTAGTCGAATAAATCGACATCAGTACCTATTTTTTAAAAGTCTAGTATTTATTCTATCAGTGTCCTTTGACAAACAGCTAAGCTAAAGGATGTACACAAAACAACACCGGTTGTCAAGTGATGTGATAGGATTAACAGAGCAAAACATATGCACATTATATAATATATATGTGTATATGTATATATATATATATATATATATATATATATATATATATATATGTATGTATGTATGTATGTATGTATGCATGTAGGTAGGTAGGTAGGTAGGTAGGTATGTATGTACACGCTGAGCTTCCGCACAGTTTTCGATCACCAAATTCACTTACAATGTTTTGCTTAGTCCTAAGCTCTAATAGAAGACGCGTTTCCACGGTGCCATGCAATGGAACTGAATCCGAAACCATGTGATTCCAATGCAAGCTTTTTAAATAGAGTCATGTCTGCGCCTAAATATTGTGGCTCGAATTTTTCAGTCTTGTGAGAATTATTCTATTGTTAATTTGCATAATAAATTTTTATGTGAAGTTTGCGGAATTTCATTTGCTGTAATGTCTAATAAAATCATTACGTTGGATTTGTGCCTGTATTATCCTATAGTATGGTTTTTTTAAACTTTGTTAGAAGACCCGTTGTTGGTTAATGCCTGTTTTATTCTGTGAATCCCCTTATCTAGTATTTCGTTTGTAGTGTGGCAAATATATTCTCTTCTATTTAGGGATGTAGCCACTTACATTTTGTATATCAGTGTACCCTCGCTGTCTCCATGTAAGTATATGCATTTTTTTGTGCATTTGATATGACAGACGAGACGTATCTATGCAAATAAATTCTCCACTACAAATAAAATCCTACCAATGCAGTTACACAACTTATAAACATAAATTCTGATTTATTTGTTCAGACCAGTTAGGCAATCTCTTGCTACTATTTCTCATGAGAAATCAATATTTTCCTCCTTGTTTGTTTAAATTTAGTTATTACTCGAATGAAGCAGAGAGTTGGATTCATACTATTAATTCATAGGCGGACCTGTGCTTTATAGAATGAAGTTACATCCCTTTGTTCTCTATTTTCAAAATAACCACCATCGTCTGTTCATCGTTCAATGAAATATATAACAGTCAAATATTGGGGCCGATATCATAGACAAATTCTCTCCAATGCCTTGTTTTATACTTCTATCGGATATAGTTATTTGAAAAGTTACGGGTTTGTGTAGGCAATGATTTCTTTATTAATAGCGGCTTTTATCGGTGTATCAATAACGGTGGTTTCATGATTCTTCTGTATTTCTATGACTGGTGTTAAGAAATATTGTAGTGTGCTTTACCAATGTATGTCTCTCTAATCTAATTCAGTTTTCTATATGCACGGAAACTAGCTATGTATGAATGTCTGCCCATCTATTATCTACGTCTGTCCATCTATGCAAATATGCATGCATATATATGTGTGTATTTGTGTTTGTGCATGTATGGGCAGATGTTTGTGACTGTCTATCCGTCTATATACAGACACATTATACACACATATATAATTCATGTATACTTAAATAAACACTCAATAAAACCACTACATCTTCCCAGGTGAAAATTCCATTTTTGAATAGAAGACAGCTTCACTGACATATCTTTTTAATAAGTGTGGCATTTTAGTGTATGATCCAACATAATATCTGTTCAGTGTCCAATAACAGTTTACTTGTCGCTCCATGTGCGTTGTTGTTGAATATGAAAACTTTGTTTTCTTTCGCATATTCCAACCATTCAAAAAAGGGTTGCAAAGTACACAGAAATGTTGATCCAATGGTTTGGTAATCTGATGGTGCATTTATGTCTTTTCCAAGTGTTTCTGGCTGTTAGTTTTGTCTCTGAGAGGCTGATCTGACCTTCAATTGGTTTTACTTTTTATCATGATGGGAGCCCACAGGTTCTCCGTGCTCTGTTAAGTTTAAGCTGAGTTTTAGTTGGCGGCTAGCATAAAACAGACTATATTGGATTACATAATGTTTACTTGACATACACAACATCGCGAACTACAACCTAAAACGCAACATTAACAACAGTAATAACAAAAATAGCAACGCAATTGTCGATCTTTGCAGGAAAGGCATCAAATGTTTTAGTGTATTTGGCTCCTTTTCGATTTCTCGGTAAAAGCCATTTAAATTCACACTAGCCACGAATGTCTTGAAAAATATGCCATGTCATAATTTCCATTTCTGATCCAGTATACGTTTGTAAACTTGTGCATCGAATAACACAAATCGGTGTTTCTTGTGACTAATGATGCCTGAAGGCAATGAAGGTTGTAGGCCGTCGTATTAAATGCTTTACAATATTTTTGTTTCATTATCCTGAGTTCAAGCCGCATCATGGTTAATTTTCCACACAGACCACTGTTGATAAATTACGCAAAAGGAATATATTGTTATCGATCTGAACAGCAGAACTTGTTCTTACAAACACAATCAATATACCGTTGAGTAATCGATATTACTAAAAAGATTAATTTGTTTTGTTTGCTACGCTAGATGTCATGTCTGATTTTTTTTTTATTCACGTTTCCCTGTGTTATACGATACGGATATTGTTACTATATTATTTGATCTTCCTACCGAGTGACTGATATTGTTATAGCTTTTACTGTTATTAATAACGATAACGTGGCTCATCTTGTTATTGGTATCATCATTACAAAATTTATTTCCTGCTGTCTGCGTGAGGGCCTTTTTAAAAACTTCAGACTTCATTGTATCAAATTTAATTGAGCAACCTGCAAACTATATAAATTAATTAATTAATAAAAACCTACTTCATAATCATTATTCTCCCACTCACTATATTGACATACTGTCCAGTACCATAAATTATTGCTTATAGAAATGAGGAGACGTAGATATATTTTGTTTTTAAAAGACGCGTCGGCTACTCCATTGACGAAACAGATGTTTTGTTATACATGACACCACGGATAATATTTATGTTTAAAATGTCAAGTGATCTTTTTCCTTCGACTTAACAGAGGAGACGATACTTATACCACCATTGTTCACAAAGTATTCAAACAATACAACTCTCTCTTCCTCTGTACCCTGCCTCTCTCTCTCTCTCTCTCTCTCTCTCTCTCTCTCTCTCTCTCTCTCTCTCTCTCTCATTCCTTGACAGAGCTGTTAACATAAAGGAGGAGTATGTTATGTGTTTGGTGATCTGCCATATGAGGAGCATCACTTATAGTCATATAGCTGATTATCTAGATCCGACGCATTGTTGTCTCTCACCATCAAACATAGCCGTTACCCTTGACGAGACCTAAAATAAAATTCTTGAAAGTAACAAAACACTCGTCAATTACGCAATAAATCTGCTCACTGTCTATGCTAAGTAATTACAGCTAAGTAGGTCTGGGTCGTTTATAATACACTACCTTTGCCATGATCGCATCGTTACACAGATCACAATAATGGAGCTATCTGTCTTTCATCCGGCAGGCCAATATCCTCCGGATTAAGCTATCTTTGACTGATATTTACATATAAACACTTGAATTTCGCGTCTATTAAGCAAATTTCTCATCTGAGTCAAACTGCTGTTATACACAGAAGCTAATGCATTTATGAATTGTGTATACTGCAAAGCTTTTCAGTGTATCTTCTCGGCTTATCAGCTAGAGATGTCACATACTTCTCATTTGTCTAACAAAAGCAAAAGAAAAGAAACGGTGGAGATTGCTTTAAGTTTTTGTTAAAAGTAATTATTTTTCGGTCATTTACCAGAATAGCTTCTCCGTGTGACAGACGAGGCCATCTTTCATCAGCGTGTAGAATTGTTGCTAAGAAACTATTCGAATGGCTGTATCCAAAATACAATCGGTTGGTTTTCCACCTATTCAGTTTTGGTTTTATTACCGTGGGAGATAGCTTCTTCGCTTTCTTATTCATACGATGTCAAGATTGTTCTTGTTTGTCAAGGCAAGAAGATTTACTGTTGAACGTTTGTTTTTCTATCTGCATTGTTCTATGCTGAAGATATTTAACTTTGTCTAAAATACTGGAAGGCGTTATTCCAACAATAGCGATGGTTATCTAAAAGCCTTAACACCTCATTTTCCTAATATGCATCTGCTTATCATAAAAATCGAAATCATGAAATATTAATAAGTTTACAAGACAAATAAATTCACAATAACACTTGCAATATAAAGCATTAATAAATCTCCGAACGAGATGTAAACAGTAACCGCTCGACAACGTATGGTAAACACCAACCGGTGTTTACCATACGTTGACGAGAGGCAAAAACCTCGAAACTATAGTCCGTATGTATCACTTAGGTTTTCGAGAGGGGATGACTTCCCTTTGCAAATATCAGAAGGGCGCAGAAAGTGTGTCTAAAGCCAGCTGGAGACGACGATCTCCTGGGGCTAAAAGCTTCAGTAACACCCCCCCCCCAGTGGCTAGCCACATTCATATGGCTAGTACACTTTACGTTAACTTGTAATATAGCTTTCGCTTTAACTACATATAAAACCAAGATATTTCCAGAAGAAATATCTATAGTCAATTCAATATTTGTAACTGTTCTAGGCAGCCAGGGAACACCTGCTTTATCCGCTCAGTCTGCTAGAAATTGCATTCAACTATACATAAATCAGTCTTTGCTATTCTGAGAAAGAAAAGATGCGTATCAACAGTCATTAGCTCTTATTTTATAGATTAGAGAGACACAGAGGCAAATTTGTCTCCGTTGCAACTTGACTGTAGACCGAGATAGTTTGAAGGTTACCTAAACGCTGCACAAGATCGTGTCCTTTCTCCCAGGAAGTGACATCAACCATAATACAGTTGAATAGAATAGATAGAATTGCAGTGAAGAAGCATTCTTTTGTTCTTTTATTCTTTTATTTGTTTCAGTCATTTGACTGCGGCCATGCTGGAGCACCGCTTTTTAGTCAAGCAAATCGACCCCAGGACTTATTCTTTGGAAGCCTACTACATAGTCTATCGGATCTCTTTTGCCGAACCGCTAAGTTACGGGGACGTAAACACACCAGCATCGGTTGTCAAGCGATGTTGGGGGGACAAACACAGACACAAAAACATATATATATATATTTGTAACGGTATATACAGGTGCTTACAATTATCAAGTACTCACCCTGAATTTATATATATATATATATATATATATATACGACGGGCTTCTTTCAGTTTCCGCCTACCAAATCCACTCACACGGCTTTGGTTGGCCCGAGGCTATAGTAGAAGACACTTGTCCAAGGTGCCGCGCAGTGGGACTGAACCCAGAACCATGTGGTTGGTAAGCAAGCTACTTACCACACTGCCACTCCTGTGCCATGTTGAAAGTATGAAGAAAATTTCTTCAGTTAAATTGATTCTTGTCCCAAATTGAGTAAATTAACACACAAGACTAAGCTAGAATCTGCCAATATAGTAGAATACCAACAGAAACAAAATGCAGGTAATCTATAACACAAGCACACTCTGTTCCTTGAACGCATGGCAGCTTTGACTATTCTGAGTGCTTCATCCCCGACCAACCTATAAACCGCATGTCTGTTTTAACAAGACTGACGTAACAAGAACAAAACAAGAATAACAATAACATTTTGCTAAAATGATCGATAACTCGACGTTTTATATCAAAAATAAGGTGAAGTAAAATAACGCTCACGTCACTACTAACAAATATCAAACAAAAAGCAAGACAATTCTTTACAGTGAAATATTTCAATCTCATTTCTTAAAGATATATTTTCTGAAGAAAATAAGGATTTATCACCGTATAATAATCTTAAAATAGAGAGAGCTACAGTGAGACGATAGCATGATAAAATCTCCTTGAGATTTCCATATTATATATAGAGATTAATGTGGAAATAAAAACCCTTGAGATGAATACACAAAACATTTCTTTAGGAAAAGATATCGCTTGTATATATTGGGCATATTATTTTAGAATGACTAAGCATAAAGAAAAGAAATATTTTAGTTGAAGTAGAAAATGTTAATCTGTGATGTCCAATCATGTCCCAGCAACACTAACACTGAAAGTTGCGTAAAATTGTTTCCATGGAAGAGAGAAAGCGCCCCGCGATCTCAGGTTTCGCCTGATTCCTTTCTTCCTTTATTTCTATTCATCTACTCTGTTTTACCATTTTACCTTTTGCTTGCTTCAGTCTTCGGACTACGGCCATGCTGGGACACCGCCTTGAAGGGTTTTTAGTCGAGCATATTGACTCCCACCAGTACTTGTTTTCTAAAGTCTGGCACTTATTTTTATCGGTCTCTTTTTCCAGTCGCTAAAAAACGGGAACGTAAACAAACCAGCACCAGTTGTCAAGCGGTGAGGGCTGACACAAAGATATATATACACCTGAGTGTATATAACAACCCCCAAACCACACAAACATATATATACGTCTGTGTGTATATATACATATGTATATACATATATTCATAAGACAGTTTTCTTTCAATTTCCATCTACCACGTCAACGCACAATGTTTTGGTCGGCTCGTGGCTATAGCAGAAAGTAGTTACTTATGGTGGCACGAACCCGGATCCATGTTGTTGAGAAACAAACTTCTATCCACACGGCAACACCTGTAAGATAATATTACCGTTATTGCCAAAGAAAGAAAATAACTCGCTGGGTAGATTGGTAGAATCGATATTTGTTCTGGTACCTTACGCCTTAAATTCAACCCCTCTCGAGGCCAGCTTTGTCTTTCAATCTACCGTGGTCAACAAAAAATGTAACATTAAAATACTGGGCTCGATTTACTCGAATAGTTCCTTGCCCCTAAGCGGTGTGCATATGATAGAAATAGTTAATGAAGGCGGCGAGCTGACAGAAATTCCGCCGAGGTCGACTTTGCCTTTCATCCTTTCGGGGTCGATAAATTAAGTACCAGTTACGCACTAGAGTCGATGTAATCGTCTTGATCCCTTTGTCTGTCCTTGTTTGTCCCCTCAATGTTTAGCCCTTGTGGGTAGTGAAGAAACAGATATTTCGTCTGCCGCTACGTTCTGAGTTCAAATTCTGCCGAGGTCGACTTTGCCTTTCATCCTCTGAGGTCGATAAATTAAGTACCAGTTACGCACTGGGGTCGATATAATCAACTTAATCCCTTTGTCTTTCCTTGTTTTTCCCTTCTATATTTACCCCCTTGTGGGCAATACAGAAATAAGAAATAGTTAATGATCTTGGCATACATGGATGCCTTCCAGTATCTAACGGAGTGTCTTTCTAAACTGAATTCGCAATCATACTAAATTCCAATTTGCCTTCCCATAATCCCTAGGAGACAACAACAAAATAAAATAACCTTCATATGATTTTTTTTTTATAATCGATCGCTTCCCGAACCCAAACTCTGATGCTGTTAAGCCAAATTGAGAATGACATATCATTATATAAACATTATGAAAACGCCTGCGCATCAGATAACTATACTTGGCTATGCAATGGTACGATAACTTGCCAAATCCCAACCTACATTACGGTTATCAAACTTTCTTTCTCATCATCATCATAATCATTATCACTATCTTCAAATAAAGAAGTCTCTGGCGAAGGGCAAGAGATTTAATACCTTACATATTTTAATAGCCTCAAGAACACCTCTTCTTTTTACCCTCTCCTATGAAATCGTTTTTGCCAAATGAGGTTGTCACTTGTTTTATTTAAGTTATTCATGTATTCGTTTTCTGGATTTTTCCCTATAAAGCAGATCTTCAAGTTCGACTGAAACTGGTTAGACTTACACGTATGTAAATTATAAAATAAGTGCCATGTATGTTTCATTATATATATATATATATATATATATATATATATAGGGAGAATTCACAAAAAAAAACAAAAGACGAAGACAGGTGGTGTAGACAACAAACAGATGTGTTAGTATGACGCTCGGGAAGTGAAAAAGTCTTTAACGTTTCGAGCCTAACCTCTTCCACAGAAATGAACTCAAAAAGAATCAAGGAGAGAAAATAAAGAATGTATAGTGACTAGCGATCTAAAACAGTTTAATTCGGATTTCGTACTACTTCAGGTATCGCAGGCAGTTTAAGGGCCGTGTCACCCCAGGTTCATGGAATATCCAAGTGAATGGAGAGGTGCAGCGAGTCCAAGATGGCCTCTCCGTTCACTTGGATATTCTACAAACTTGACGAGACAGGTTCCGTCAGGGGCCTTGAAGTAGCAATGAATCCGAACAACACTCTTTTGAATAATACATGTAACTTCCAGTAAGTGTGTTGGGTGTCCTTTCTTTCGCTTCTCCACTCATATGTGTGCGTGTGTGTGTTTGTGTTTTACTTGCTTTAATCATTGGACTGCGGCTATGCTGGAGCACCGCTTTAAAGGGTTCTAGTCGAAATGATCGATCTCAGTACTTATTTTTTAAAGTTTAGTATTTATTCGGTCACATTTTTGCCGAACCTCTAACTAGCGGGGGAGGTAAACAAACGAGCTTACCCAGGCTTATATATATGTGTGTATATATATACTGGACTTCTATTAGTTTCCACCTCCCAAATCCACTCGCAAGGATTTGGTGGTCCTGAGGCTATATTAGAAGACACTTGCGTTGCGTTGCCCATGGTGTCAGAACCATGGTGACTGGACCCAGAACCGAGTGGGAAAAGAAAGAGAAAGAGTTGTTTTGAAGCCTGAAGTAACTTCTCAAAACCGTTACTCCGAGTTTGACGCAACCAATCTTCTGACTGAAGATCAATTACGTGAAACACAAACTAACGTTCTGTAATGTTTTTCAGCTTCAATAAAACTCAAAATATAAGCTCTACATTAGTATTTGAGTATTATTTTACCTCCTTGCTTTCATTTGTGTAATTGCACGTATACACACACATATACAAACACGCAAACACATACACGAACACACTCAAACTCACAGACACAAGCATACACACAAACACACACACGCACACACACTCACACATATATACATTTATATTGGTAGTTAAGGCAGAGAGCAAGCAGAATGATTCGGACACCAGAAGAAAATACTTAGCAGTATTTCTCCTGGCTTCATGTTCTGAGTCCAAATCCCGTCGAGGTAAACTTTGCCTGTTATCCGTTCGGGATCAATCATTGGTGTTGTTGTAATCGACTTTCCCCCGCCCTGAATTTTAGGCTTTGTACCTGTAGTAGAAAGGATATAAGTAGGGACAGAAGATAGCTAGGTGGTAGAAACATTTGCATTCAGGATGAAATAATTGCAGCGTTTCTCCCCGGTTTTACGCTTTGAATTCAAATTCCACCGAGGTCAACTTTGTTGTTCATCCTTTCGATGTCGATGAAAAAATAGATAAATAAAAATAAATAAATAAATAACCAGTCGGGCTCTGACTCGATGTAATCGACTCACCCGTTGCCCTGAAGCTTGTGCAATATTTGAAACCGATAAGAGTATTGACAGAATAATGTTATATATAAGACATTGGGCAATAGAATTAAAAGATCAATTACATAAATTATTGCTAGTATAAGTAGAATAACTTTCGTTATGTATAACTATAAACGGTTGTCTATAATCGATGTTGCAGACGACCATAATTTAATGGCGTTTATTTCATAAATTTCACTGCTTGAAAATTGTACACTGTGGCCCACTACAGACTTTTCAACTCAGAATTAAATGGTTTTGCAATCATGTACCACACACAGACACACACACACACACACACACACACACACACACACACACACACACACACACACACACACACATGCGCGTACATATACACACACTCACACGCATACATGTGTAACCAAGATGTGCCATCTATATTGAGAAACTTTGCACTGAATCCACTCTCTTTTGTCGACGTTATTATGTTCCAACAAGTGCAGTAATTATGTCTTCCTATCATTAGTGTGGGTTGAGGCAATTTTAAACATAAATATTTACGGGCACATAACTAGTGCTGATTTGAGGCTGCATTCGGGTCCAAATAGCACGGTTCTTGACCTCCCCCACTTCACACATCCAGCAAGTATATTAAAACAGTTTAGATCCCCTCGCGCATCCACTTTCGATCCACTTTCTCCTATTGCTCAGGTGGGATATTCGGACCCTTATCTTCCCATGCGCGAGTTCGTGATGATAACCTCAACTACAGCACGCCTTACTTCGGTGCTTTTGTGTTCTTAGCTCCCCATATGTACTCTGATCTTGTATTGCTGATCGTTTCCTCGCTGAACTCTTTATACATCATCCTAACCCTGCACTTTACCACTTTGTAATATCCCTTCGGCCACTGATGATAGAGCTAGCTGTAAATGCCCAGGCCTAATGTTAATCCCCGTTGCTGAGATACTTGGAGAAGTTCCAAGCCAGCTTCTCACCTCTCGACTCTTTTCACCGTTTTTGGTGGGTTTTTATATATCAGCAACTACCACTTGAATCTCAGCTGCTGCCCGTTATAGAAGAACCGCGACTTGAATTCACTGGTCATTTGTTTTTCAAATAACAGCCAATTTCTGTTTGGTCGGCAAACTGTTTCTGTCTGTAAGAGAAGCATCAGATCACTGCGGTAGGTATTTTATTAGATTCTTCTCCATGAATGGTATGACCTCCTTCCAAAACCAGAACTTGTTGCTCGCTTTCGCACTCCTGATCACCAAGCCTCTTGAATTTTATCTTCTCTGTTAAATCACCAAATCGCCAAAGTGCTTTACTTGTACGTGGAGTCTTGATATCCAACTTGAAGAATCCTCCAAAACATATATATATACACAGACAGACGCTTGCATATGCGCGCATGCGTGTGTATTTACACACACACACACACACTCACACACACACAAACACATGACAAATTCACAGAGCCGGGCTTTGCAGTATTTATTCAAGCTCTTTGCATTCTGAGATCAAATCCCCAAATGGCTCCCTTGGGTGGTAGACTTAACCCGTTGCTCCGTTTAACACTACAAACTTCCACCTTGGGTGCCTTTAGCGCACTTCGCTCTGTTGCAAACATTGGAACTTACGCACATTCTGCTGGCACTGATTTCATTTGCAAAATAAATATGACTCCACCATTTTGAGTTTCTCTGTGATTTAGTCTTACCTATTCTCCCATCACAGTTTCTATCTCCATATGACTAGGAAAGAACCGTGCTCGCGTCAAAACTGTTGATAATTTGAAATTGCTGTCTGTGTGCAGATGTACGTGGGTTGTGTGTCTATATGTATGTAGTAGAGATAGATAGATAGATAGATAGATAGATAGATAGATAGATAGATAGATAGATAGATAGATAGATAGATAGATAGATAGATAGATAGATAAACAGAAACAAACAGACAGACATACAGAAAGTGGACATGTGGAGGGAAGGGGAGACTTATAAATTTTGATACATATATATTCAAGTAGATATATACACATATAGAGAGACACAGAGAGGGGAAATAAAATGCACTCACGGACACACACAAACAGGCATACAAATAATATTTTCTTCTTTATGTCTATGTATGTATGAATGTATGTATACATCTATGTATGTGCTTATGTATGTATATATATGTCCATACAGAGAAGGAGAGAGAGAGAGAGAGTGAGAGAGAGAGGGAAAGAGAGTAAACATCGAGAAAAGAGATCCGTTGATTTTGTTGGACTTCTTGAGATAACAAAAGACTTCGAATTAATTGCATAAAATATTTTTCTTCAAAAATATTTTATATTCCTTTACAATTATTATATTTCTATACACTCACCTTTCTTCCAATTTACAGTTTATTTGAAAAGCTGAAATTGTCTTCCAAAATCTCTCAACAATAAAAACAACAGGAAAACTTCATTTCGTGCTTTCTACTTTCTAACAGCGACATATTTTGGTCGTTGTACGTTCTGTTTCTTAATGTATGTGTGTGTGTGTGTCCGTTTGTCTATACAAACATATCACGCACATATACACATAGGTATATGCATATATATTTACACACACACACACACATATATATTATAGGTATAAGAACTACATATAGATATGAAAACTATATATTTGTATATATGTACATATATATATACATATATGTATGTGTTGCTTCTTTCTCGTATATATATATATATATATATATAATATATATATATATATATATATATATATATATATATATAATATACATGTACAACGTACAAATGTGCGCCTGGGTGTAGTTGGATTTACGCATGTGTGTTTGTGTGTGTATATATATATATATATATAAATATAGAAACGCACATGTAATATATAGATATATATGTGTACGCACAAGCGTACTCACACTCACACGGATAATTAAATTTGGGAATAAACTGACAATGTTGATCACCTTGCATGTTCTTACGTTCCCCCATAACAATACATTGCTCTTTGTCTATTTTTCTTCTTTTGTCTGTCATAGACACAATATAAGGTATATACATATATATATATGAGACGCAATATCAGTTATATTCCGTCTATAAATAAACAGTAACGAAATCTCACTGTACGCCATCCAAACAAAATTGTAGAAAATTTTCCTTTCTTCCATCCTAACGTTTCTGGATCAGAAATCCTGGCTTATTGATTTAATTTTAGGTGTTTATTTTATATTGTTTATATTTTGTCTTTCATTTGTTTCAGTCACTAGACCGTTGTGATGCTGTAGCACCATTATGAGGAATCATTTTCTTTTAGTCAGAGCTAATTGACCCCAACACATATTTCCTTTTCTGTTGATAAGTTTTGCTGAAATTTTGCTGAATTTACGGGGACACAAACACACTAACAACGGTTTTCAAGTGGTGATGGCACACACACACACACACACACACACACACACACACACACATACACACACTCACACATACACACCCCCACCTCCACACGCACACACACACACATAGTTTCCGTCTACCAAATCCACTCACAAGGCTTTGGACGGCCTGAGGCTATAATAGATAGAGATCTGCCCATATGTCTTTTTTTTTTTCACTTCATGATCGTTTTTCTTGATTCAGTCAGTGGACTGCGGCCATACTTGGGCGCGAACCTACAATGTTTAGTCGATCAAATCGATCCCAATAGTTATTTTCTAGTCTCGTACTAATTCTATCCGTCTGTTTTGCCCCATCGCGAAAGCAATCGACGAAAATCGAAACGAGACTCATTAAATCACTATAGTCGAACGTGTCAACAAGTTATAGGACAGTAATGGCTGACTAGCATGAATTTTCTTTGAAATGAAAATCTTCTTGAAATATGTTAAAAAATTATCCATAAGCATTTACCAAGAACAAACGTTCATGTATGCATGTAAATATGGGATACATGAATAACAGAATTTTCAAAAGCTTAAATATTTCGACACATTATAATAAAACCTTTTGCCATGATCGTCGAACGATAGTTCCCGCTGGTTTGTATCTTTTATATGACAAATTCAGTTAATTTACTACTGAAATACACCACTCCACAGCCAGTTCATTTTACAACAAATGGACTCTCTAGTCAACATCTATCCTAGACAATAAGAAAGCCTGTACCTTATAGCTGTTTCTACTAAGGCGGTAAGCTGGTAGAAATGCAAGCTTGCAGGATAAAATCCTTAGCAGCACTTCTTCCGGTTACGTTCTGAATTGAAAATCCACCATTATCAACTTTGCCTTTTCTCCTTTCGGAGTCAATGAATAAGTACCAGTTGACACTGGGGTTGATGTAATTGTCTATCCTTCCCACCGAAGATTTTAGGCCTCTTGCTTAGAGTAGAAAAAAAAAGAGATATTTGATAATGTAGTCTGTTGTTATACATTAACTAAAAAACAAGACGAGATGGTCAAAAATGGAACGCTTTGATCATAATTCTGTTTGATCAGGGCTAACTTGAAGATGATGAGAACGAGAAAGAGAAGCGCAATTGGCGAGTTTTTCCTTAACTTGGAGCCATTAAGCTTGGAGTCAACAAGTAAGAAATAACAACGTGCGAGAAATAACAGCCAAAATTATCTTACCCTACCTTCTTTAACAGTAGCAAATAGAAGCTGCTTAATAGTGGTTCTGAATATATATCTGAATAAAAGATGTGCCGATTACGGCTGGGACACATTTGATTATGAATCTACTTAATGTAATTCTTAAATGCATTCGGCTTTTAAATTACAAGTGCAATGAACCCGGTGGGATTCTGCGTAATTTCCTCCAACCAAATTCCATTCAAAAGAATCCTTTCAATTCGTGGCTAATGTTAAGATGCCAAAATAGTGGGATTGATTTTGGAGCAGAATTCTTAACCGTTTCGTCAAGTTACTGTTGACATGTGAAAATTAACTTACGAATAACTGTGATTATAGTGAAACTGAAAATTATTTTATCAGAACTATTATGCTTTATTTCAAGCTTGGATTGGTAGAACCGTTTGAGCTTCGGGAAAACTGCCTTGTGGTATTTAGCTTTTTTGTTCTAGGTTTAGTATATTCTGCGTAGGTTAACTTTGCTGTCATCTCTCCATAGTCGACAAAGTTAACTACCAGTGAAGAAGTGGGGTTGATTTAATCGACAAACTCCAGCCTCTCAATATTTATGACTTTGTGCCTCTGTTACAAATAATTATATTTGACTTGTTTCAGTCTATGGACACTGGAATACTGGCACACTTCTTTGAGATGTTTCAGCCGAAGACATCGATGCGAGTATTTATTTTTATGACTGTTAAATTACCAAGACGTAAAACATATATATATATATATATATATATACATATAAATATATGTGTTTGTGTGTGTGTGTGTATACACATATATATATATATGCATTTATGTATGTATGTATGTGTGCGTGCATATGTGTATGTGTGTGTGTGTGTGTGTGTGTGTACGACCGGGTACTGAAAAGTTTCTGGCTTTGAGTAAAAGAAAATACAGAAGGACCAGTTAATTATGATTCTATTCAACATATTTAATTCTTTATTGCCCACGAGGGGCTAAACACAGAGGGGACAAACAAGGACAGACAAACGGATTAAGTCGATTAGATCGATCCCAGTGTGTAACTAGTACTTAATTTATCGACCCCGAAAGGATGAAAGGTTAAGTTGACCTCGACGGAATTTGAACTCAGAACGAAGCGGCAGACGAAATAGCACTAGGCATTCAACATATTTCCCTCTCAGATTCACACACTTATTGCAGCAGTTCATCAGTTTCTTTAGGCCCTGTGTTTGTGTATGTGTGTATGAGTGCATGCGTATGCTGGGTGTCCACGCAGTTTCCATCGACCAAATTCACGCCCAAGGCATTGGTCGGCCCGGGACTATATTAGCCGCCACATAAGGCGGCAAGCTGGCAGAAGCGTTAGCGCACCGGGCGAAATGCTTAGCCGTATTTCGTCTGTCGTTACGTTCTGAGTTCAAATTACGCCGATGTCGACTTTGCCTTTCATCCTCTCGGGGTCGATAAATAACGTGCCAGTTTCGCACTGGGTCGATGTAATCGACTTAATCCCTTTGTCTGTCCTTGTTTGTCCCCTCTATGTTTAGCCCCTTGTGGGTAGTAAAGAAATATATATTATTCGCCACTTGTTCAAGGTAGTGCACCCTGGGATTGGCCTGAACTCACGTAATTGCAAAGCAAACCTCTTAAACACGCAGCCGTATGTGCACATTTAATTGCTTTTGCTTTCTTTACAAGTCTTAAAAGGTAAGCTACGCCCATACTGGAGCTCCAACATTTTGATTCGCAATTGTTTTCTTGGGCTCTGTTTACGTAGTTATTTCTCATTTTTCTTTCCTGTATCGCATACTTTGTATTCTCAGCCTTTAGGTGTAATTATACAGAAAAGAAAAAAACGAAATATTTGCCTTGCGCTCGTGAGCGAAACCATACTTAGTTGAAATAATTGAATATAATACAGTACTGAAGGACATTTCCTTCCTTCAGGTGATACAACAATTGTCAACAGATAGACATATTCTTTTAGTAAAGATTATTGTCCTCTACTGTCGGTTCTCCCTCACCTTCTACGTACAAACATAAATATATCCATGTGTGTGTGCATGCGTGTTTGTGAATGCGCGCGTGTGTGTGTGTGTGTGTGTGTGAATATTTTTTCTTTCTGATGCTGCTGTAATGGCGGTGATGGCTAAATTGTTGTCTTGACAGCAAGATGAATCGTTTTTTCAGCTCCTTGTTAGTAATGTTGTTCTGTGGTCTTGGCAACTGCCTTGAAAATAACGAAATCTAAAGGAAGAAAGCACAAACGTCTATTCCCTCATATAACAGTAAGAAACTAGTAAGTATTTCTGCTAATCTTATTGTAAATGTTGTTATTTTAGTTTAGAGTAAAGTCAGCTCTGATTCAGAAGACATAACAAATGATGTTGCAAACTCATTCTCTCTTTCACAGATACCCAGGGCTACGCTACCCAGTTTCCTGTTTCCTCTCTCTCTCTCTCTCTCTTTCTCTCTCTCTCTCTCTCTCTCTCTATCTATCTATCTATCTGTTTCTGTTTATTCTTCTTTTCTTTCTTTTCCTTTTGTCTTTTCTCACTTCTTTCTCTTCTCTTTCTCTCTCTTTTTGTCTCTGTCTTTCTCCTTCTCCTTCTATTTCTCTCACTTCTCTTTCTTCTTTTCCTTCTATTCCTTTCTTCTTCCTTCCCTATTCCTTTCTTGGCGAGCAAAATGTAATATGAATGGGATTTCGCAGGTGTTTCTAACCGACCAAACAACACCGTAGATTCTCATTCTTTGGCTTTAGTTATTGTTTTAATCCTTTGTCATTCTTGATTGAATAGACCTATGAGCAAAGGCACTTTATCCGTGACCTGACAGATGGACTGCACTTTGCAATTTCAGACCATATCATTGCTAATTCAAAAGGCGAATGATCAAGGACATCTATGATCATCTAGCTTTTCGTATAACACCGAATGTATATTTCCATTTTTAACGCAGGAGCACTATCGTCTGAGAGAAGTTTGGCTACTATTTCTTACACATCAAGCCATAGTGGGTCAGTCATGTAATGGCGAGTAATACCCCGGTAAAGTAAATACAATAAAGTGCAGATTTTCTCACAGGGAGTAAACCCCAAATGGAATGGGCTGTTTGCTTTAATAAATGGGTGACAAACTGCCATGTTTAATTTCTATTCTGTTTTCTTTTTCATTAATAAAGAGATGAGTGTCTGTTTGGGTGGTGAGAAAGTTGTTATCTTTATTCTTCCTTTCTTGGTGGCAGTGGTTTTTGTATTTGTCAGTTATGAGTTACGGTATTCATTAAATGAATAACAATAAAATACTGAATAATGTAGTGCTTAGAACATATTGAACTGTAACTGTGTAAGTAGGCATTATGTTTCTAAATGCCCAATATTACTTTCCTTTCTCATGACAATACAGTGAGATTTCAAATAATTTGACTGCTATACTTCAGCGGATCGAGTCACTGTGTAAAGTTTCCAGAGTTGGTTTAACAGGTGGTATGCATAGTGATGATGGCAGTGTTGGTTATATAATTGAGATGTGGGCAGATATTGTTTGGTGAATAGTGGTGACAAATGCCATAATGTTGTCGGTGGAGGTCGTGCTAGAACATATCGAACTGTAACTGTGTATGTGGGCATTACATTTCTAAATGCCCAATATTACTTTCCTTTCTCATGACAATACAGTGAGATTTGAAATAATTTGGCTGCTATACTTTAGCGGATCGAGTCACTGTGTAAAGTTTCCAGAGTTGTTTTAACAGGTGGTATGTATAGTGATGATGGCAGTGTTGGTTATATACTTGAGATGTGCGCAGGTATTGTTTGGTGAATAGTGGTGATAAATGCCATAAAGTTGTCGGTGGCGATCATCATCTTAGTGATAGCTTTAGAAAATGAAGACAGATAGAAGCATGCGCCGTAGTAGTGAAAGTATTTTTAATTTGTGAACGGCAATTTGTAGACTTATCTATCATTGAATCTGGATACAAAAGAAATACGTTTGTGAATTATGAGTATTTTGGAAATATCCTTTTCTTGGGACATATGTCTTTGGCAGGTTGACAGCATCTGAAATTAGAATATATCATAGAAATAACCTTTTCTCGAGACATACCACTTTGGCGGTATGACAACATCTGATAGCAGAAGATAATTGAAGATTTTTTTGTTGATACTTGTCTTTTTGGCTGAATGACAACATTTGATATCCGAAAAGAGAGTTTCTGTTTGTACACAATCAACATGTTTTCTCTATACAATTCAATACTGAAGCGTTTTAAAAAAGAAATGGCCACGGAGAAATATCATTGTTAAATATATGGTGTTGATGCTGTTTTACAATTTTACTAGCGAAATAACCAAGCTACAAATTTAATTCTTAGTTTTATTTGCGACTGGTAAGTGCTTCGCGGATTTAACACGCCAGAATATCAATCGACTTACATTAAAATAAGTTAATAAAAAATACTAACCAAGACGATCGATTGACAGAATAATTAGAGCACTTTACAAAATATCAGAAATATGTAGTTACGACCACTCAGTTCTAAGTCTATATCTCGTTGGAGATAACTTTCTGTAGCAGTCATGAACGATTTCATTTCTGAATAATTCATCCTATATCAATGGAATTGTACTGAAATAATAACACTAGCAAGCATACACACACACACACACACACACCACACACACACATACACATACACATACACACACACACACATATATATATATATATATATATATATATATATATATATATATATATATTACTTGTTTTAGTCCTTTGACTGTGGCCATGCTGCAACACCGCCTTTAGTCGAGCAAATCGTGTTTCTTCAGTAGTAATATCATTTATGGGAGGTGCAACTGCTGTTTCTAACACATCGAATTGCATCCTAGAAGTGCCCACGTGTAATATCTGGCTGCAGTATAGTAAACACAGTATAGTATTCATTTAAATGAGTTGCAACATACTACCGTATAAAGATAAGGAGGGGGTGACGTGTCTTCAGGAATATCTGTATCTATCTAAAATGATTACCAATTTAAATTCTAAATTTCTGAGCTGCAGAGCTCTAATTCAGCGCTCCGCAATCGGTATGCCGCGGCACACTGGTGTGCCACGAGAGACTGCTAAGTATGCCACAGTGTATCCTGAATATAATTTTTTCCGTATACTTTTAGTTATATTCTTAATTCAGGTTTGCTGCCGAATATTGAAAAGAATATAAGTATATCGCAAATGCAAAATGGTTGCAGAGCCCTGTTCTAATTCTATAGATTTAGGCGTGGTTGACAAGCTGCCATTAGTTACCTGTGTGCGTCTCTTTAGTGTTTATAAAGAATGGTGAAGTATTACATTCGCAGAATAGGTAGAGATGACGTAGTCGGTCAGTACTGATCTTTAACAAATCGTAGAATAAAAGGCATTGAAGATATGACCGTCCTGCCTGTTCTATTTTCGTGAGGATAGAAGGTAATATGATGGAGATTTAGCTCCTATATCTAGTAGGTAGATGAATTATAGCAAAGTGCTTCTGTTCTTTACCTGTTTAATAATTATTTCTAAATTAAGCGCAAGACGAACAGTTTTGTAGGGTGGATGTTAGTAGATCCAGCGTAGGAGTGGCTGTGTGGTGAGTAGCTTGCTTACGAACCACATGGTTCCGGGTTCAGTCCCACTGCGTGGCACCTTGGGCAAGTGTCATCTACTATAGCCTCGGGCCGACCAAAGCCTTGTGAGTAGATTTGGTAGACGGAGACCGAGAAAAACCTGTTGTATATATGTATATGTATATATATATGTGTGTGTGTGTGTGTTTGTGTGTCTGTGTTTGTCCTCCCCCCACCAACATCGCTCGACAACCGATGCTGGTGTGTTTAGGTCCCCGTAACTTAGCGGTTCGGCAAAAGAAATCCGATAGAATAAGTAATAGGTTTACAAAGAATAGGTCCTGGGGTTGATTTGCTTGACTAAAGGCGGTGCTCCAGCATGGCCACAGTCAAATAACTGAAACAAGTAAAGAGATACCATTGATTGCACCCACACTATTCGACTTTTCGATGTGAGAGAGATAAAATGCAAGCTTGACCTCTGTTGAATTTTAACTCAAAAATGTAAAGAGTCGGAGCGATTATCGCTAAATGTTTTATCTGATGGTCTAACGATGCCGCTCATCTACCACACTTAGATGTCTCATAATCCTTACTATTATAGGCACTTTCGGGGAAGGAGTAAAGTTGATTACCTCAACCCCGTACTCGACTGGTACTTATTTTATCGAACCCAAAACGATGAAAACCAAAGTCGACCTCGGCAGAATTTGAAATCAGAACGTACAGACGAACGAAATGGTTCTAGGCATTTTGCCCGGCGTGCTAACGATTCTGCTAGTTCGCTGCTTTTTTGAGAGTTTAATGATCCTAACTAACGCCAAATGAAAAATATAAATATTGCCTTACTTACACTGAGCTAGTAAAAAGTAACATGTACTATCCAATATGTTCGTAAAATTCAATGGTGTGAGAGAAATCATATATGTAAATATATACATACATCAACAATGTAAATGTTTGTTCGAGAAAAATAAAATGAATGTTTGTTCGTGTAAATACAATAAGAGAACATGATTTTTTGTGTCCGCAGCTGACGTTCAAATTTAATTTGTTCGTTATGAATTCATTAAGACATTGTAAGCATTTAATGAAATTGAAATGACAAATACGTCATCGTCTCGAAACTCAATTAAGGTAAATATTGGCTTCTTTTGTATTAAAATATTTTGAGGTGAAAAACTAAATCTGCAATGCAGGTTCTATTCCACATTAAACCATTTCAGTTACTTTTCATTTGTATATTCTTCAAATATTGGCTTCAAATTTTGGCACAAGACTTGAAGAACGGAGAAATGGTAAGTCCATTACATCGACCCCAGTAATCAACTGGTACTTATTTTATCGATCCCCAAAACGATGAAAGGCTTCGGCGGAGCTTGAACATAGAACGTAAAGACGAACGAAATGCCACTAACCATTTTTTCCACCAGCTCACTGCTTTAACGATTCTGCCAGCTCGCTGCTTTAATTATTCTAGTGTATCCTTCAACATTTCTAGGATAACTAAGGTGCCGAGCTGGCAGAATCGTTACGCGCCGCAGAAAATGCTTAGCGGCATTTCATTTGGATTTTTACGTTTTAGTTCAAATTCAATTTTTGTCCTACGTCTTTTTGGGATCGATAAATTAAGTATCAGTTGCATGCTGGGATCAGGCCCTGTTTCTATAGAAGTATGGCAAAATATATTAGAGTAATTGCTTACGCCTTTTTATTAGCTCTGAGCAAATATCGGGTTTAAATTTGTCAGTCCTGATTCAATAACAAGCCTTCAAATCCATGAGATCCAATTCAGTTGAGCTTCATTATCTCTCTGAAATAATTGTCATAGTAAGTAAATCTTAACCTTTCTTTTATCGATTTTATTCCAAACAACATTTGATCCACCTATAGTCAAAGGAATGCAAAAGAAAAAAAAAGAAAAAGGAAAAGGCTTAAAAGCTTCAAAATATGTCGATTGACAGAAACATTCAAGGATGCAATACCATACCCCAGAGGAAAATAAAGATGAGACGAGGTAGTGAGTTGTACACACACACACACAGAGTAAGAGAGAGAGAAAGTGAGAAAGGACTGGAAGTCCTATGGCGAGAGTAACTGACGTTTTAGATCAATGTCGACGGACTACTAAGCGAGTAAATTCGCGTGCATGTCAAACTATGATTTGGTTTCATATCTTAATCAAAACCATTTCACATTACATACACCTATTTCATTGGAGGCGCAATGGCCCAGTGATTAGGGCAGCGGACTCGCGGTCGTAGGATCGCGGTTTCGATTCCCAGACCGGGCGTTGTGAGTGTTTATTCAGCGAAAACACCTAAAAGCTCCACGAGGCTCCGGCAGGGGATGGTGGTGATCCCTGCTGTACTCTTTCACCACTCTTTCTCCCACTCTTACTTCCTGTTACTGTTGTACCTGTATTTCAAAGGGCGCCGGCCTTGTCACTCTCTGTGTCACGCTGAATATCCCCGAGAACTACGTTAAGGGTACACGTGTCTGTGTAGTTCTCAGCCACTTACACGTTAATTTCACGAGCAGGCTGTTCCGTTGATTCGGATCAGCCCGAACCCTCATCGTCGTAACCGACGGAGTGCTTCCATCAATGTAACGATATAATTGCGAGAAGACACACACTGTCTTGTCCTTCCATCATTCACTTGGAGGAGAGAGGACCGCACCGGCACTGAGCTGGTAGTCTTCTGTAGACCTTAAAAGAAAGAAATACAACGTCAACCTCCGCTGGATTTGAACTCAGAGCACAGTGAGACTGAACAAACATCATAACGCAGTCTAGACGACTATCTAGCGACCATCTTATGTTTTAAAACCCACTAGAAATATCCTTTTCGACTAAAGGCATCAGGCCTGAAATTTTGTGGGAGGGAACTAGTCGATTACATTGACCCCAGTGTTTCACTGGTTCTTAATTTATCGACCCCGAAATGATGAAAGGCAAAAATCGAACACGGCGGAATTTGAACTCACTATGTACCGACGAGAAAAATACCGCTCTGCATTTCGTCCAGCATGTTACCGATTCTGCCAGCTCGCCGCCTTAAACCCAGGAGAAATATTATGAACTATTTCCCGGCGAAAACAAGCCAACATTCTAGAAGTCACGGTGGTCGGTATTATTTTCAAGATAATAATATTATCGTATATTTTGTGTTGCACTATGGTCATGCTGGGGCACAGCCTTGTCGGCTTCGTCGAACAGATCTTACCCAGTACCTTAAAGCCTGATACCTATTTCTATCGGTCTGCTTTGCAGAATTACTAGGTTACAGAGATGTAAAGAAGCCAAACACAAGTTGACAGGCAATATAGAAACAAACACAAACACACCCACGCACCCATCCACATATAAATATGTATGTATTTATAGGCGCAGGAGTGGCTGTGTGGTAAGTAGCTTGCTAACCAACCACATGGTTCTGGGTTCAGTCCCACTGCGTGGCATCTTGGGCAAGTGTCTTCTGCTATAGCCTCGGGCCGATCAAAGCCTTGTGAGTGGATTTGGTAGACGGAAACTGAAAGAAGCCCATTGTATATATGTATATATATATATATATATGTGCGTGTGTGTTTGTCCCCCTAGTATTGCTTGACAACCGATGCTGGTGTGTTTACATCCCCGTCACTTAGCGGTTCGGCAAAAGAGACCGATAGAATAAGTACTGGGCTTACAAAGAATAAGTCCCGGGGTCGATTTGCTCGACTAAAGGCGGTGCTCCAGCATGGCCGCAGTCAAATGACTGAAACAAGTAAAAGAGTAATCACCAAATGGCGACGAACTTTAGATAGAAACTGCTGTTAATGAATCGGTGTTTGTATTCCTGTTATTGAGTCCGTTTGAAATGATGACTCATGGACCTGCAAGTACTTTGAACCTTTGTATGTTAAGAAGCATGTTCGGCATAACTATGGCAATTCGTAATGAATGGAAGGGAATTATAAAAAAAGTTATGAAGAGTCCTGATGATTGGGGTTGCAGTTAATACATGTTTCTGAAAAAGACTGCATGCCTCGGGAACGTTAAACGCACCTCATTAAACAAGTGTAGAAGAGAAATTTAGAACTGAAATAGTAAGTATTAAAATAAAATTCTATGATATGTTGTGATGTTTATTAGGATTTGATGAATTGCATGGGGTTTTCTACCTCTAAATAACATATATGTATATTTATATATATATATACACACACACACACACACACACAAACACAGACACGCAGACATACATACGTATACACACGCACACGCACACACACGATGGGTTTCCACTCGGATTAGTCCTACAGCTCAGAGGAATCGAACCTGAAGCTACATCGTTACGTAGCATCCTTCTTCACCACGCAGGTCATGTTGATTAAGAGACTAAGGAATGTATTACATGTACCAACATAATTTTAATTATTCAAGCAGGTGCAAACGTGGCAGTGTGGTAAGCAGCTTGCTTTCCAACCGCATGGTTCCGGGTTCAGTCCCACTGCGTGGTACTTTGGGCAAGAGTCTTCTATAACATCGAGCCGACCAAAGCCTTCTGAGTGTATTTGGTAGACGGAAAGTGTAAGAAGCTTGTAGTATGTTTGTGTGTGTGTGCCTCTGTGTCAGTGCTTGTCCCTCCCCCATCACCTCTTGACAAACGATGTTCGTGAGCTTGCGTCCCCGTAACCTAACGTTTCGGTAAAGACACTGATAGAATAAGTACTAGGCTCACAAAATAAGACCTGGAGTCGATTTATTTAACTAAAACTCTTTGAAGGTAGTGCTCCAGCATGGCTGAAGTCAAATGGCTAAAACATGTAAAAGAATATATATATATTTATACATACACATGTGGGTATGTGCGTATGTGCACGTGTGTTTGACAATCGGTGTTGTTGCGTTTACGTCCACCGTAACTTTGCGTTTCGGCAAAAAGACCGGTAATATCAGACTTTTTGAAAACGGAGTCATTTCACTAAAGGGCTGTGCTCCTGCATGGCCGCAGTCTAATGACAAGAGAAAAAGATAAATCAAAATAACGTAAATAAAGCATTAAAATAAGCCAATGAAGCAAAATTCTTTCACTGATAACGAAGCTGATTATTCTGCAGCCCTCAGGGATTAGAATAGAGACGGACACGTGTATCATTGCAGTTCATAATAAACCAAAGAAGCTATCTATTCAAATACGGGTGTGTTGAAACTTATAGAAATGTTTTAACTTACATATTAATTAATCAAACAACTGTGGCTAAAAAAAAGCCAATGTGTGAAACTACATCGCTGAGACTGCGCAAATACGAAGAGCGCTGTAAATGTTAAATCACATGCGTGTTGACACATTATAGTGTGTCTATGTAAATAAATTAGAAGCAAGATAGAGACGACTGAAGAGCTACGAGGCAAAGGTAAATATCAACCGTTCCTTTGAACAAACAGACTAAAGAAAGGATATTTTTACACGGAAATTTGCACCTGTTTCTATGATTAGACTCGCCGACTTACCAGCTCATCTCACTGTTTGTCTTCCCCAATGAAGATATATTTTTATAATAGTCTGAGCTATTTTGAATTCATGTTGTTACATGTCTGTTGTACAAGTGCGATGTCAGTCTGTTGCTGTTAATCCATATGTTAAGTACTCTGAGTTAGATCTTCTGAGACACCATTTACATAGTAATCACCATATGGCGACGAACTTTAGATAGAAAAACTCTTGTTAATGAATCGGTGTTTGTATTCCTGTTATTCAGTTCGTTTGAAATGATGACTCATGGTGTTGCAAGTACTTTGAACCTTTGTATGGTAAGAAGTATGTTCAGCATAACTATGGCAATTTGACATTTTCAATGTTGTTGGCATCAGGAAAGTAGATTGTAAGATTATTTCAACATCTTATTGAAAGAACCCCCGCCCAACATCCCCACCTCCACTCCTACACAGTTTTCTTCTTCCGTAGATTGCTGGGATTCTAGGTCCCCATCTCTGTTTACATCTTTCTTGCAAGTATTAACTTGCAAGGGGAATTTTGGTGACATCCATCTGACCAGTCACAAAAGTCATGGGCAATATCGCTACCTCTTGACCTAAACCCAACAAGGAAGTATAAAATATCGACAAAACCTTTCATTACTTCGATCCTTTAGCCTCGCATTCTAGTTAAGGAAAATTTCCTATAAATAAATTTAAAAAATGTGTTTATATAATTATTTACAATGATATGATGTAACTCTGATATGTTTTGTATTGTGAATTGAAATGAAAAAGTCAAAACAATTGCAACGCATTCTAGATATTTAATACAGATTAAATATATCAAAATTCGAAAGATTTATAAGCGAAATGGCTACTCAGATGGAGAGGTTCTTCGGAAGAAAGTTAAAAGTAAAATGCACGCCCAAGATTGTTAATAGGTAGATAAATCGAAAGATATGTCTATTATTTATTGCAGAATATTAAGTTTCATCAAATTTTCATTATGTTATCCTCATCTTCGATTAAATCATTGTCGTAGAAGAGATTTTTATTTCGTAGATAATTGAAAAAGAAAATTAAATTGTAATTCTATTTAATTTCCTACAAGTGATTGATTACCTAGAGAAAGCACATAAAAAATATTATTTTGATGCGTATAACGTTTAGAAACAAGAAATTTATTACTTGTGTTCTTAGGAAAATATTAAGCTAAATATTTCTCTTTGGCGTGATTATTGCGCAGAGAGCAGTTAAATAGTTTTATCTGTTTCAGACGTCACGACAAAATATATTCTATGGAATGTTTACTTTGTATTGTGTAATGGCAACCTCATTGATAACATTTAATTATTGATAAACACATAAATTATAGATTCTCTTTTTTGGCTAGGCACACAAGTTGTATAAAATAAAGAGAATGTTGCATGAGAAGCGGCCGTTCATAACATTTTTCACAGAAGTATAATCCCAGTGTATTCCAGAGTTCAGTTTTGTCCCCACTCTCTTCCTTCCATACATCAATGACCTACTTGCTGTTACGTTCAACATCAGCCACTTTGGGGGCGATGATACTCCCTACATTCTTCTCAAGCATTTCTGAGCTATGCAACACCCACATTTAACGTAGACACAATGAGCTGAATCAATCGGGTTCAGTACACAGAAGGCATCAGCCATCCACCATCTTTGTTAAAGTAACAACAAAATTTATATAGATTCCACGGCGAGCTGGCAGAGTCGTTAGCACGCCGGGCGAAATTCGTAGCCGTATTTCGTCTACCGTTACGTTCTGGGTTCAAATTCCGCCGAAGTCGACTTTGCCTTTCATCCTTTCGGGGTCGATAAATTAAGTACCAGTTACGCACTGGGGTCGATGTAATCGACTTAATCCGTTTGTCTGTCCTTGTTTGTTCCCTCTATGTTTAGCCCCTTGTGGGTAGTAAAGAAATATATATAGATTCCACGTCAAGAAAATATCACCGTAACCTATCCCTCTTAAACATGCCTGTCACGCAACTTGAGACCTCATGAAAATGCCAAATGCTAGACTGAAATAGTGACAGCACATCTTTAACCTAGCTAGCACCGCATCTCAGTGACCAGTCCTTTAGCGCTTCTCTTCTCGGTCAGCAAATACTTCGACGCCAACAATTACTGAAACTATAAAACGCACTGATGAAGCAAACAACGGAAGGCTGGTCTCACATTTAAGAAAGCTGGAAACGGGTTTGAAGTCCCTAATTCAAATCTCTGTCGCGTCTCTTTGCCTTATCCTCTGTTACTGTAATTATCTCCCCTCTTTGCACCTCGTTAGACTAGTGTCATTTCCATTGAGACATTTCCGATTCATTCATCTCCCTTCTGTTCATTACGAATGATGGGTCCAGTCAGTGACGAAAAGCTATCCTTAAAATATAATCTTTCTAGGCTGCGCACACAAGGTGTATAAATTAAACAGGCGATTACATAAGCAGCACCATCTAGGTTATTTCTCACAGATTCGACGGACGTGAATGAAGTTAATTGACCAGCAAGCACTGGGGATTTATAAAGTGTCTCCAAATTCAAACTTCTGTACATACACATATGTGTGTGCGTGCGTGTACGTGCGTGTACGTGCGTGTGGGCGCGTGGTATATACAGGGCGTCGAGCTGGCAGAAACGTTAGCACGCTGGGTGAAATGCTTAGCGGTATTGCGTCTGCTGTTACGTTCTGAGTTCAAATTCCGCCGAGGTCGACTTTGCCTTTCATCCTTTCGGGGTCGATAAATTAAGTACCAGTTACGCACTGGGGTCGATGTAATCGACTTAATACCTATGTCTGTCCTTGTTTGTCCCCTCTGTGTTTAGCCCCTTGTGGGTAATAAAGAAATAGGTATTTCGTCTGCTGTTACCTTCTGAGTTCAAATTCCGCTGAGGTCGACTTTGCCTTTCATCCTTTCGGGGTCGATAAATTAAGTACCAGTTACGCACTGGGGTCGTTATAAACGACTTAATCCATCTGTCTGTCCTTGTTTGTCTCCTCTGTGTTTAGCCCCTTGTGGGTAGTAAAGAAATAGGTATATACAGGGTGTGGTGAATAAATTGTCGTCGAAATTACGCAAAAAAGGAAAATAACACTGACATCCCAGAATTGCCATGAAAACATTTACACACTTATAAGAAAGCTCTGCAGAGAAATTGCGAATCTGAGTCTCGAAGATACTTCTCATTTATACATAATTCATAAACGCTATGCAGCGGTTGCCTATTAGCAAATTGACGCCACTAGTTGGAGCAGTATGCATATAG